>NC_081407.1:719536835-719883085 GCF_030272615.1 Cryptomeria japonica
CTCTACCTTCCCTCCCCCCTCTCTCTCTCTCCCTCTCTCCCTCCCTCTATCTCTCCCCTCTCCCTCTCTCTCTCTCCTCTCTTCCTCCATACCCCTTCTTCTCTCCCACCCTCCCCCCTCTTCTCTCTCTCTCTCTCTCTCTCTCTCTCTCTCTCTCTCTCTCTCTCTCTCTCTCTCTCTCCTCTCTCTCTATCTCTCTCTCTCCTCTCTCCCTCCTCCCTCTCCCTCTCCCTCTCTCCTCTCCCTCCTTCCCCCCCTTCTCTCCCTCTCTCCCTCCCTCTACCTCTCACTCTCTCTCTCTCTCTCTCTCTCTCTCTCTCTCTCTCTCTCTCTCTCTCTCTCTCTCTCCCTCTCTCCCTCTCCCTCCCTCCCTCTCTCTCTCTCTCTCTCTCTCTCTCTCTCCCTCTCTCCCTCTCCCTCCCTCCCTCTCTCTCTCTCCCTCTCCCCTCTCCTCTCCCTTCCTCCATACCCTTCTTCTCCTCCCACCCTCCCCTCCTCTTCTCTCCCTCCCTCCTTCCCTTCCCACCCCCCCTCCTCTCTCCCTTCACCCTACTCTCCCCCCTCTCCCTCCACTCTCTCTCTCTCTCTCTCTCTCTCTCTCTCTCTCTCTCTCTCTCCCTCCCTCCCTCCCTCCCTCCCTTTTCATTCACATCTTTTCTACTACCAATAGCACATATGGGGTACTGAAACTATTAGTTCACTACCCTGCCATAACTTTTTCAAGGCAAAGGAGCATGTACATGGTACTTATTACTTGTACTCAGCCCACATGCGATAACATTTTTTAGGCTTAGGAGCACGTACGTGCTACTTATTATTCCAGAATGGGAAAAAAGAATATCGTTGGGCTTGTCAACATTTTATGGACTAACAACGCATACATGGTTATTAATGTAGCACGTACGTGGTTTATAGACATAGTTTTAGTTGCCCAAGAGCCTCAAAAGAAGTTTTTGAGGTCGTTGAAGGCCCCACTAGAACTATGTCTGCACTTCTATCACTATTTTATACATAGAAGTAAGTGAATTTTTTGTTTTGGCATGATTTCAAATGATTGAATTGTTGTTCTTATTAGTTTTTGTCAATAGTATTGTGATTTTTTAATAGTTTGATTCCAAAAAATAGTGATAAGATGCATATTTATGGTTATTTATTTGTTTATGAAATTTTGTTTACATATATTTGTAATATGATTCTATTTAGGACAACTGATATCAACCATGGGAAAGAACAAGCGAGGAATGATGGAACAACAAGAGGCTCAAAAGGAAATACAAAGGCAGCGTATGAAGAACTTGTGTGACATAAGAACAATGGGAGAAGAAGGTATGTCATCCTCAACATCTAAATTTGATTTACCAAATGAATATAATGCACCTAATGCAATTGAAGAAGAGACATTTGATTTATCGTTTGAACCTAATGCAATTGAAGAATAGAGCGCATTGAATAATCAATTAAATGATGAACACATTACACCTTCTCTACTTGATGAATTGAATGTACATAATGCACCGATGTTAACACCTCCTAGAATCATTCATAGGAAACCAAAATATCTAATTGACATTGATGAGAATATATTGAAGTCAATGCCCAATAAAATGAATGAACCAACTTGTAGGAGAATGGTTAAAAGAATATGGCAAATTTATTTTAATAACTTTAATCAAACTGCAAGATGTCAATTAATTGTTCAAATGATTAAAAATTTGAATTTTAGAGAAACAATGAAAATTATAGGCCTAAGATCATCTGAAAGTAACAGTGAAAGAACTATTGTGAGAAATCTATTTAATGCATATCAAGCTATTGGTTCAAAATCACGTACTAAAGATTCTAATGCTACTCGATGTGTCATTACATCAACCATAATGAGCAAGAAAATAAAAAAAGATCGTTTGATAAGAAAAACAAGTAAGTCATTAAATGTTAGTAGAACAACATTAAGTAAAGCATTAAAGAGGCGGGAAAAAATAGAGGAACCTAACAATAATTCTCTTTGGGTATTCTCGGGTAGACTACCATGCAAAGACAAGGTTGTTGTTGATGCACTAAAAACATTAATTGAAATTTTTTGGCATGTCAACACAAGGGTTTTGCCCAACCAAAGAGATGTTGTTAGAAGGTGAATTGGGTCTACAAATCGTGAGCCACATGACAAACACTATTTGGATATGACTCAAACTAAACTTTATGAAAGATTCCTTCAAAATTTTCCTCAAATAAGAATTTCTCAAAGATTTTTTGAAATGGCAAAACCTTTTTATATTAAGATTAATCATGTACGCACCATGTGTTGTTGTAGGATGCATATTGAATTTTCCATGCATTATGATATTTTTGGTCATATTTGTTCTACTTTGCACACTAACGATGTTTTGCAGGAATGTAATATACAAGCACCTCCTAAGTTGATAAGAGAATTTATTTCAAGTGTGTTATGTAATAGACATGATGGTTGCATTTATTATAAGATGCCTTGTTTGGAAGGTTCTTATGCTATATGTGGTGGTTTGCAACGTTTAGCAGGATGTGTACATTTGGAGAGCACACATGAAATTGGTATGAAACTAGTTTCTTTCGGAAAATACAAGACAGTCACATATGGAGTTAAAGATGGAAAAGATTTGAAGAGATGTGAGCTAGTGAAAAATGATATATGTGTAGCTCAATTTATGAAAACATTTCAAGAGAAACTAGTTTATGAGTACATAATGCATACACATAGAGCTCGATGGTTAGATGGGCAATTCAAGTTATGTAAGGACACATTTCCTCTTGGCACCATTGTCTCTATCGTTGATTTCACTAAAAATTATACACTACAACCTCAAAATGAAATGCAATCCATGTATTATCACTCTACAAAAGTTTCTATTTTTGTACACATAGCATTCATGCATGCAGATGATAGCACAGAGGAGGCTAGAAAGGTTGTAAGAGAGTATCACTTCTACATAAGTGATGATCATACTCATTCATTAGAGTTTGCACAAGGATGCTTTAAATTTTTCTATGATAGTTTAAGGGAAGGGAACATACGATACAACCGACACTTAATATGGTCAGATAATTGCACCGCACAATTCAAGAATGCAAGGATGTTTTATTGGTTGACAAGGATGCATATGACAAGTGGTGTGCAACACTTTTGGAATTTCACTAAGGCTGGACATGGTAAGGGAGAGCACAATGGTGCAGGAGCATGTGTGAAAAGAGCCCTAGCTAGGAAATAATTGAAGTACGAAGGTGGTGCTGAGTTGATAGATGCAGAAAAAATTGTGCGATCGTGTAAGTCTATGATGGGTCCAGGTAATCCAGGTACGTCAATGGTTTGTAGATATTTTTGGTTGATCACTGAATCTAACATTGAAAACTATCTAGATTGTTGTACAGTTGTAGGATCGAGTGACATGCACTCATTTATGAGTTCAAATTCAAGTTCACTGGTAAATTATACAAGACAGATGGTATGTTTTTTCTCTTCATACATGTATTCTTTGTGGGAAGAATGTGAATCACAAGAGTGGGTTGACAAATGGTCTTGTAGACCGTTGGTTCCCATTGATTCATATCAAATTCCCAAAGCACTACAATTGAACTAGATGGAGACATCAGTGGATTTTGACCATGTATCCAACCTAGTGGATTCAAGTGATTTTTTGAGTTAATTTTTTTGCAAGTATTCTTTTTGGTTCATTTTTTTGTACATCATACTTTATTTTTGGTATTAATTAACACTTTATAAAATGCAGATCATGTGTATGTAGTTGTTGCAGAAGAGAACATTGAAGAAGAAACATATTACTATTTGTGTCATTGTGTTGAGCCTAAAAGAAAATTGATAACCACAATCATTGATGGAGAGGGTATTGAGTACCCAATAGGGTTTGTTGTCGTGACAAGAACATGGCTTCAGAGATACCCTATCAAGAATTCTGATGTTTGGTTGTTCAAGGACTTTGAAACACACAGACATATTCTTCATTTCTCTAACCTTGTTGTTGCAACAAATATTCATTTGGTGAAGTATCGTGGTAGACCTCATAACAAGATTTTATGAAAAGTTCATGAATCTGACCACGAGGCAATACTTGACACAATACGGGTTAGAGTTGATCTTGAAGGCTCACTTGATTGATTCTATGGTTCAGAGTAGAATGATTTTGAGAATTTTGTATAAATCATCGACAAATTGTTCTATACTTGTTTTTTGTATATATAAATGCCCATGAGCTGATTTTTACATGTTTAGGGGCACAATTTTGTATATTTAAATGGCAATGAGCTTATTTGTACATATGTACATGCCAAAATTTGTATATTAAAATGGCGATGAGCTGAATTGCACATATTATAATGCCAAATTTTGTATAAAAGCCCATGAGATGATTTGTATATTAAAATGGCGATGAGTTGAGTTGCACATATTGTAATGCCAAATTTTTTATAAAAGCCCATGAGATGATTTGAAAGACATTTTTTTCTATAATCAAATAGCCAAGAGCTGATTTGACCATATTTAGAGGCAAATTTTTGAATAATATGTTATAATGCTTTGTGACTATTTTGTGTGTCAATGTTTTATGACTATGTTTTGAGTATATGTGATGTGTCCTTGGTCAATCATGAGCATTAACGATTCTTGTATAATCATGGAGAATTATTTGAGTCATTATTGGGTCATAGGGGTCATAGATTGAGACTAGATACAATTTGAGCAAAAATTGTCATTGTTGTCAAAAAAATTGTCAAAAAAGTTGTCAAGCAACTTCTCCATTGCGTTGGTAGGGTATGACACTTGATGTTTCGGTGCTTTGGGATGCATGACAGGGGCATTCCTATCATAAAATTTCCCACCCGGATGTGCTCATGACGTCGGTTTGTGCACACAATGAACCAAATCAATTCTAGCCAATCTGGCAACTTTTCATTGCATGCAACTGACGGTTTTTGCAGCAAGCAAAAAATGCTACCAATCAAAAATGGCTCCGATTCATCAAAAAAAGAGAGAGGACATTGTAGAGGAGCCTCACATGACCCCATGAGTTCAAATGGATCGACCATATGTGTCTTGGATTGGAAGAAACAGTCTGTCAAAATTTGCCAATTTTTTGGACTCATGACACTTAAGAGATTGCACCGGTACAATATGACTCTCAACATTTTGGTGCTTTGAGATGCATGATAGGGGCATGCCTAGCATAAACCTTCCCACCTAGATGTGCTCATGACGTCAGTTTGTGCACACGACGAACTGAATCAATTCTGGCCAATTTGGCAACTTTGCATTGCATGCAATTGACGGTTTTTGCAGTAGGCGAAAAAATGCTACGAATCAAAAATGGCTCCAAGTAATCAAAAACCAAGAGAGGACATTGTAGAGGATCCTCATGCAACCCCACGAGTTCAAACAGATTGACCATATGTATCCTGGATTGGAAGAAACAATTCGTCAAAATTTGATAATTTTTTGGACTCATGGCACTTGAGAGATCGCAGCGGTACGGTATGACTCTCGACATTTCGGTGCTTTGGGATGAATGAAAGGGGCATACCTAGTGTAAACCTACCCACCTAGATGCACTCATGACGTCGTTTTGTGCACACAACGAACCAAATCAATTCTAGCCAATTTGGCAACTTTGCATTGCATGCAACTAACGGTTTTTGCAGCAGGCAAAAAAATGCTACCAATTGAAAATAGCTTTGACTCATCAAAAATTGAGATAGGCCATTGTAGAGGAGCCTCACACAACCTCATAGGTTCAAACTGATCTACCATATGTGTCCTCTATTGGAAGAAACAGTCTGTCAAAATTTGACAATTTTTTGGACTCATGACACTTGAGAGATTGCACTGGTACAATATGACACTCAACGTTTCGGTACTTTGGGATGCATGAAAAGGGAATGCCTAGCATAAAATTGCCCACCCAAACATGCTCATGACGTTGGTTTGTGCACACGACGAACCAAATCAATTCTAGCCAATCTGGCAACTTTGCATTGCATGCAACTGACGGTTTTTGCAGCAGGCAAAAAAATGCTACCAATCGAAAATGGCTTCGAATCATCAAAAACCGAGAGTGGAAATTGTAGAGGAGCCTCATTCAACCCCATAGGTTCAAATGGATCGACCATATGTGTCTTGGATTTGAAGAAATAGTTTGTCAAATTTTGACAATTTTTTGGACTTAGGGCACTTGAGAGATCGCATCGGTACGGTATGACTCTTGACATTTTGACACTTTCAGATGCATGACAGGGACTTGTCTAGCATAAACCTTCCCACTCAGACACGCTTGTGATGTCGGTTTGTGCACACAACGAACCAAATCAATTCTAGCCAATCTAGCAACTTTGCATTGCATGCAACTGACGGTTTTTGCAGTAGGCAAAAAATGCTACCAATTAAAATAGCTCCGAATCATCAAAAACTGAGACAAGCCATTGTAGAGGAGCCTCACATGACCCTACGAGTTCAAACGAATTGACCATATGTGTCCTGGATTTGAAGAAACAGTCTGTCAAATTTTGACAATTTTTTAGACTCAGGACACTTGAGAGATCGCACCGGTATGGTATGACTCTCAACGTTCTGGCGCTTTGGGATGCATGACAGGGGTATGCCTAGCGAAACCTTCCCACCTAGATGCACTCGCGACATTGGTTTGTGCACACGATGAACAAAATTTGACCATTGCTAACAATATGCAAATATTCATTTAAATTTATAAAAGGGAAGCCACCAAATATAACGAATACAAAATATTGAACTGAATACAAGGAGTTTTGTAGGGTTAATTCAACATTTTAGAAATTTTATCAAATCATATTCCACGATTGCAATGTTTTATATCATATATTTTTGTTGTCTATATTCATATTGTTGATTACATATGCAAATATTCATTTAAATTTATAAAAGGACAACCACAAAATACAATGAATACAAAATAATGAACACTTCATTGGATCGAATATCGATATTTATATATATATAAAAAGGCATGTCTGCCAAGTCAATACAAGTATTACAAAAATGTGGCATATGCCATGTCCAAATCGATATACAATAAAAATGTAGAATATATCTACATGTATTGGTCATTCTATGACCAAAACTAACACTATATGATCCTAAACTTGTGGTGGGTCATCAAATTCAAGCCTCTTCGATGCAGTACGCGGCTCTATAGATGGCTGCAAAACCATAATTCAAAACCCAAGTTAGAATTATTTTGTATAAAATAGTTCACAATTAACACCATAAGTATGCATTTAACTTTAATTCCTTTGCAATTGAAATGTAGATTACCTCATTGGTTGATCTAGGAGCTAATGTCTTTGCTCTCCTCTCCTTGTCACTCTTAGGAGTTTTCTTGAAGACATACTTAAATGGATCCACGTTATGGCCGTACCGCGAAGGGGTCTATTGTAGATTAAATGTACAATTAATACAATGTACTAACATAAATATATCAAAAACACTTAAAAGCTATAATATAGAGAACAATGACATACCTGTGCTTGAGATGCTTCTCCAATGGACTGAGGATGGCTCACCATCGATATAGAAACTGTCGCTATTACCTATACAAAAAGGGTTCAAATATTAAATACAATTAATATAATGATAAGTATTGAGGGTTAAAAACAATTAATTTTACATATCAAACAAAACTATATCGGATCCTAAGATGCTTCTACAGTGCAAGGAGGAGGGTTCACCATTGATGAAATAGGTATTGATATTTCCTATATGAAAAAATTATAAGATTATAATATATCACAAGTTCACATGTACGCATGCATATAATCATGAAATCAAGAAAATAAAGTAGAGATACATACCTCTGCTCTCTCTTGATCCACAGGTGAATCAGGTGCATTCAACAAATCCACATAGCTCAATGGTCATTGTACATGTAAAATAGACAAAAAAACACTAATCAATCTACAAACCCCAACTAATACTTGATTTCAACATTTTCAAACAATTTTACAACTAAAATTGTGTTCAATTACCTTCTTCCTACGTTTTGGCATCTTCGAGGAATCCTTTTTCTTAGGATGAGCCCTAGATGCAGAGGGGGTACCCTAAAAAACAAAATTAACATAAGATATTAGTACAGATAATAAATTAAACATAATTTTAAAAATCTAAAATGAAATGACTTGCATATGCCATCAAAACAATACATAAAAAGGGTTGTACAAAATATGATACCATATAGCCTTGTAGGCCAAAATCGATCACTAAGAGCATGATGTCATCAATCTAGGACATTTCGTCCCCTGTCAACACCTACAAACCAGAAATTAGACCAAGCATTAAGGATAGTTAGTATATATTATATTTTTTTGAATTCAAAGTGTACTATTCTATTTTAACATGTTACAAAATGTATACCTCAGGCATCGAAGTTGCAGCTATAGTAACTGGGGGAGGAGTATGGGATACCGCTGCTGCATCTTGAAATGCATATTATTTGTCTCAATTTAAATCAATTTATGTAATTACAAATTTAAAGTGTCTAATAAATAAAATGCTATGAATTCAAATCAACACACCTGTGTCTGTGGCTCATGGGCAAACACCATGTCCATCAACTCATCTGTCAATGCCAAATCCTCAACTGTGTGGGCCTGACATCTACTCCCGCAAATCATGCACATATGAGATGAGGATCCATCTGCACCGACTGCATCATCTACCCCCAAGCATATCCCCGAGCAACTGACACACATATGTTGGATGGGCTCTTTGTCATCACCTAATGGCTCATCATCCAATACAATAGGGTGTACTAATGATGTCCCAGGCTAGATGATGGCACCAGTCAATATTGTGGCCACCTAAAGAGTCTTTATCTCCATCGACTCTTTCAGCTCTACTGGGACAACCTAATGCACCTTGGGTTTGGGTGCTAGGGGGCGGCGACTCTCTGCGAGTAATCGCCTATGGGCTCTAGGTCTATCTTGGGCAGAGCCACCACCTCTACCATGGAACTCTCTCATGTCAAAATAGTTTGGGTGCACATTGAGCACAAACTCACAATATACTTTTCTCAATAAATATAATGGAACCTCATAATTATTATAAGGTGGATCATCAAAGACCATCCACCACCTCTGCCAAAAAAAGATTCTTCATCTGCACATTGGTACACCAATGTATGGGAAACCTCTTTGCATTAAGAGGTAATGACTAACCAGTTTTGGGATCAACAAAAAGGGCACATATTTGTTGTTTAGTAATATTTTTGTTTTTTACTCCATCGTATGATAGCCCATCGACATAGAATTGATGACACTTATCCCTAAATTTTCCCCATTTGGTAATTTGTGTGGAAACAACTATGGCACCACTAGCTAATGTTTCTAGGCTAGTGGCGAGGGATTGATGATGCTCAAATTAAGAAGTTTTTAATTTAACAATCAGTCTATTGATTTTAGACATATTTTGTCCTAACTGATTAATTAATTACTCCTGTGTTTCGCATGTGCGGTCAAAAGGAGGAATTGGGGGTTGTTCTTGTGTGTTTTCAGGAGGTACATTTGGTTGTTCTTGTGGTTTTTCAGGAGGTGCATTTGGTTGTTCTTTTTCTGGATTAGAAGAATCTAGTTTTTGAAACAAAAAATAGAAAAACCTAATCAAAATTAATGAAATTAAATTCAAAATGTAAAACAAATTGAACAAACGGGAAAGAAAGACAAAAATAAACAAAAACTAACCTTGATCCATAGCTTGGAGGACAAATCTAGCACCCCGTTCGTGGTTTAGGAGAATAAATGGGTAAAAAATTAAGTAAAAAATGCACTATTCACGGGTAAATGAGACCTAGTTTTTTTTTAAAAAACATTTTTTACCAGGTACCGCATACGCGGTTATATTTGGATTATTAGCACGTACGTGTCCATTTTCCTATGAGCAGTGTGTACGCACTCATTTTCCTAGGCGTAGCGCGTACGCACTCATTTTCCTAAAAGCAGCGCGTACGCACTATCTTCTCTAGGCTCGGGAAGAACAAACCTAAGCGCATATGTGAGAATTTCAAATTTTAAAACCGCGTATGCACTACTTATTTTTCCATTTTTTTTGGGTGGTGTCCACTTTTTTGACCACCATCTTTGTGCACATACCCCATCATTTTTGTCAATTCCACAATCCTTTAGATTTGCTCTTAGCTCAATTGCTTTTATGGCATAATCTTGGACTGTATTAAAATCCTTGGGATCCAATGTTGTGAGTTCACTATCAAGCTTGTATCCCTTTATCTCATCAACTTGTCCATATAATTTATCATAAATATTCTAAGCCTCTTTAATTGTAGTACACTTATCAATGTGAAAAATGAGGTCATCTGATACATACTTTCTAAGAGTTCCAAGTGCCATAGAATTCTTAGTGAGACATTCAATTTGAGAATTAGGATCAGTCGTAGGATCAGGTGGTGTTGTTATAGTTCCATTTACATAATGAATGAGTCATTTTTCCATTAGTTTACTCCATGCCTTGATCTTCCATGATGCATAATTATGAGGAGTTAAAAGTGGAAATTTAGGAGAACCCATAGAACCAAAATGAAAAAAAAACAATATAGAGAGAGACACAATCACACAAGACACCCCCCAAAATTACTCAATCAAGAAACACCCCCCCCCCAAAAAAAATAAAATAAAAAAATGGTGATTTGGCACTTTATACTAAATGTGTATACAATGGGCCACTTGCAAAATAAGGCAAGGTGGACTTCTGATTTCAATCTTACAACTACCTCAAATAGGCTATAAGAGACTCCAACAAATACTGCAAGTGATCTAAACTGAGATCCAAGCAAAATACAAGTACCAAATAGGCCAAAAATGACCAAATATTGAAAGTACAATTTATAATCAAAATCACTACAAACTAATGGCAGATTATGAAAGTAGACAAAAAATTATGCACTTCAAAAAAAAATGGCACCTGAAGAGGAGGTCGTATGACCCCAAACGAAGCCTCTGAAGTTGGAAAATCTGGGATTAGACAGGTAAAGTCAGGAAAATATGAAAATTATGAAAAATCCATCTATCAAAATCAGAAAATTCATCCACCACTGCGAAGAGCACAAAATTCTAGCCCATTTCAAAAAAAATTGCACCAAAAAAGGAGCAAAATTGAGAAAGATATGGCCATTTGAAGTTCGCCTATCAAACTGAAAAATGCAAATGAGAGGAGGCTAAATTTTTTTTCAAAAATAATGCTGACACAATACTGACATCAGCAAATGGCAGGCTTAAATTTGACGCCCGTCTAGCCATAAAAAAAACTTCGCCTCCTTCCCACATGGCGTCTGTACTGTACAAACATTATGATGTGGCAAAAAAATAGGTGTCGTACATGTGACATGTCTATCCACGCGGCGGGTGACAGTGTTGTACGCTGATGTGGTGTTATGGTGGGACCAGGCAAGAGCCGCTGGGGGATGGTAGTTGTCAGAGCATAGAGCATGGGGCCAGAGGGGAGCTGGTCGGAGCTACTACGATTGAAATCGAGGGAGATCGCGGAGCCCCGAGAAAGTCGGCGGCGGTGGATGCACGGGTGGTATCGGACAACACAGACAGCGGAGCCCGGAGAAAGAAGGGGGCAGAAGGCTGCGATCAGTGAGGAGGAGCCGAAAGCAATGCCGGGCCGAAGGAGCGATGGGTTGCACGATGTCGGGAAGTCAACGCCTATAGCCAGAGGACCTACAAGGTACGAAGGTATGAGGTGGGGTCCCTATGAAATGAAAACCCTGCAATAAATGAACACTGTGATACAGAGTGTCGAGGGGGGCAAACCCTTGAATATATATATATATATATATATATATATATATATATATATATATTTTTAATTTTTTAAACCTTTTACAAACTATAAACAATAAACAAAAAAACTGTGAAATTATATTAAAAAATATATAAATGGAAATAAAAAACCGTACCGCTAGCCAAATTGGCTAAATTTTTCCTCCAAAACCAACTTTCTCCAAAATAGGTCGAGTTTACAGTTAGAACTTATGGAAATGACCTCCCGGATGCAACTGTGATGTCCAAATCACTATATGACGCACCCAAAAATAGCACCTTCCCAGATCCAAAAATTGAAGCCTCCAAAAATGACTAATCAAATAATCCCTTTAGGCTCTAATACCATGTGAGATTTTGCCAAGATCAAGAGCTCAATGAAAAGTACATTAGAGCGACAAAATAGATGATAGGAATAAACTATATTCTATCAAGAGAAAATATTGATCAACTGGATCATCAATCGTTCTTACATACAATGTAGATGAGCCTGGTTATATAGGAAAGGCTATATGGACATGTGAGCACACAAACATGACATGCGGCTCAATGATAAACAAGGGTAGGTAGGAAATAGGTGTGGTATGTAGGATAAACAATATAATATTCCATATGAGGTGGATCATCCACCTCATATGGAATATTATATTGTTTATCCTACATACCACACCTATTTCCTACCTATGTGGAATGTAACAACAAGATAAGACCACAAAAGATAGAAATTCTCCTACACACACTATCCCAATGTGACACAAACACCCAAGTGTCTCATACCCAAACTACTATGAAGTGCATGTACCTAAGTAAACTTAAGTAAGGTGTAATAATATCCAACATGAATAATTAATTACACCAACAAAGGCACTGATTTATCAGCCCAGAATGCATGCAAGCTATAAAGTTGATCATTGAATGATTTGAGTTAGAATAGCCTAGCTCCATCGTATGCATGTACATGATAGTAGTTATAGAGTTGGCCTATGAATGGGTCTGAAATTATTGAACCTTTTCTTCCTTTTTGGGTTGGTTGTACTTGCATGTCTCTATTTTATGTTGGATGGATCTGAGGGTTTTATAGTTTTTTTGTTCAAAATCTAAGGTTATGCTTATCTATGATATTCCATTGTTTCGGTTTAACTTATTTGGTATTTTTTAAGACTTCTTGGTCTTCCATATGATAAGTGGATATGGATTTGCATGTGTCTTCATGAACATGGTGGTTTCATAGGTTTTACACGATTAATCAAAACTTGTAGTTTTGTAGATCTGTAGATAAGATATCTGTCAGATTATTATTGGATTTTTGTAATTGATGAGGGAGAATGTTGTGTTGACTACTAGTTGCCATTGATGTCAACATAGTTTTGTTGACTTGTTCTATTAATGCTTTAGTATTTTGGTGATTCTATTCATCATGTTTTGCTTTGAGTTGCTTCGCATTTGCAGATATGGGTTTATGGTTTGGGTAGTACACTCATGAATATCAAATGTACCTATATTCCATTTTGTACATGTTATGTATATCCAAAAGGTGAGATACTTGGTTTGGTAGTTCAATCCATCAGTTGCTCTATTTCTTCGAAATAGAATGGTTTGTCTAGACATCTGAATTTCTTAAATTGATTGTTTTTTATCTTGTAGCTTTGAGACATGTTTAAGCAATATGGATAATGTGTGTACTCCACCTAGTATTAACTCTTGTTATATCCTTGGCCGACCTATGTAAATGAAATGTATGAATTATATTGTGGTAGTGTGTAATATATTTTTTTGTAAGGCATGTATGGTCGACTTGAGATATGGATTGGTATATATGTGTGATGTATTCCTTTGATGAGATATAGAAGACACAAAAAATAGAGATATGGAGAGATACATAAATAAAAGTGTGACATTTTGATCAGATGTGAAATATGATTGAAGCAGACAATTGAAGACCAAATGAAGCATATGAAGTGTCTATTGAGCTTAATTGGAACTGCATTCCATGCATATGTGAAATACAACTTTAGCAGTTCATTTTGTTTATTTGTTCTCTTTTAGGTAGTAAGCCCTTTGGAAGTGAGCCTTGTAGTGAGCATTTGTAATATTCTATAGCTAGTTATATTATATTGAGAGTTAACCCTAATCTTGGTTTTTCCCTAACAAGTTTCCAAACAAAAAAAATCTAGTGTTCTCTTGTGTATGTTGTTGTGAATGGTATCTCTACTTTTGTTGTTCATTTGATCACTTATTTCTTTTTAATTGATGTGAATCTACAAATTATAAATATGATTGTTTTAAGATTCAAAGAATACTGATTCATCCCCCCTCTCAGTATTCCAGTTGTTCAACAATTGATATCAAATCTTTGGTCCCTTGTTTTAACGTAACTACTAGAGAGAGATCTTGTTGGTTGAACAGATGTCTCCTAAGTTAAGTGTTGAAGAAATTCTTATGGATGGAGATTGTAGACTATTGCTGAATATCTTGAGAATATTGAAAGTAAAAAAAAAAAAATTGAAAGGAAATATCAAAGATGCAAATGAGTGCATTATAAAACTAAGGGAATAGATCAACAAATTTAGAGAAAGATATAAAGAGGTTAGTGAGGAGTTGAAGAAAGAAAATGAAACAATTGTCAATCTAAAGTTACAAGTTGAGGAAAGTAAGAAAATTGAGGAATGTTTGATTGACTTAATCAAACACAAGACTGAAGAATGTGGAAGATTGGAACAAAAAGTTGTAACCTTGAGATCTGAAGACAAATTCAAGGAAAGTACTTAAAAAATTGATGAAATTATGGCTATGTAAATATCTCCAGAAGACATGTGTAGATTAAGTTTTGAAGTTGTGAATGTTCAAATGAAAGAACTGGAGATAAAGGCAAGATGAAAAAGGTTGAATCTGAATAGCGCACTAAAGAAAGAAACAAAGGAAGGCAACCCTGAAATCAAAGAAGTTCTACAAGGAAACCTTTGGTCAAACAACCTAATGCTCAGAGGTAATCTTTGTTCAATGGTTATTTTTTCTCCTATAATAAATTTGGACATAAGGCTTTAGAATGTAGAAGAAGATTGAATCAAAATGTTCAATGTTTTACTTGCAAGACATTTGGTCATAAGGCTAGTACTTGCGGAAATCAAATTATGGATGGAAGAAATAGATTCTTTTATAGTTATTGTCAGTGATTAAATAGTTTTGGAAATAAGGCTAATCAATGTAGATCTATAATGACTATAATAAATTCAGCACAAAGGAATATCAAGTGTTTTAGTTGCAATAAAGTTGGACACATCGCTAAAGTATGTAGAAGTAGGAATATGAAATGAGACAATTTAGTAAAGAGAAATGAACCTGTAAAGAAGATTGATGTAGAAGAGGTAAGGAGTGAAATGAAAAAGATTTGGATAAAGAAGGAAGTAGATTTGACAGAAAGTGTTGCTACATCTAACTCTGGTGTAGAAATCTCCTCTGAAAAACTCATTTGGAAGCTTTGGCTTAGGGGGACTATAATGAAGATCCTTTCCCCCCACCATAGAAATTGATGCTATTATCACAACAAGTTGATATGTTGGGTAAATGGATGTACTTGAACTCCTAGTAAATATTGTGGCAAAAAATATTGCTATACAGTAGAATGAGAAGGTTTACAAAGTAATTGTTCACACAGGCAGAGTTGTTTAGCAGATTTTTTGTGATATGACGATTTTGGCAGTAAAACCCTAGGTCTTTTGATGAAGTACTTAAAGTTATTTTTTCATTCATTTTGCATATATGATTTCTTTGCATTGTGTGAGAAGGTTTTTGGCTTACTCAATGGGGAGATTTTTTGTATATTGATGTGAAAATGTATGTTCTTTATATTTTAAAAATCTTCTAGACAACCTATTTCCTCTGAAGTTTTTACAATTTTCCTATTCTACTCAAAGTTGTGGGTTTGTGTAGATTTGGAGTATTATTGGTGGATTCAAATTTTCACAGAGATGGTTTTGCAATTTTTACATATTAAGAAAAAACTATGGTTTGTAAATTTGGGGAAATTTTTTATGTTTAGACTGTCAGATTTTTTTGGATGAAGATAATTTTACATTTGCATAAATGCTTTTTATAACTTGAATATGATGCTCAATTGTGGATTTGTTTAGAAAATCGGTGTGCTGGTGATTTGGTGTTTGAGGCTTGAAATCTATGTGTTATCCTCTTTGATATTTTAGTTTTACATGTCATTGATGTGATGTTGAGTTTGCATCCTTCATTAGTTAGATATTTGAGTTATGCAATTATGTGGGTTAGTCACCAATTTGGTTGCAGTGAGATAACTCATATGTGGACTGTCTATATCCACAAGATTGATTTAGTATTACTGTAAAAAAGTTATTTGGGCTTGTCTATAGTCATTTATGCATTTGTATGCTTATTTGAGATTAGAGGATAGATGATATTTTGAGTACTTGGATAGTCATTTTCTTGGACTTGGAGAATGTTTATCACAATGTCATATTAGATTGGTTTTATTTCATTGGTTATACTTTTCAATGGGAGCTTTTTACATTGATGGTTTATCTTATTGGCTTGGAGATTTTGGTCTTACTTAGGTGTTATTGGCATTTCAGTTGTATGTATGTGGGCCTTAATGATCTTCAGATTAGGAGGTTTTATCTTGATGTTTGGAGAGCTCAGTATCATAGTTCAATGGGAGCTTTGGCAATGATTCTGATTTTGTCATTTGGTGATGGATGATCTTCTTTATGTTTGTAGATGTTTGGAGGAGCTCTTAGATCTTGTTGCTGCAAAAGGGTTCTTTCACATTTGTAGGTGCGCTATTTGGAGATGTTGACATCTTGGTTAGCCACAAAGGACTCTTGGATTTTTTGGTTGAGGTGTTAGGGTTTTCTAACTTGTTGGTTTTAACAGGTTTTTCTTGGTTTAGAAGTGTGATTGGTATTGTGTCATGGTACACTCTTGATTTGAGATTTGAGTTTTGACATGATACAAGTTTTCTTGAGATAGGATGCTTGTATTGATTGCATGTGATCTCCTAGGAGGAGATAATTAGATCATGATGTTGTGGTTATGTTACTAATTTCATTTTGCAAATGTGTAGTTGGAACAATGACAGTTGATTATGTGTCCAGTTCTCTTGGTATTGAGTACTTTGATCACTTGCTTGATGACTTCATGATGATCCTATTTTGCATTTTGGAGTTTGGCATGGATTGATTAGTTACATGTGCTCATGGATACTTGGATACTTAGGTGAGACTGATGTTCTCATGTATTTAAAAGCATTTTTTTGAGACATTTGGTGATTTCAATAGGAAGATCGGTGATCTTTCACTTGGTTTATACCCAAGAGGAAATTGTTCTTGGAGTGAGTCATGGTGACTTGGTTATCTTGGTTAACACCTTCTATGTGATTCTATTGGTAGACTTGATATGCCTTGTTTATTTTAAGATTTGCATCACCCATGCAGTGGGAGTTCCTAGATATGTATGTACTTCAATGACAAGTTTGCACATGGAGTTTAATTGTGGTTTATGGGTTTGATTATTTGTTGGCATGCGTTTATAGTAGTTGTTGATACCTTATAGGTACATCGATGATTGAATGGTTTAGTATTTGTTGTGGCTACTTATTTCTAGTCAAGTCAATTTTTGGGAGTTGGATGTGAACAATCAATTATGGTTGTTGTTTGAAAGGGTTTTTGAACGTACATGTTCGATCTTGTTCTTGGAGAATTTTTAGACTTCAAGGTTGTGTTCTAGTAATGAGTTTGAATTTATATTGTCGCTTTTATAAATCTCATGAGCACAATGGAGTTGTGGCAGTATTTTGTGATTTGCATTAGACTCTTGATAGGTCTTCAACAAGTGGGAGAATGTTGAAATTAAGGTATCTCAACCTTTGAGTCTAGCATTGATATTTAATTTAATTAGTTATTTTTCCCTCTTTGGAGTTCCTATTTTCAAGGGTTGAAGTTAATGTTTTCATGTTGAAGATAAAAATAGATTTGACAATCTCCTATGTTTAAAAGAGAGACTTGTTGTGCAATTTTTATTCCTAAATGGAAAAAAGAAAAGAAAGCAGTTTTTTGTTGTTATCTTTCCTTGGTGCCTAAGAAATGGATGTGGATTCTTTTAATGAAGATTGATGCACAAGGATGAGGATTATTTTGTTTCAAATTGAAGGATGAAGTCAAAGTCATTGATGATGTGCTTTATTCATCTTTTTTTCTTTTTGAAGATGGAGTTGCTTTCTTTGGCACCTAGCTTATATATTATTGAATATTTCTTGTATTATTCATTGTAGAAGAAAGACGGGTGATTATTATAGAGTTGTAGTTATGTTAGATTTTCTCCAAAGAAGAGCAAGATGTAGTCTCCACGTTAAAGATTATGAGCCTGCAAGTGTATTGTAACTTATTGTTGCAAATTAATACATTGGTTCGATACTTTGGAGAGGTTTTTTTTTAATCTGAAAAGGTTTTACCTACATATATTGGTGTTTCTTCTCTTTTGTTTTATTCTTCTTTCTTTCACACTTAAAATGTCAATTTACACTTTGTTATGCTAATTACATTTCCTCAAAAGATTAATGAAATGAAAACTAACTATGTGTATTTCCACTTTAAAAATAAAATAGTATGTTTTTATATCATGACATTAAACAACTAATTAAAAAAAAAAGGTTCATACTAATTCTAAAAGGTCCCTTTTCCTTTGAAAAACACTTAAAGTTTGTTAATATATGCCAAAACCTACTGAAATATTCATGGAAAGTATACCATTGTTAATGTCAAAACACAAAAAATAACCTTTTCTATATCATTCTGTCATACAAAAGCAATACACCATGCAATTTATACTATCAGCACTGCAATAAAGATAAAGCAATAAATCAATATAATTTTCTGAACCTTATGAAAGCAGCCATCAATACCCAAGTGAAATAATAGGAAGCTTAAACTGTATTATGAAAAATCTCCAATCAATATAAACATCAGCTCACAAAAATTTACAATATTTCCAAGTTCAAATAAACTAACCATTCTTTTTTACAGTTCCTATGTACCAATAATTTTCTGTCTTCAACAATTCTCAAGATAATAAGACTGTCCGGAAGATGCTCTTATCTTTCGGATAGGTAACTGAGTTTGATTTGAAATGTTGATAATAAATTTACACACAATCTAATCTAAAAACATCATTAAATAAAAATTATAGATTATAAATTGATTTCAAAATCCATTCATTCCGACAACAGAATTTGGCGCCTTCTTTGGCTTAGTAACAGAAGTAACATGACAATCTTCAACTGTTTGGAATAAGGAATTGCAGCCGAGTAAACCAGATATATAAGGCAAAAAAGTTTTTCTCCTGTTTTCCTGTGCCTTATAGCAATGAACTCTTCTACTGTTTGCAGAATACCCATTCACAGATTCCAAAACCTGCACAGATTTTCCTTTCATTTTCCTTTCATCACATCTTGCAAGACCATCCTTTATCTCAACTTTCTTTCTATTTTTCTTTATATTGTAATTGAACTCCTCTGTAGAAGAATTCCTCAAATTCATGGAGTTTTGGCTCTCTGAATGAACTTGGAAGATCTTATGTTTATCACTACTATTATTTTTTGTTTTTGTATGAATCCTCGCCGACCCACAAGGCCCAGGACTCTCAGACCCCATGAAACTGTTGTCTCGATTTAGAGAACGAATTTGACCGTTGGAAAAGAGTTCTTCTGCATAAACTGTCTCACTGCATGAATTCAATTGAAACTCAAAGCTGCAATCCATAACTGCAATAATCTTTTTATGGGTACTTCTGAAACAGTGCTGAATAAGAATATATAAAAACACCTTTTGAAAAGCTCCCTGGCGTCTTTTGAGCTCTTTAGAAGGGTATTCTCTTTAAATATTGCAATTTTAGAAGTCGCCTGAATTGAAATCCTGTTTGCAGAAGTTTTCAATCATTTCATCTAATGGAACCATGGTTTTTCTCGTGGTTCCTAGAAATCCGATACGACCTAGTCACTCCATAGAATACAGATTAGTATCATCGTTTTCATTTATCTAAATAAATACCCAAGTAGATGCATTGAACTAAAATACAATTTTTTTAGGGTTTTTTTGTCACGAAGGAACTGTTCTTCAACGCAGAAGAATCCAAAATATGAACGTAAAATTGATTGGCAGGAGGACCCAGGGTATCAAAACCGTCATGAGTCTTATCTAATTTCTGACTATTCCTTGTTTCTGATTTGAGCACAGTTTTAATATGTGTGTATTATATTTTACAAGGTTTGAGTTGATAAACAAACCTGAATTTTTTATGTTGCCTCATGTTGGTCATGTGCAATTTGTGCATATGCTCGTACGCCTGTGAGGACTTTAAAGGCCATTTGAAGTTGATTTGTATTCTCTTATTATATGTCAATATGTTTTATACTATATAATGTAGATATGTTTTAATGTAAAGGAAAAGTTAAGTTTTGTATTTTAGTTGGGATGATGACCAAAAGTAGTAATCTATGTATATGATTTAATATATTTTCTTAGAGTTTCTAGAATATAATGATTGTGGATTATAGGTTATGTATATGATTTAATATATTTTCTTAGAGTTTTTAGAGTATAATGATTGTGGATTATAGGTTATATTTTATTATATATGTTAAAAAAAAGTTTTGTGATGGGAATATATTTTAATATTGTTAGGGAAAGTTTTCGTTTAAGTCTTCGTGAGTAGTAAGAGTGGCTAAGTTGAGAGAACACAAATGAAATGGATTCAATATCTTATGTAATTTAGAAAACTAAAATTTGATTGGACTTCTCAAGGGCAATATAAGAATCTCAAATGAAGGTTATATTTTAAGGGATTCTAATAGATTATTATGACTACTACCAAAAATAATTGAAATGACACAAATAATAAAACTAAGATATAAGCATTAGTTATAAATCTAAACATTATTATTAATATGAAAATTTCAAAATTGATAATTCAAAGGATTATGTATGGATCATAAACACTTTAAAAAAAAATGCCATTTTTATAATATGAAACCAAAATTCTCTAAATTCATTATTTGTCACTATTATAAGGAGGCGGGCAAAGTTGCTAACAAATTGGCTAATTTAGCTATTGAAAATAATCATTTTCCTTTAGTAGTTCCTCTACATTGACATGGTAATGTCCACTTGGTCAAGTTGATTTAGGATAACTATGGCACAATCCATGACTCATATTAGCATCGTAGCACACCACATGTGGTTCTAAAGAGATCATGAATATATAAAAAAAATGTTTCCATGTGGACATTATTCAACAAACACATTTACATCCATTGTCTTTCCCTACTAATAGTGGAGTTCGTGGAAGCAAATGCAATATACATTGGTGTCTCTTGTGTTCTAGTTGCTAAGTATTTCTACCCATTGAAGGTAAATTAAATTGCAAGTATTATTAATAATGAAAATTATCATTTGGATAAAATAAGAATGGTGTTTATCATAGACTTTCCTTTGTAGATAAATCTATAATGGATTTTTCACATAATTGTTTGTTTGGTATCAATGTTTTTAGATTTTATGATATTGTAATGGTAAGATTCTTATGGGTATTTCTGAAAAATAAAAATTGTGCAAACAATGAAGCTAAGTTCTAATGGTCATACAAATAAGTAATATTAATAATGTGAGGATTTAAAAAATAAAAATTGAAGGGGATTCCATGTATTGATATTACTTTAAAAAAATCCATTTGGATTATTAGAATTTGAGTAAGATACTTTAAATTGTATGGGAATTAATCAATTCCTTCTAAAAATTCATCATTTATCACTATTATTGGAAGGAGAATAAATTTGTTGATAAATTATCTATTTATCTATTGAGAGTAATCATCTTCTTTTGATAAATTCCTTCCCATTATCACGGTAAGATGTCCACTTGGCCAAATTAGTTGATAATGACTTTGATGGAATTCATTTCTCCTATGAGCACAAGCACAACATGTGGTTACTAGAGGATTATCAATAGAAAATAAATGATTCCACATTAACATGATTTAACATATTAATATATGTATTTATCACCTCTCCCTAGTAATCTTGAAGATTATAGTGTGCACTCTAAGTTTTAATCCATCATATCTCCACCTTGTCTTCAAGTGGTAAATTTTGATCCCATCTTATTGGTTATGCAATTAATTTTCACATGAGAATAGTGTTGATGAGCCTTTTGACATGATCACAAATGTAAATAAGATATTGAGTATCTTACGACTTACCTCTCTTGAAAGGAACCAAATCCCAAATAATGGAAAATAATTACCCCAAGGTCTATTTAGGTATATTTTTTCCTACAAGATAGATTAGTTATTTGTTGTATTTATTTTTACACAAAGGTACTTATAGTATGTTCTTCTAAGAAAGATCAAGATACCCCAACATCCCCATGTCATAATCCAAATCTATCCCAAGATCCCAATATCTCTCCTAATTCCCTTCATTATCCTAATCTAATTCAATATCAAATTATCGTTTCATATATATTTTCATTATCCTAATCCATTTCAAGAAACCAACATCCCTCCTAATCCCCCTCAATGAGTCCTAGAAATGTCCTCATTTCCTTATTTTTAGTCTTAGATATCCCATGATATTCCTAATACTTGTAAGACATTATCCAAAATTTTCTAGCTATCTTTTAATCATTAAAGCATTAAGGATGGTATATATTATATTGATAAATAAATGTGTGATTTTGTGAATTTTAATAATATGTTATGGATTTTTATGTTAATTAGGATTATTAATGTTGATGAGATATTTTTTAAGAAAACCACCCTGCAACAGAAGATGATTGCCAACCCAATCCAAAGAATGATCACCTATAGCACATTAAAACTTCTTTGGTCAATGGAGGAAACAATTGAGGAATATGGGAATGGGTTTTTATGAATCTTTCGATATTTTCTGATGTTTTGATTAGGAATAAATACTATCATGGTAATAAGGAGATTTTTTGGGAATGGTAGAACATGGATCATAAATTAGTGTGCCCTAATTCTGCACATTTTGAGTCATAGCTACTTCCCTTGTGATGTAGAGTTCTAAGAGGATTGTGATACTTGCACCTCTACATATTTAGGTTCACATTGTTGTTTAAGATAGAATTAGTCTTCTCCCTATATTTTTGGGGTAATTGACATTTTTTACAAGTTGTTTTGAGTCTACAAGTAATCAAACTCTCAATATTCTATATATACATTAGATCCTATCATAGCCAATAAAGAGTCGATAGATTTGGTTATCAATATTAATGTTGAATCAATAGTTAGTTATATATTTATGTGCTCCTTTTAAATTGTAATAGAGAATGGATTCAGTCAATGGAGATTTGAGTTGAGATTTGAATATTTGGGATTGCAACTACTCAACCAAGGGCCACTTGAGGTAACTACAATACTCATAATAGCTTAGATTGTTCTTAATATTGGAATACTTTATTGAGTTATATTCCTTGATTCTAAATTAATGTGCTTAATTGTTATCGACGGTTGTTTAGATTAAGTGTGTACAATTAAGTTATTTATAACATATTTAAATTTGTTAAGAACAATTATCCACATAAACTTCTATACCGATAGGTTTTCTTCCAAAACAATTCCACTTTTAGTTAGTTTTATTGCTTAGTTTAATTTCTTATACACTATCAATAGGATAGCTTAGAGTCCTTAACTACACATATAGTGCTAACATCATCCAAGAAGATACGATTCTCTAGTTGATAATAAAATGTAATATGTCTAAGTTAATAAGTTGCTCGATAGTGGATTTGTTGGTCTGTTAAATTGAATACATTCATTCTCTGCATCAATTTATTACACCTATATGTAGTTAGGCATTTTTTGTGCCGTTGTCAGGGATGGTGCTAAGGTTTAGGATCTTTGAGTTTTATATTTATTTATATGTTGCTTCCCTAAGATTAGTAAACTTTTCAAGAAAATCCCCAAAATAATTGCTTGTAGAATGCAAGATGACATCTATTAAGCTCATTTTTTAATTGCATGGGACAATAGATTGATGACTTAGGAAGATTACTTCCATCAACCTAGAATCAAAAGGATCTATTTGAACACATTGGTACATCAAGAAACCCAAAAACCTTAGGAGAATCAACATCAACAAAAGGATCAATATACAACATAGTTGAGGAAGAACTAGAAAGGGTTGTTGAGCTAGTGACATTTAAGTTTCCAATAACCAACCAAAAATATGTACAACTATCTTGAAAAAATAACCTTCTTCCACTTTACCTAATTTATATGGTTGAATCACAGAAGACCATGATACATTTATGTTGGATCTATTATTATACAACTAATGCACATAGGCTAAAACTCTTTATAGCCACACTAAAATATGTCGCTTTTGTGGTTGTTCATGGGGCTTCATAAAAATACAATGACAAGTTGGGACACAATGACAAAAAAAATATTGCAAAAATATCAATACTACTTTCATAAAGGAGATATTAAAAGAGATGGTATCTTTCAAATATCATAGAAAAAGGATCAATCCCTTGAAGATTATGTTGAGATATTTTATTCTTTCTTAAAAACATCACACCAAAATAATCTCTCTCCAAAGTCTTAAATTGGTATTCCTAACAGTGTGAATGAGGATTGCATTGATGCACAAAACCTAATTAGAGTAGGGGGCATCTCTCAACTATCTTTTGATGAAACCTGTCCAATTTGTAGAAACTATTTGTGATCAATCATGAAGAAGCGTAAAGGTTCCAAACTACCACTTTTCACCAAAACATCTATAGGTGTTTCTAGGGTGGAACTAGACAACATTATGTTACGTATGAAAGAACATATCATTAGAATCATATGACCTAGATGGACATATTTCACATCATGAAGAAACAAGAAGCATAGACTTCTCTTACTGAATATTATCCATGTTGCCATCAGAAGAAGGTCAATTAAAAATGTGTAATAAATTTATTGCTAGTTTTTTTTGGAAAGGTGAGGAAAACCTAAGTTCCACACCCTAGAAGATGAAGAAGAACAAGTTTTCTACATTTATCAATGCAAATATTCCAGTGAGAGAGACTAAGTATACCTCAAGACTATTTGTCTTGAAATTCTTTTTTCTTGGATCAATTCAAATCCTCCTTATTGGAATTTGATCATCCAATTAGATTTCACAATAGGGGATGTGGTAATAACAACCATATTAATTTCCAAATTATAACCAATACTAGAAATCCCCTCAAAACCTATGGTCACAATGGCATGGAAATCAACAATGGAAAAAATAAAATGTAATCTACTCATACCAACAACCATCAATTATGCTAAACCTAGATACACCAACCCCCGCAAAACAAAGAGAACCTCAACTACTTACTCAACCCACACCAAAACATAATAATAACCATGTTAAATATTCTTATTGTAGTGAAACCATCCAGTACCCAACCTATGTGGTTTAGGTTAGTGATATCCACCTACATTCAAGAAAAATGCTTGTAGATAGCCCATCATCCCCACATATCACAAAACTTAATGACAAGGAACTATCTATTAAAAATTACTAATCATTTAATTGAGAAACTTGAACAAATTTAGCCACAAATAGAAACCACAAGGAAGGAACCATGGTGCAGTCACAGATGGAGGGTGTAGATGGGACTGTCTAACTATGTATCATAGAGATCAACACAATGAAAACAACACAAGAAATTCTTAACAAACAAGAAGATTGGTATATTTACCTTTATAAACATTCATTACATCATATGCCTTCATATGCAGAATAACAATGGGCTCACAATCCTATTGAAAGGAATTAAAAGTTATGCAATGGGCACATTGGCTTAATCACAATCTCCCAGACTGGTGGATTGAATATAGTGATCCAACTTACTATCTAACTAATTCACTATGCTTTGAATGATTACAAAATAATTGCATATATGCTTCTCTAGCTCCAATAAAGATCCACCTCAACCATAAAGGTCTCAAAACCTAAAGTAAGATAAAACATGTAGGTCAAACTCAAATACAAGATGATACTCTAAAAAAGGTGAAAATGTGTTACACACCACGATAAATAGTTTCTCTAGGACCCAAATGTATTGAGTGATGTTCCAATTAGATTTGCATGCAGTGGGGAAGGTTTGCAAAAGGGATATCCCAATTGATACAAAATTCTTTGACAGAGATATGAAGGAACTTATGACCGATAACTTAGTGATGATGAATTCAATTCACAAGATTTCTAGATATGATGTAGATAACCTCATGTAGGGTGTAAATATAGATCTTAAAGACAAGAAGAGAAAGATTTGATGAAATGCAGAAGAAAGTGTTGAGACAACTACAAACAAAAATGCAAGAAAAGAAACTATTTTTGGTTGATGTGAAATTTTTTAGTAACCAAGGATGCTCCTGCATCAAACACCTAAGGTTATAAATAAAGTGATCCTCTCACTTTTTTAGGGCTAGAGGAAAACCAATGTGGTCTACCTCAGCTTGAGAATTCTATGTTTAATCTTCTACTCATCTACCTTTCCACTTCACCAGATTCTCTTGGTACTGCTTGTTCCTAGTGCTTATGCCCATTCCAGTGTCCAAGATCTACTTAATTTGTTCTGGTTGTTGATGTGGCAATTGATCCTCCAAACAAACTTCACTGTTACTACCATGTAAGCGTCCTCCATGATACTTATGCATGTCTACAATTTTAAAAATAGGTGATATACAAAGTGCTTCCGGTAATTCCACTTCATATGTATTTCCTAAATAAAACTTCCTTAGAATCTTACATGGACCATACTTCCTCATCATCATCTTGTTATTGATTAATAATGATGAACAACAAATACCCTAATCAGTACTGAGAGGGGGGGTGAATTAGTACATACAAAAACTTCTCAACAACTTATCAATTTAAAATAATGCTATCGGTTGTCTTCATCACTGAACTTAACCATGGCAATACTAGTTAAACATAGTAAGACTTCAGACAACTAAACCAATAAAACTGAATACTTCAAATAACATTCAACACTTGATAACTACTTCACCAATATACTCATGCATGTTTTGTATCAGTAATACCATAACCATTAGCTTTGCATGCATATTCACCTAAACAAAGACTACTTAATCATCCCATGAAAAATGCACAACTCATGACACATAGATTTTTCACGTGGAAACCCAAATGGGAAAAAACCACAGTAGGGATGAATACCCACAAGCTTGTTTTTGAACTCTTTTGAAGCTCGCTCTGTTAGGAGCCTAGTCTGGTTAAAGACTTTACAATAAGGTTCTGTTAGGAACCGATCCTGTTAAAGATCACCTGGTTAAGGGATGGCTATATACCCTGTTAAAGGTTACCTTGCTAGAGGATTTAAAGAACTCAATAATCTTGAGTCACCTGGTTAGAGGATTTGCAATAAGCATGTTAAAGCTACCTAGTAAAGGGATTTCCCTACTATTGAAATGGTTAGAAGACAATAGGTAAAACTCTGATCTGATAACAACACTACATGCTAAGGCAGATCTTTTTCAGCTCCTCTACTCTACAATCACACTGTGTAGTTTTCCACTCACTGGTCTGGAAAGTATCTCATCACTCGGATACAAACAAAACATTTTCCAACACAAACAATAACAACCATCATCAACCTTATAGATAATAATTAGGTCGATAGCATAAACCCTAAACCCTAAACATTTTAGGTTTACAATTACAAGCAATCCAATCCTGACCATTCAAACACTTTGCATAGAATAAAATACTCTCAAACAGATCACAATTCATTATGCATCGTCCATTCTTCACCACATATAGAAATCAGTAACCCATCACGCTCTCTTCACAAACCACTAAGAAGAATATTCATTCTCGAGGTAGACATTTAATGCAATCGATCTTCACATGCAAGATCCTTAAGGAAATCCTTCATGTGCACAAAAATGACGTGGCATCTTGATCTCATCCTTATCTCTTAGCTAATTCATCACAGAATGTCACTGGCTGCACCGCACAAGCTATATTTCCAAACTGAAAACCCTAGAGTTGAGATTACCAACCGGTAGTCACACTTAGTGAAACCCCGACACCGGTCCACTTCATCCCTTCATATCGGTTCTCCTACTTGAACATCAATAACAACTTCTTCCAATACTCATACTGGTTCACTTGCACTTATTGACATCAATGACAACATACATTATCATTATACCAGTTCATCATATGCCAATAGTTATATCATGATTTCATCCCCAACAAAAAACTCCTTATATCTCATCTTCGAATATGCATGCTCCTTATACTTAATGTTCATATCCTCCAAACATTTCCATACTTATTTACTTGTCTCCATGCATCCTATAAATTATTTGTCTTCTACACAAGTTTCTCTTATTATCCATGCTGATGTCTCTAAACTCTACAACTCCAATAGGTTGTACTCTAGTAACAATCTCAAATGGTGTCTTTCTAGTGTTGGACAATTTATTGATTTTTAATATGCAAACTCTATTTTTGGTAGGACTATATCCCAATTTCTTTCTTTGTCTCTGACTAAACACCTTAACAAGTTACCCAAAATTTTATGCACTACTTCTGTCTATCCATCAATCTACGGATGGTATGTTTAACTAAATTTCAAGTATGTCTTCATCTTCTTCAAAAAGGTTCTCCAAAAGTATCCATTAAAATTAGTATCCTAGTTTGAAAATATGCTCTATGGTAGCCTATGTAGTCTGACAATCCCCTTGAAATATAGGTTTGCAGCATGCACTTCATCTTTGGTCTTCTTACAAGGAATGAAATGTACCATTTTAAGAAAAAAAATTCCACTACTAATAATATTGAATCATGTCCCCATTTCATTCTTGGCAACCCCAATATGAAATCCATGCTAATGTCCTCCCAAGTCTTTCTAGTACTGTCAAAGGTTTGTATAATCTGATATTTTGACTGCTTCATTTTTCAACTTGACAATGTCTACAACTCCAAACATACTTTTGGATATCCTTATACATCTATGGCCAAAAGTAGTGTTCACTCACCAAATAAATTGTCTTATCAATAATAAAATGTCATGCTATTCCTCCACTATGCTTTTCTTTGATTAGATTCTCTCTCATTGAACTCTACAAAATGCATAACTAATTTTCCTTGAACAACATGTCTTCCTAAATGAAATAATCCAGCCACTGGCTTCTATTTGTCACTATTGGTTCCTTACATTCTTTCCATGCTTTTGCAAAATCAAGGTCACCTTCATGCAAGTTCTTAAGTTCCTCAAAACCCAATACTTCCACTTGCATTTCTTTTAATAGATTCCTCCTATGTCTCAATGCATCTACAACTTTATTTGACTTACCACTCCTATGCTTCAACACAAATGTGTAACTCTATAAGAATTCAACCCATCTCATATGTCGTTGATTTAACTTGTTTTGACTATTCAAATACTACAAGGCCTAATGATTGGTGTACAACACAAACTCCTTAGGAAACAAGTAATGTCTCCACTTATTCAAGGATTGAATTATGGCATAGAATTCTTGATCATAGACTAAATATCTCTTCTTGGCACCATTCAATTTTTTACTAAAATAAGCTATTGGTGTTCCTTCTTGACTCAACATTGCTCCTATTGCATTTCCACTAGTACCATAATCGACTTGAAATACTTTGTCAAAATTTGGTAATGCTAACACTAGTTTTTATGTTACCTTTTATTTCAACAATTCAAAGATTCTTTGTGCTCTAGATGTCCACTTGAAGTCTTTCACATCTCCCCTCATTGTCTCAGTCATAGGTATACAAATACTATTGAAATTATTGATGAACTTCCTATAGAAAGTAGCCAATCTATGAAAATATCTTACCACTCCAATATTTACTAGTGTAGGCCATTCAACAATTGCTCTAACCTTCTCCAGATCTATTTTAATACACACACACAAACACAACAAACACACATACATTTACATGTACACACACACACACACACACACACACACACACATATGTATTTATGTGTATGTATATGTATATGTATATGTATGTGTATATGTATATGTATATGCATATACATGTATATAGATCTATTTTTACACACACACATATATATATGTATGTATGCATATATATATGTATATGTATATGTATATGTATATGTATATGTATATGTATATGTATATACATGTATATAGATCTATTTTCACACACACACACACACACACACACACACACACACACACACACACACACACATATATATGTGTGTGTGTGTGTGTATGTATACATATACATATACATATACATATACATATACATATACATATACATATGTATATGTATATACATATACATGTATATGTATATGTATATGTATACATATACATATATGTATATATATATGTGTGTGTGTGTGTGTGTGCGTGTGTGTGTGTGTGTATACACATATATATACATATACATATATATATATATATATATATATATATATATGTATATACATATACATATATATTACCATGTATGTGAAGTGTACCTATTCCTGCAAACACAAAACACTCAATAAATCATTACAAGCATGGTTAGTAAATTTGAATCAAAGAAATATAAACCATAGCTAAGCGATCTATCGCCTCCTAGTAAATGTGAGTATGAATTTTGCTCTCAGATCTCATTATGCAAATTCTAGTGACTTGACTACACTTAGATGGAGGATTTAAATAATGAAGATGCATGATCTAGCAATCATAGCATGATTAAGCTACATGATTTCATGATTATTCTAGAAAATAGGCTAGAATGAAGATGCAGTTAAGCTAAAATAGAACATGATAACATTGGTAAGATGATAAACTAGAAGCTAGATGCCTATAGTAACAATGCTTGAATGCAAATGAGATGAATCAATCAAGATGCAAACATGATATGAAATTGGGACCCTTTGTGCTCCAAAATGAGGTCTATTTATAGGATTTCCAAGGCTAAGGGTGAGGTGGCAAGAATCAACGGTCAAGATTGATGTGAAGATATCAATGGTTAAATTGGAGGTGGGTTGAGAAGAGGTTGGATGAAAGGGAACAATTGGTGGTAGGTATAAGAAGGGGTTGGATGAAAGGGAACATTGTCATCTCCATGGTGACAAGTGTCAAGAGGCTTCTAGAAGGGGTTAGATGAAAGGGAACACTTAGTGACAAGTGTCACAAAGTTTTGCTCATGAGAGGGAAAAGTGTTCAAGGAAAGGGAACATGGTGGTTAGGATGTGCAAGCTAGGATGGGGTTAGGAAAAACCTGGGGTTAGATGGAATGGGTTAGGTTTAGGAGTGGTAGAAGTTAGGAGAATTTGAATTTAAAAATTCAAATAATGGGAAAAGGCTAATTAATCTCAACAACTCATGAATTTGATTTGTTTTAATTAACTAGGGGATTTAGAAGAAATGAACTTGGTGGAGGGAATTAATTAATTTGAATTAATTAATCAAAGGGGTGAAATGAACCTATTAACTAAATCCTTAGATTTATTAATAAGTAGATGAAAGGGGAAATTTAATCAAATTGCTTAGTGAATTCAATTAAAGTGGGGAGGAGTATTAATTAAATAATTTCTTATTCAATTAATTATCTTCAGAGCATTTTTAGGTGTATACATTTTGCCCCTCTTTGAAGCGAGGTGTGATGACACATTTATTCAAAGAATAATCTCATTTTGATGATGATATTGATTTGATAGGATGCCCCAGCTCTTGATTGCTAAATTTTGGTATGATGATGCCCCCTTGGGAGATCAATTGAGATAATTGATCTTTAGAGTTTTTGCGAAATTGATATCCTGATAGATTTGATTTGATCTCCGCAACTGTGTTTTGATGAAAATGCAAGTTCTTCGATTAGCTTGATTTCTTAGATTGGTAAGATTGATAAATCTTGATTGATTAGATTGATAAGATCGAGATTCAGTTTGGTTTCGGGAAGGATTCATCCTGTATAAGACATGATCAGAACGTCTCATTTTAGGAAGGATTCATCTTGTATAAGACATTAATTAGAATCAGATCGTCTGGTTTCAGGAAGGATACATCTTGTATAAGACATGATAGAATCAATTAAGTTTGATTGATTGATTTGATTTGATAAAGTTAATTAGATAAAGAACTGACCGTTTGTTGATATCAAGTTGCAGAAATATTTGGATATGCTGATGTTGATTCTGTTGAGAGCGATAGCATAAGATTTGGGTGATCAACAATATATGAAGATATATGAGTTATTCATTTGATTGCGTATACACTTGTGATGATACTTTGATGATTCCTGTGATAGATTTAGCCTTAGATAAAAGGAGCATGCAGGATCCCATGCAAGAATGAAATGCAAGCTAAAATGCAAATGAAAATGCAAAGCTATGACCAGACCAGTCACTGGATTATTCTGCATTTTTGTCATCATTGAGCTTTTGAAATGTGGGAAGTGAGTGCAAAAATCAATGGTATAATTAAACCATGATGACCTGAGCACTATTTTCCTGGATTTTGATATACCAAGTTAGCACAAGCCTCGAGGTATAATTGAATCGAGATGACTTGAGTGTTGCTTGCATAAAACAAGCAGTATTAATCATTTCAATATGCAAATCGGAAATGTCTTCAATGATACTCTAGTGATCATGTCCCAAGACATATTTGCACATATTAATGATTAATTTTCAGACAATAGACAAGAAAAATATCATGTTTCTTCCTTGTTCCTCTAGTCAATGACATCCTAGAGTCACTCAGTAATCATGATAGCGAAAAGCAATATAGAAAAGTTGAACAATCATGTTACAATCATTATCCAAAAAGATATTATCCACTAAAAAGTGTGTGACGTGCTTAGATTGACTTCATGATAGCTTGATAATTGATAGTTTGATCTCGTGTTCAATGTTGGATGTGTCTCAGTTTTTGCCTAATAAGATTCGTCTAACTGTTGTTCTACCTGTTTGATTAAGCTCAAAATGATCAAGAGTTTGCCCCCAGCTAGGTGTAGGATTTTGCCCCAAGCCTAGAAACAAAGTTGTTATGATATATCCAATGATCCAAACCATGGTGAGAGAGTAGCCATGATTGCCTACGTATGTACAAAGACTTATGATGGATATGGATAGCGATGATGGAAAATGAATGAAAGCGGATAAATGCATGAGCTAATAGATGGGAAAGCTAGCCGACAGATAGCACCTGTTTGCCAGGTTTTCACCGTCTATTTTTATTGCACTTTTTCTGATATTTGATTTATTTTTTTATATTTTTTTTTCTACTTTTTCACTGTTTTTGATTTTTTCTGCTTTTTCACTATTTTTGATTTTTCTGCTTTTTAACTGTTTTTTATTTTTTTGCTTTTTCACTGTTTTTTATTTTTCTGCTTTTTCAGTGTTTTTGATTTTTTTGATTTTTCAGACACAGAATTTCTTTAGGTGCATGCTATTGATAGGTTCCTTGAGTTGATCTCCATCATGTGTTGATAGCTAATATGCTCCTGACCCAAATAGTGTTGTGACCACAAATGGACCTAACCAATTTGGTTCAAATTTTCCTTTCTTTTCTCAATCTGCTTGGTTGCATGGATTTTCCTCTAGCACTAGTTATCCAACTTGAAAGATTTGTGGTTTAACCTTGTGATTATAGCTCTGGCACATTCTTTGTTGATATGCCTTTAGATGATCAAAGGCATTTTATCTTCGTTCATGGATTAGTTCTAACTCTTGTAGTCTAGATACTCATTGTTCTTCATCTGGAATGAGACCTTTTAGTGACACGCATAGAGAAGGTATCTCTACTTTGATTGGCAATATGGCTTCTGATCCATATACAATAGAGAAAGGTGTGGCACTCATCGGTGTGCAGATACTAGTGTGGTAGGCCTAGAGAGAAGGGTTCAGTTGAATATGCCAATCTTTTCTAGCATCATTCACTGTCTTTTTGAAGATTTTCAGAATAGTTTTATTAGATGCTTATGCCTGCCCATTTCCTTGTGGATAATATGGTGTGGAGAATCTATGCTGGATTTTGAACTTCTCGCATAGCTCTTGTACATCTTGATTCTTGAATGGTCACCCATTATCAGTGATAATGGTCATTGGCATTCCATAGTGACAAATGATGTAATTCAAGATAAATGCAACAATTTTTTTTCTTGTGATGTTGATGAGAGGTACAACTTCAATCCATTTTGTAAAATATTCTGTAGCTACTAGGATGAATTTGTGACCATTAGATGAGGAAGGATTTATCTTTCCTACCAGATCCAGACCCCATTGACAGAAAGGCCAAGATGTTGCTACAGCATGAAGTTCTTGTGCTGGTGCATGGATCAGATTACCATGGATCTGACATTCTTTGCATGTTCTTGCTATTTTAAAAGAATCTCGTTCCATAGCCTGCCAATAATAGCCCAAGCGTATGAGTTTTTTCAAAAGGGTAAGATCACTTGAATGAGTGCCACAAATGCCATTATGGACTTCAAGTAAGGCCTTCTCAGATTCTTCTTATTCGAGACATCTTAAGAGAGTACCATCTAGACCTCGTTTAAACAAGGTATCCGTGACAAGAGTATAATGGGAGGATTGGCGAATAAAGTTTCTCTTTTGGTTCTTCGATAAGTTAGGAGGTAAGATATTGTCTTTCAGGTATGTGTAAGTTTGGCCATAGCGGGAGGAATCATGTCCAATAAGTTGACAGATGGTTTGGGAATCAGGACAATTAAAGGTGGGATAAAACAACTCTTCTACCAGGAATTCATAATGTTGTTGATTTTCTTGTGTCTGTAATAGAGAAGGAAGTGTAGCCATGGCATCTGCTGCTTTATTATCATTTCTTGGAATCTGTTCATAAGTTATTTCTACAAAGTATTTCTTGAAATCATCCACCATCTTTTTGTAAGGCATTATCTTTTCGTCCTTTGTTTGATAGTCATCATTGATTTGATTAATGACAAGCTGAGAGTCTCCAAAGACCTGAAGTTGTTTAATGTTCCATTTTACAGCCATTTTGATACCTATTACCAGTGCTTCATCCTCTGCTATATTGTTTGTGCACAGAAAGCTTAATTTGTATGCTTTCGGGATTGTATGCCCTTGTGGTGTGATGAATAGAATACCGACTCCTGATCCATGTTGTGTTCCTTTATTGATGTCTGCTCCTAGACTGATATTTGAGTGATGTATTGTAAGATATGGATCAAACCCTGGAATGTTTGTATATGAACAGGTAAAATTGACTTGCCATCTTTTGAATGGTTTCAAGTATTTTTGTCTTGCTAGTTCTGATAGAGAGATTGTTGGATGTAGATCAGTTGTGCCAATGATAACTGCCTCTACTAGTTCTATCAAAATGGATGACCTTTCTTGATAGTGCTCAGGTAAAGTGTCAAATCTCCCATCTTCCGGTGCCTTGAGGAGGTTTTCACTGTTAGATGTGTCCTTTGTTTTTACTTTTTTCTGATCTAATGTTACCAATAAATGGTTTTCAACATTAGACCCAATATTGTTTTCTTTATTTTCAATTTTGCGACTAGGAGATTTGGCACCCACTTGACTCAAATATACATTAGTGGAATCCCTGGTGAAATTTATTGCGAGTTTGATTTCATCAAGATATAAGGATATGGCATGGTCATTAGGTAAGGTATCAATGTCAATATGTTCTTGATTTTCCCAGTCCATAGGTTCAGGATAGCTTAAGGATAAAGGATCTTCAGGTTGATGTTAGGATTCCCACAGATACTGAGAGGGGGGGGTGAATCAGTACCTAACTAGTTATAATATTTTCTTAACTTAAAACATGTAAAGCATATCAATATTGTATACCGGTAAATAAGAAATAGTGCAATAAATAGAGATAACAACAACCACATGAAAAACACACCATAACACAGTAGTTTAACAAGGAAACCTGGTGTGGGAAAAAACTCGGTGGGATTTGTGACCCACAATATTCACTTACTAGCCAATAAGAGAATATTACTACTACAAGAGGGGCCTACACATGCAGGAAGGCCAAGTGCCTAGAGCTCACTGCTCAATTATAAAATGGGAAGTCTCACTGACTTATAAAATGAATTATATAAATCCAATGTCTTGTACTACTTCAAAATAGCATCTACTATGCCAAATCCCGTACCAGTTTATAGCTCTACATCATACATAAACCCTTAACCTATAATTCGCATAATAGGTCTGCCTTATTTCACCTATATATTTCCTTTCATCTATATCAAAATGTTCTACAATGATCTCTTATATATATGAGTCATTTTACAACTTGCCAAGTCGGCTCACAATGATTTTACAATAATTAACAAAATATATTACAAACAAAATTCATGTTAGCTTCTGTGCCGGTATGCTTCCTTTTACTGCCGATGGTCTCTGTGCCGGTGTAGAGTCTGTCTTTGCTGGTGCTAGTAAATTGTCTTGTCGGTGTCATAGGATAGTAAGGTTGCCATCAATGACAAAACCTTCAATCACCTACAATATCTCATTGGAGTGTGCATTTGCCAACAATCTCCTCCTTTGGCATTGATGGCAACACTCATGAGAAAAATCCAAAAATTGTTATCCAAAAGAGTGCCAGAATTGTCTTACCAAAAATTTGTGTACCAAAAGAATATGTGCTCCCCCTGAGCTGATGAGTCATTTGCTGGTTATTTTTCTCATTCCACTACTTCCCCTTTGGCATCAATGACAAAGGTTGTCAAAGTGTCAATGAGTGTGGTTTCCTATTTCATCCTTGTAACCGGTTGGTTACAATCTGAAAAAGATCTGCCAAAACCAGATTCAGGCTCTCAATGAACTTTTTGTTGTCTTTTATTGCAGCCTCAGTCCTCTGAGTTGTATCGGTGAGGTGTTGAATTTTCTCTACCGGTGTTTTCTGTCCTAGAATCAAAGCATCAGATATTTCTTTTCTTAAGGAGGTGAGGTAGTCCAATTTTGGACTAAGTCTCCATTTTAGATCTTTAGACTTTTCTTTTATTCTTTCCTTCTCTCTTCCCAACTTTAGTAGTTCTTCCTCAAAACCTGTTATTTTTTGCTCAAAAATTGATAACGAATCAAATGAATTAATGAAGTTATCAGCTAGTTGATTTATTTCCTCCTGTACCTTGCTGATTTTCTTGTCTATATCTACTATCAAAAAGTTAGTTTTACATGTATCCATGTACAAAGTTTTAAATTCCTTCAGTGTACTACACAGTTCCGGTAAAAGAGTGTCAAATTGTCTTGTACACTTCTTTATTTCCTCAAAGAATTTGTGTTTTTCTTTCTCTTGTCTCTCCTTGAATGCTTCCTCTTTTATTTGTTCAACTATCACAATGTTGTCAATAATATTAGACAAAGTGTCAAGTTGACCTAAAGAATATTTATTATCTATATTACACTTAGGTGCTATCATTTTCAAAATTGGAATTGTGTCATCAATTGCCTTGTATGCTTGTGAGATACACTCTTTTATCTTCTTGATGGAATCCAGAAGAACTTTTGTTACATTAGTTGGTTTGAATTCTGCATTTGATGAACCAACAATCTGTATTCCGCCGGTGGGAGCAATTTCCTTGCTTGTGGTGACCTCTGGTAGGTCAGTTTGTGCTTCCATTTCTTTAAGCAAAGGTTTGGATTTCTCAGCTGATGTCGGTGGTATTGTCTCTTTATGAACCTTTTGCTGTGATGGAGCCTGTTGTTCTACCTGTTGTTCAGTGTTATCATCTGCTGGTTTACCTTATGTTCCAGCTGCTACCGGTGGCTCACTAGCCATATCTGTTTTCCCAGTTGTATCCTTATCTACCACAATATTGACTTTTTGTGTGTCAATGTCAATTATATATAACACCTCAGAATTGGGATTTGTGTCCTCTTGTGGTATGTCCATACTCTCACTAGCCGGTTGATTTTCAGTGGTAACTACCGGTGGAGTATCCAGAGGTGGTGGGGAGAGATTATCTATTATTTTTATGCTAGGTGGTCCACCAACCTTACCTTTTCCTTTATCCTTATCCTTTTGGTATACTTTGATGGGTTTAGGATTTCTATATTCTTCCTGCTTTTCTTTTTCTACAAGGAATATGTCCCATGCATTAGTTGTTTCCTCTGCAACCTCATTCACTCTACCAACCATAAGTGCTATATGTCGATGTGCAGTTGAGAATACTGACTGGTTGGCCTCTGAGATTAGTTTATCTATCTCATTTGGTGAGTTAACTGGATATACAGCAAGAAGTTTTTCAATTTTTATTTTCTTATCAAGCTCTACAACAGCTTGCCTTCTAGCTTCAAGTCTTTTGAATAGTTTTGTCGGTAATTCATCCACAACTTGCATTAGAAATTTCTTGTAAATGTCCAAGTGTAGGATTACACTTTTTTCAACTTTTTCCTTGTCATCAGTTGATAATGAATCATACAATTTATTGATGTTTTTCAACTTTCCATCCTCTGTTATTTCATTTAGAAGTTTGTCAATTGGAGCAATGGTTTGTTGAGTCTTCTTCTTGGGTTTTAACTTCTTTGGAGTTAATTTCCTAGCTGTGGGCCTTACTACCTATTGTTTATGTTTGATTCTTCTAGGAGAAGGTGTAGATACCGGTGAAGGTTTCCTTTTTCTCACAAACTCTTTTAAATTCAGCTAGTATACCACTTTCTGAAGAATTTCCAACTGGTGAAAGGTGAGTTTCCAGTTGAAGTGTTTCTAACTCATCTTCAGTAATATCAGTTTCTTTGAGTACATCATCCTTAATAGCTTTTGCTTGCCTGGATCCTCTTCTAACTGTTGCTTCAACCTTCTTAACCCTTTTCTTTGATTGGATTTGATTTTCAATAGTCTCAGCACTGCCAAATACCTCTTCTTTAGGTTCTGTGGGTGCTTCTAGGAGGGCTTTTGCATATGTTTCAATTATGTGGTCATCAGTTTCATAACCCATTTCAGTAACCCAAATGGTTCTTGGGATAACTGCCTCCATCCAAATCTCATCCTTCTTAATAACAAAGCATATTTCATCCTTATACTTATTTACAATTGCTTGTGATAATCTAACTCTGGTATTCATCTAGGCCTTTAATGCCTGAAAGTACTCATTTGTATTCTTTTCTCTATTTTCACCCATGTTATTTAGTAAATTAGACAATTGTTTGCCTACCGGTATATCAAAACCAAGATTTTTATTACCGATACTGGACACTTGTTTTGTTATGTGTAGCATTAAACAAACAAGTAGGTTTCCAAATATAAATGTCCCCTTTCTGTCTTTCTTTATCTTTCCAAGATTGTCAATAAGTTCATCTTTCAACCATTCACACACATCTATTTTTGCATTATCATTAATCATGTCATAAGCACTCTTTATGCATAGGCTAGAGACTAAGTTTAACCTATTTGCATGTGTGGTTTTGTAGCCTAAGTTCATATTGATGAATCTGACATTGATATCTGTTACATCATTTACCCTTAAAGATCTCTTGTCAGATGTTGCATCGGTTAGGTTAATCACTAGGTCATTTGAGACCTTCTTTGTTTTATCAGGCCTGTTACCGGTGGAAGGTAACCCTATCACAGCTTTTACTATTGTGTGTGTAAAAGGTGGACTAAGAATTTGTATCTACTAGACACAACACTTCAATTAAGTCATTACATGCATGGTTAGACAGATATAATCATGAATAATAAAAACCATAGCAAATCAACCCATTGCCTTCTAAAAGATGCGAGTATAAGATTGCTCTCAAATTATAAGCAATACCAGTGACTAGACAACATCAAGATGAAGGATTTAATCTATATGAGCATGATGAATGCTAGATGTATGCAATATTAATCTAACAAGATTTAAGCAATATGAATCTAAATAATTTAATCAATATGAAACAATTAATATGCAATATCTCAATGAAATCCTAGAGCAAAAATAGTATAATAACAATATATTCTCCAGCCTCATTTTGAATGAGAGATGAACTTGAATTTATAGAAAATTCAGAAAGAAACCAACGGCTAAGATCAACTGATGATGAGCAGTCAAGATTTTCCAAGAGGAAGCACAATCCAGGTGAATTGATGTGATTGGATGCTATAGACGTCTAAACTGGTCAACGCTTGCGGAGTCATACTTTAACATTGGTGCATTGCCTTATTTTAGGGATTTTACATCGCATTAACATTTCTCCTATGTTATGCACTTGGTCTTTATCATTTGCGAGCATCGAGTCCTTCTACATTCTTCATTTGTCTCGCTTTCGAATTTGGTCTTGTCGATAACAATCTTTAGTCATGATTTTGGTCGATCTTATCCTGTCGCATCAATGTGCGTGTTCATTTCTCATCATTTTGGACATCGTCAATCCTAATTAGGGTTTTTTCCTCTTTTCAATCTTGTCATCTTGCAATTGATTTGTCATCGATCGTTGTCATTTTCAATCTCGTCATTTTGCGATCGATTTGTCATCGATCGTTGTCATTTTCAATCTTGTCATTTTGCGATCAATTTGTCATCGATCGTCGTCCTTCGCAATCATGTCAATTTGGATCAATTAGTCATTGTTCCTCATCAATTGGCGCATTTATCAATCAAATCATTTATCAGCATTTGGTCTTTTATCAAGTCAGAATCATGATCAAATTGATCCTACATCAAGACCTAATTGTCGTCCTTGCATTTCTAATTCATCTTCTAGGGTTTTTATGATTTGTTCATTTAACCTTGTTGGTCATTTTCCCTCTAGGTTAAATAATTTATTTATTTATCCTAAGTCTTCTTGTCACAATTAAATGTTTATCTAATTGGCTACCTAATTTCTCCTCTCTTTGTGAATTAATTAATGAATGAAAAATTATTAATTAATTTACCTAATTTTCCAATTTACTAATTTCTCCTAATTCCTAATTTTCTAATTTTCATCAATTTTCTAATTTCCTAATTTCTAATTCATCTAATTTTCTATTTTCTCTAATATTTCTCCTAATTTCATGGGAATGACATAGCAAATTTGTCATAATTTGTCATAATTTGTCAATCAATCAATTTTGCATAGCAACTTTGTCAATTTGTCATAATTTGTCAATCAATCAATCTCGCATAGAAAGTGTCAATTTGTCATAATTTGTCATATTTGTCATTCTTGATTTGAATTTCCATTCAAATCAATTTCATGCTAATCTTGTCTTTTCTCCGATTTATCTATAAATTGGATGAATTTCTTCAATCATGGCCCCCGATCGATCAATCAATCACGCTTCTAGTATCTTTATGTTGTTTTGTCAATCTTTTTTTCATCTCATGCTTATGCACTTGTAGGTGAGATCCACAAACAAAAGCAATTTGAAGGAGAAAGAAGGAAAATGGAGAATTATGAAGGAGATATCTGCATTTGGTTTGCTTTAATCTCATTTTGAGTATCGTGTCTTCATGTTTTCTATTGAATGTTTTTAGGATTGTTATCATTGCAATCTAGTTTTGTGATTGAGCTAGTTTAATGTTTCTATTGCTTTGATGATTTCCAAATTCCTATCTACATTAATTAGTGAACCCAACGTGAAATAGCCATTTAACCATGTTTTGAGTGCCTTTTGAGCTGATTTGCAAGTAAAAACCCCAAGAAACAGGGTAATTCAGGGCTTTCTGGGCACTTCTGCGCGTATGTAGGAGGGATCTGCGCCTGTGTCAAGAGATCTGCACCTGTGTCAATGCATTTTGTGCCTGTGTCAAAGGGATCTGCGCTTGTGTCAATGCATTATGCGCCTGTGTCAATGCATTCTGTGCCTATGTCAATGCATTCTGTGCCTGTGTAAGGCCAGAAACAGAGGTGAAAATCAGTGTTTTTACTTGCAAATTACTTTGTTTTGCATTCTATTTTGGTATTCTAGTTTTCTTTGGTACTGATTCTCTGTGCAGCACCTTGGCATTACACATGGTGAAGACAAAAATGAAACTACTAACAAATCTTATGCAGGTTCGCTAGTCAAAGACCAAACAAATCAAACTTCTAACTTAGTGATTTTGCAGGTTGCCTTGTATTCCAACCGAACTTTGTGTTTGTGATTCATAATTAGGCACCTAGTATGTTTCCTAAGTAGGATGGAATGAACATGTGTTTACTTTGTTTGTCGAGTTTGACATTGGAGTAGGAGAGTATGCTCTCATCCTTCTTAGGGTGATCAAAAATCCAGATCTTCGATACCATTCTCATGTTTTGGATTGTTTGTTACCTTTAGAGGGCATGCCTTCCCAACCATTGGTTTTCGTTTGCAAGCAAGTGACAATCATGAGAAGGGAATGACCCAAAGTGAGCACAGCTAGAGTACCTTGGCATTCTAACTCACTATAAATAGATACCTGATGGGCGAAAGCTTTGAAGGAAGGGTTACGTGGGAATTGTAGTTACCTGGGAAGTGATGACCCTTGGACTCTTTCTCATATCAGCATCTAAGTAGGGCCTCATGGTCTAAATCATGCTTGCGCGACTACATTTGTTTGGTATCTTGGTGGACTTATGTCTCAATCACGCTTGCATGACACCAAGGAGTAACGCTTAACGGAAATCCTTATTAAATACCTTGTATTTAGAGGCCAAAAATCCTTCTAGTTGCTTGAGAAGGAGGAGTTCGGATACTTGGAAGAGATACTAAGTTCGCCATGGGGAGATTTCCATGGGGACTGATGCTTGGCTACCCTGAGAAGTGAGTGTCGTGGAGGGGAGCCCGTGGGGTCAAGCATCTATGTATTCTCCTTGAATCTCATAACGAGTCTACCTCTCAAGTACCTACTATCCTTACCTACCATAAGAAATGTGTGAATGAGCATGATTGTCTTGAGTCTAAGTTAAAATATCTTGTCTTCTTTGCTTGTCAAAAGTTGAGTTGTGCCTCATTTCAAAAACAAGACAAATTGATTCAAAACAAGGTTAAACACAAGAGTATTTCATTCAAAAAAGTTCAAAACACCTTCAAACATGGTTGTCAAACATTTTTCAAAATCTTGTCTCAACATTCATGTCACTTAGATTTAGGTTCATCCTAGGTTTGCATTTTGCAAATTCATTGTCAATTACCAAGGTTAGGTTTCACCTAGGTCATACTCCTTTGCATATCAATAAGGGTCATCCATTTGCATGTGTCCTCTTGCATTAGAGTAATGCCATTTCATAATTCAACCTTAGGTTTTGTCTTAGGTTGACATTGTCATACATTTACATTTGCATCCTTGTCCTCATAACATTAGGTCACATTTGCATACCCTAGGTCTCTTCATTAAGCTTAGGTCATTATCGTATCATATTAGGGTCATTTGCATAGTAATTGTCCCTTTGTATATAGTCTCAAAACTAGGTTTTGTCATACTTAAGTAATCCAAATCTTTGATAAACCCTAAGTTGTTGTTAGGAAGTCTAGACCTTATCAAACTTTTGTCTTTTTGTCATCATTGTCATTTGGTCAAACCTAGCTTAGTATCCAATCATATTAGGGGAGACATTGTCATTTTGTCCTTTTGTCACTTGGTCCTTTTGTCCTTTGAGGTCTAGACATCATTTCAATTTCCTAAGGGTCTCTTTTTAGATTTGCATTCCAAAAGGTTTGTTAAAATCTTGAAAAAACAACAAAAACATAGGTTGCATTCTTGCCATAGATTGCATTCTCATCTATTTAGTTTGCATTTAGTTGCATATCATATATTATCCTTGAAAAATTCCAAAAATATTGCATTTGCATAGTGACATGCCTGTTGAAACAAGGTCAAAATCTAAGAAGATGGGTGAACCAACATATCAACCCATTGACAACATATCAAACTCACAGTTTCAAACTAGTCAAACAGTACAAATTGAAGGTTCATCAAGCACATCATTACCACCATATGGAATGGTTCAACTTGGACCACCTCCATTATATGAACCAGTGTTTGTACCCATGAAACCAGGACATGGGAGTGTTCCACCAACACCAAGGGGAAATGCACCTTTTGATTGGAATCAACCGAACCTGCAACATGAAATTCAAACATTATATGAGGAACAAACTCTTTCACAAGGATTTGGTTCAGATCAAGGCATTCAACAAGAAATAAATCCAAATGTTTTACCAGATTCTTCATCAGATTCTAATGCTTCTAATGATGTTGATATGTTCCTTAAAGATCCTAAGATGACGAAAAAGATGGATAAATTCTTGCACAAGGTCTTTAAGATGTTCCCACAAAAATATCTTGACATGATGAGTAATGTGACCTCCTCAAGTCAGTAAATCAATGTGCAAAAATAACAAGGCAGTGAGTTGTTAAGTTTCTCTCCGCATCCAAATGAAGAAAATGTGCAACAAGAAACTCAACCTACCTTGATGAGTAAACGTGCTTCAAAGGCATTGACAGTGACTATTCTTCAAAAGTCACCATTTGAAACAATAAATAATCCATTATTTAACACAACACCTGTAACACAAGATCAAATGAGGACCACACAAATATTGACAGTTGTCCCTCAACAAGAAGTGGTTCCTCGCATGCATAAAATAAGAAAGCTTTACAACTAGAATGCCTAATCTCACCAATGTCCAAAATAATTCCACAATGCAACAAAGTTCCTATGTCCCATTAAGTTCAATATATTTGCCAAATACTCAAGTACCTGTTATGCAAACTATTGTGATAGATCCTTCAATAATGGTGACACAAAGAGCTACAAATAGTGCTTTGCATCAACAGCAAATGTTGCAACAATTGAGTAATACACAAAAGGTACAATTGAATGTGCAAACAAACAATGCACAACAACAACAATATCGCATTCGACAACAAGTTGCAGCACCCTCTGCACCATTACAAGTTAATGCAAAGTTGCAACCACCACAATGGATTGGACAAACAACACAGCAAGTCAATGCAAGTGCCATACCCCATCTTAAGGAGAAACAACAAAAACCTCCCAAACAAAGTTTTTTGCAAATGATGGGATTTACACCAAACAACAACAATTGGCACAAAGTCAGCAAATTTCAATTCATCAAAATCAACAACAACATGTGCCTCAATATGTACCAAGACAAACAAGTTATCATACTTCACAACCGCAATTGACGTCTATGCAATATCAACAACACCCTCAATTGCAATATCAGCCTAGGTTACGAACAATGGTTCCACCACAAGAAGCACAGCAACAAGGTCAATATCAAGGCATGGCACGACCACAATAGCAAGAGGTGTACCAAGAACATTATATGTCGGAGACACCAAAGACGTCAATTTTAGAACATCAACAATCGATGGAAAACAGGATGTATCGACAAAGCATACACCCAAGAGTAAATGATGAACTTCCAAAATCTTCACTACCTAACACATTTGCACAACAGCTTGAGAAGTTGCAATGACAAGTCGATGCATTGGAAACCAAAGGAACAAAGAAGTTGTATACAGATCAAGATTTATGTCCTAATCCATTTGACAAGAGCTTGTACATGCCTCCCTTCCCTAAGCATTTTGAGGCACCTAATTTTGAGAAATATAAAGGGAATGGCAATCCAAAAGATCACATTTGAGCATTTTTCACGGCATGTACTGAAGTGAGTTATGAGGAAACATATTTAATGCACTTGTTCGCACAAAGTCTCACCGGACAAGCCATGGATTGGTATTCGCATCTACCAGGGAATATAAAGACTTGGTCGGAATTGGCTCAAAATTTTATATCTCACTTCGCATTCAACATTGACAGTGACATGACCATGTCAAATTTATGCAACACCAAGCAAAAGCAAGGTGAACCATTAGTGACTTTCTTGCAATGATGGCGAAGCTTGTATAGTCATTCTTCTCTAGATATACCTGAAGAACAACAAGTGAACTTATTTATTCAAAATTTGGTCCCAGAAATGATGTATGAACTTAAATTGAAAAGTCCCAATACCATTAAGAAACTCATTAAGAAAGGGATGAACATTGAAACTGCTCATGTAGCTAAGGGAATCATTAAGCTCAACAAAGACAGTGACAACACAAACAATTCAGGGGACAGAAATAGATTTTGGTACAAAAATAAGAATGTCACTAATGATGGAGTTGTTGACGCAAGAGCAGTGAATGCAAATCAATCCCCGTTCACAATCAAGAAATTGAGTGCTCCTAATGTGTCAACTATGGAACAAAATCAAACACCAGCAAGGAATGTTACTCAACAATATAATCAACAACAAGGTCAGCAACAAAATCAGCAACGAAAACCTTTCCGATCAAGGGATGGACCTCCTCGACAATTTACGCCATTGGGAGATCCTATTGAATCAGTAATGAAACAATTAATACAAGCAAAATATATCAAGTTACCAGATATCAAGGCAGAACCATTGGTAAAGCCGCATTGGTGGAATGATAATGCATATTATTAATACCATCGGTCAAAAGGACATAAAACTGCATCATGTTTTCAATTGAAACATATGATTCAAGACTTGTTAGAGCAAGGGATAATTGAGGTAGATCCACCCAACGTGACCTCTAACACTGATCATACAATTTTCAAAACTCCTTTGCTTTATCATGACAAGGGTAAAGCAGCTTCTTCAAACTCTACCCAAATAGAAAATTATGCCAATACTGGTTATAACAATGTCATCAATTGTTTTCGAGCATGAAATGAGTATGTTTCCACCCTAAGAATAAAGGGACAAGATCCTTCTTGCGCAGTCACCACTCGTCGATCCAAAATAGTCCTGAAAGGAGCTCCTACAGTTCCTCCCAAATCAACTTCTACAAGTCAATATAATCTCCTAGATCATCTGGGGAAGACACCTGCACAAATATCAATTCTTGAATTGTTGAAAATGTCCCCTATGCATCGCACAATCCTAGATAAAGGTTTAATTGAATCCACTGTCCTGATAGACATTGATGTTGACCAGTTTCAAGCCCGAATAGGACATCTAGCTATTTCCCAACACATTGCATTTTTTGATAATGATATTTCACATGATAAGCTCCCTCATAATGATCCTTTACATCTTGAAGTCTTTGTCCATAATTGCAAAATCCGATGAGTCTTGATAGATGGCGGAGCTAGTCTTAACATCTGAATCTTGAGAGTGGTCATTGGTCTTGGTTATACAGAAAATGATATTGATTCTTCTAGAAGAATAAAAATCAAATCATATGATGATGTTGAGTGCCCATCTAAAGGGATAATTACATTGCCTATCAAAGTTGGTCCAGTGACAGGAAACACTTTCCTGCAGGTCCTAGACCTCAATCTCCCTTACAATATGATTCTTGGTCGTCCGTGGATCCACGCAATGAAAGCAGTTCCATCCACTTATCATCAATGTTTAAAATATCCTTACAATGGAACTGAGATAACAATTCCAGGAGATCCTAATCCATTTTAATTTTGTGCTACTCTAAAGGATTCCCCGCAACAGCAAATCCCAGTCAATAGAGAGGCCCACTCACATAGTTATGTGGATCCTAATGAATTGTTAGAAGCTATCAAAGGTAAATTGAAGATACAGGACCAAGGATGCAGAGAGTATTCAATGTCTCAAACATTCCTCATTGGTAATTTACCAATATCTCCAAAATCACATGGCAAACCACATTTGTTGCAAAAGGAACCTAAGATAGTCATTCAATATCAGCTCCCCACTACATTTACAAGATGGGGTGAACTTGACAAAGAAAATTTAGATGATGATGTCATAGATTGGCTTTATAAGGATCCAACTGAGACCCCAACTATCAAGTTGCTAGTGGAGTGGTATGGCAAAGGATTTACTATGCCGTAGAAGAAAGGATATGACTGCTACAGTGGCCTAGGCCTTGACAAGAAAGGAAGGCTAGAACCTATTATACCCAAGATGCGACCTCCAACTTTAGGGCTAGGTTTTGTACCATTGTGAATTGGACCCTCCTCTACCAAAATGACCATGTGTAGAAAGGGACGTGACTCTGATGATGAAACAACACCTAAGGATACTCGACCCGAAACTGATTCTAATGAATGGGAGTGGAGTTCTTTTTCTTCTAGCTCCTATGCCCTTGACAATTTTTTCCTTGACCCTGATGATTTGCCCATGGAAGACAAACATGAAATAACTCCCCCTCCTAAAATATGTCCTAATGCTTGGATAGAGTCATTCTGGGATCCAAGCTCTGAATCAGATGCGAGCAGTTCGGACAATGATACCACAGACGTTTACATATTTACCATCTCGGCCCTCTCCCTCCTTAAAACTGATGATGACATGCCCCTTGTCTATCCGCAGCTTATCCAACATGACCAACAAGAACCACTCACATTGGATTGTTTTCAAAATGACGAAGCAATTGCAGAATTCCTTGGACTACGGGAAGGCATACCACAAGGTGATCATAAGGCAAGATTTTCTATTGATCTGGATTCCACAACATATTTTGGGGAGTCAACTCCATCTTCCAATCATAAAAATGAAAAAATAAAAGAAAAAGTACAAAATAAAAAAGATAAGTCTTTGAGTGAAAATCATAAGGCACTCTCTGATCATTAAAAAGTAAAAATAAAAGATGTACCTACAGGTGAAAACCTCTCTGAGGTGCCCAAAGGTGGAAGATTGGACGTACCCTCGTCAAGTTAGGATAAATCAACATTGCTTGTGGAAATGACTAAAGAAATAAATTTGGGTACACCTGACAACCCTAAGGTCATTCATTTAGCTGCTTCTCTATCAAAATAGGAAAAGATAGATTTTGTCAATTTCTTTCTTGAGAAAAAGATCAGTTTTGCATGGTCCTATGTAGATATGCCTGGCCTTGATCCAGAATTAGTCCTTCATCACTTGCCATTAAAAGCAAATGCCAAGCCTGTCAAACAGAAACTCAAAAAGATGCATCCCCAGGTGGCTCTCTTGGTCAAGGTAGAACTAAAAAAATTACTAGACGTGGGCTTTATCAGACCCATTGATTATGCAAACTGGATTTCAAATTTGGTACCAGTTAGCAAAGTAACTAGGGGCATCAGAATTTGTATGGATTTTAGGGATCTCAATAAAGCATGCCCTAAAGATGACTTTCCACTGCCAAATATAGACATCATAGTTGACATGACTGCTGGATATGAGATGCTCTCATTGATGGATGGTTTCTCTGGCTATAACCAAATTTGCATTGCTCCTGAAGATCAACATAAGACTGCATTCACATGTGCTTGGGGTACTTACTGCTGGAATGTGATGCCCTTTGGTCTTAAAAATGCTGGAGCAACATATCAAAGAGCTATGACGACAATTTTCCATGATTTCATGCATACTTTGATGGAGGACTATGTTGATGACTTATTATGCAAATTTGTCATAAGAGATAGTCATCTAGCCATCCTTGGCCCAATCTTTGACCAAATGGAAACTTACAAGCTTAGACTCAATCCAAAGAAGTGTGTCTTTGGTGTCATAGTCAGCAAAATACTAGGGTACATTGTTTCTCACAGAGGCATCGAAGTCAACCCTGCCAAGGTTAAAGCAATAATGGATATGCCTCCTCCTTCCAATCTCCGTCAACTAAGAAGTCTGCAAGGAAAGCTACAGTCAATCTGTCGGTTTATAGCTCAATTGGTAGACAAATGTCATCCATTCCAGCATTTATTGCATAAAGGAGTCGCTTTTAAAAGGACTGAGCAATGTCAATCAGCATTTCAAACTCTTAAGGACTATTTGTTGTCGCCACCTATTCTAATGCCTCCTATAGAAGGAAAGCCATTTATATTGTATATTTCTGCAACTGAAACGACACTAGGAGTTCTCTTGGCCCAACAGGATGAGAAAGGCAAAGAGCGGGCTATTTATTATATCAGTTGGACACTAGTGGGCTATGAGCTGAATTATTCAACTATTGAATGGGCATGTTTAGCAGTGGTCTTTGCAACACAGAAGCTTTGACACTATATGTTAAGTCATCAGACATTGCTAGTTGCAAAAATTGATCCCTTGAAATACTTTCTTAATAGGGCATCTTTGACGGGTCGCCTAGCAAAGTGGGTTATGATCCTCAATGAGTTTGATATTGAGTACATGGAGCGAAAGGCAATAAAAGGACAAATCATAGCCGATCAACTTGCAGAGGCTCCTATTTGTGATGATCATCCCATGTTGACAGATTTTCCAAATGAATCAGTCTTTGCTCTCACATCTTCTAATGAATGGAAGTTATATTTTGATGGATCCCATACCAAGTTCAGGTCCAGAGCAGGTATATTGTTTGTCACCCCTCAAGGTGATGCTATTCCCAAATCCTACAGAATAACTTTCCATTATACCAACAACATTGCAGAATATGAAGCTCTAGTCATAGGACTCCGAGTAGCGGTCCACTGGAACATCACACATTTACAAGTCTACGAAGATTCTCAGTTAGTCATCCGTCAAGTGAATGATGACTACGAAACAAAAGATGAAAAGCTTATTCCCTACAAGCATATGGTAGATTTCTTCAAGACAAAATTCAGGGCTATCCATTTCAGTCAAGTTCCAAGAATTCAAAACAAGTCAGCAGATGCGATGGCTATGATTTCTTCCATGTTAAATATGCCCCACAATATGGACAAATGTGAATTTTTGGTCGAACAGTTGCTTTTCCCTTCTTTTGAAATTCCGACAGCAGATGTGATGTGTGTTCTTGTTGGTCCTAACTCCCCGTGGTACAATGATGTCTATCAATATTTGAAATCCCAAACCTTACCACCTAACCTTTCCGCTAACCAACGCCGAGCCTTCATCCGATAGACAGCCAAATATGTCATCATTGCTAACACCCTTTACCGTCATTCCTTTGACCATACCCTCCTCAGGTGTTTGGATTCTGATGAAGCACAAATGGCTTTATGCGAGGTTCACGATGGTATATGTGGGGGCCATTTCAATGGTCTGAGCTTACCCAAAAAGTTGATTCGTGCTGGGTATTATTGGCCCACTCTGGAAAAGGATGTTCATGATTTTGTCAAGAAGTGCTACAAATGCCAAATCCATGGAAATTATATTCATGCGCCAGCCCAAGAGCTTCATTCTGTCATATCTCCATGGCCCTTTTCTCAATGGGGATTGGATCTTATTGGCAAGTTTCACCCGACATCTGTAAATGGACACAAGTTTATCATTACAGCCACAGAGTATTTTACAAAATGGATCGAGGCTATCCCCATGACCTATATCACTGGTGTGAAAATTTCAAAATTCCTATTGAATTATATCATATGCAGATATGGGGTTCCCCTTGCCATAGTCATAGATAATGATCATCCATTCAAGAATCAAGATGTCAAGGAACTCTGTGAAAAATTTCACATCCAACATCGTTTCTCCAGTCCATACTATCCATAGGGTAATGGTCAAGTTGAAGCATCAAATAAAACCATTATCAAGATCCTGAAAAAGGTTGTCAATGACGCTGGTCAAGATTGGCATGTACAGTTGAATCCAGCACTATGGGCTTATCGTACTTCTATCCACACACCTACTCGCACAACACCTTATTCCTTGGTGTATGGTGTGGAAGCCATTTTACCCTTGGAAGTGGAGATTCCTTCTTTGCATGTTTCCTTGCAACATCTGATTGATGATGAGATGCACAAAGTCTCTCAGTTGCATCATCTTGAGATGTTAGATGAGAAACGTCAGACAGCCCTGACACATTTGCAAGCATATCAAAACCATCTTCGTCGCTCTTATAAGAAGAAGGTCAAAGGGTGACACTTCGAAGTGGGAGATCTGGTTTTAAAGGCAAATCCCAAGAATGCACAATCTACAGACATCATCAAAGGCAAGTTTGAACCTAATTGGGTTGGGCCTTTCATAGTTACTGCAGCCTATGGCTCGGGGGCATATCAGCTTGCCACCCTAGAAGGTGAACCTTTGTCAAATCCTATAAATAGCATGCACCTTCGCAAGTACTGGGCATAATTTTTTATCAGTAGTTCTTCAAATATGATCCTGAAAAAATACAAAAAAATCAAAAAGCTCAAAAAAATACAAAAAAACTCAAAAAGTGAAAAAAATATACAAAAAAAGTGAAAAAAGAAAAAAAAAAAAAAGAAAAAGAACAAAAAGTAAAGAAAAATGATTCGCCCTCTAGTAAAAACCTAGCAAATAGGTGCTTTGGGCAAGTACCATGGTGAAAACCTGGCAAACAGGCGCCATGTGTAAAAAGATCATTGCTTCATCATCTATCACGACCTCTAGCTATGCTTTCTCTCTGCAAGTTTATAATGCCTATCCTTGTCCTGACCCAATGTTCTATTCTAGGCCTGTGATTGGTCAACATCATTGTCTTGCGTACTCCAGTTTCCAGTCCTTTTGCATATGTTTCAGTCCTGGTCTCTATATATGTCTTTTAGATGTGCATTGGGTGTGTGCCCCTTGTCATGATCAATTACTGGAACTTTCAAATCAAATAATGTCTTGAAAAAAATCCAAAAAATCAAATAATGTCCTGAAAAAAATCATAAAAAATTGAAAAAAGTCCTAAAAAAATCATAAAAATCAAATAATGTCCTGAAAAAAAATCATAAAAAATTGAAAAATGTCCTGAAAAAATCATAAAAAATCAAAAAATGTCCTGAAATAAATCCCTAAAAAGTCAAATAAAGTCCTAAAAAAAATGAATGAAAATTTTTCAAAAACATTAAAATCCAAAAACAAGCATTTTGCAATAAATGATCCCTTTGTGCATAGACAGATCATTGAGCATACATCCAACGACTCGCAATCACACACTGTGTTTTAATGAAATCACGCATTAACAGATGAACTTTTTCAATCAAACCAAACATTCAAACTGATCACAATTGTCTTCTCAATTGAACATCAACATCAATATCATTTGACATTGTCACCATTATCATGAGTCTTATACAGGGTGTCGTATACTCAAAACCAGACTGTGTCCTGTCTTAGACGGGGTACCGTATTCCCTGAAACCAGACAACATGATCATCCTATCAACACTTTCAACTTTTGACAATGAAGATTAAGATGTTTGTTTGACTTGTTGGAATTAGCGAGTCTTATAATTTATTGATTTATCTTCGATCATGTTCCTATGTTGCTCGATGATGTCACTGAGTGATTTAGAGTGACCGGGATGGTTCATGGTCCTTTTTTTTGTTGTGTTTGTTGTTTGTGGAATGTTTGTCACAAACTGGGGCAACTATATCATTGGGTGTCTGTGATAAGTATGTTCGCTTTGTGAACGCCGCACATACCTCGACCCTTGATGTATGCACCCTAGGATGCTTCACTCATTCCTTGTGTGCGATGTGTCTGTCTTTTGAAAAAAGGGTTGTGTTTCAGCTCTGGCCTTCAATGCCATGATGCTATGCATTCGTTTTGCTACATTAAATAAAGGTTCTCACCTACAAAGTGCATTAGTGAAAGCAAGTTTTTCTTCATATCTAACTATCCTCTGTCTTATTTCTTCTTACTAACATTTCTTCCCTCAGTTCGGGTAGTCAGTTCGGTCTAGTTCTCCGATCTCCAAAAACATAAGTTGCATCCTGCATTCATTAGTTAGTACATTTGCATTATATCAAGCATCACATCAAGCATTTTATCCATTTCATATTATAAATGCATCAAAAACACATAAAAAATATATCCATACATGTTCCACAATGGTACATCCATAGTGCATAAGCCATCCATACATGGAAAATAACTATAAGTCATAACACATTGCATCCCATCATATCGATGCATATCATATCATATATCAAAATAATATCGGAGTACAAAATTGGACTGTCTGTCCTAAGTATGGCCCACAGGCTGACTACATAATGTCACACTACATAATGTCAACTATTTATCATAAGGAGCATGTGCCTCTATCACTGGGTGCTCCCTTTGTCCTTCGCATCCCTACCATGTCTCAAGGATGATGTCCCTCCTACCCTAGGTCCTGGCTATGGTGGTCTCATAGGTCCACTCACCCCCATGCTATTCACTGACCTCCAAGAACGTGGCCCGCTCTCTGTCCTCGATCGTGCTCGATATGACGTTGCTCTCTACTCTGGTGGAATTGCACTCTCATATAGTGTCCTCCAATGGCGTATCTCCTCTCCAGTCTCTACCAACATCTATGCCATCTCATGTGCACTGGCATCCCTAATCGACCCAATATACTCTGTGACTCTCTGCTCTTCTTGCTATGCCTGGGCTATTGTTGTATCTCAAGCCACTGTAAGTCTGGCTATCTCCGCTCTGAACTAATCCTGCTCTATCCTCAAGATAGCATTCTGTCTCTCTAATGTCACAATGTGATCATGCTGACTCGCTATGGTGGCCCTGCATATCTCCATCTCCTCTATGCTAGTTGTCTCTAGCTCTATGGGTATATCCTGCAATGACTCCTGATCGGCTAAATCTGGCTCATAATCTTCATCCTCATCATCTCTGTCCTCATCATCCCTCTCATCCTCATCACCGCCCTCATCCTTTTCATCCTCATCTTTGTCCTCATCCTCTCCAGCGAGTGGGAAGTCCTCATGTCTCCTCGGTACCGGAATATCAGGATCTGTCAATGGCACTGGCCGTCGTCGTGCAAACCATCGCTCATACTCCTCTGTCGTCCTGACATCCACCACATCTAATCTCCAAACCCACTGTCTCTTCTATAGCTGTGTGAAGTCAGCATATGCTATGTGTGGCTGAATCATCCTCCCCCACTGACTCATCTCTCTGTGAGATTGGGCAAAGTGTGTAGTCCCTCTAGGTACATCCTGCCTCTCTCCAAACTGTCATCTGACTCTCCCTGGCAGGTACATCTCAATCACTCTCTGGTGATTCACTAGTCACCCAATTAGGTATCTCTCCTATCTGCAATATGGTAGCTCATCACTATCATCTGACCATCTACGGCAATCAAGATATGGCCTCCATGTGAACTCCCTCAATCTGTCTAGCTCATGTCGCCAATACAATATGTATCTGAAAGGACCCTATCTCAGTGCTCCCCCATAGCAGTACACATATGGTCGATGTGGTAATACTTGTCTCTCTGCAATCGATCGATATATGGCTATGTGCTCAAATGCCCATACCTATAACAGTGTGACTCCACAGCTCAATGTCTGCACCCCCTGATATGCTATCTAATGCAACTGAAAATATGGCATAGCAAGCACACATGGTCCCCATGCATACACCATCCCCTCTATCGCCATTTTCTCTAGCACTCTTCCCCATCCAATAGGGAATCCATGTCCTCATCTGTCTCCTACTAGTAGGCATGTTATAACCACGGCTATCACCACATATCGCTGATCATACTCTGATGCCATGGTCTCCTAGCCAATTTCCCTCTCTACGATATCTAGATCATCTGCGTCACACTCAAATAATCTGCACAAAGTGTCTCTCCCTATCACTGGGTCATACTCTATCATCTCCCCATGAATCAGAATGTGGAGGATACGCCATGCATCCTCTAGTGTCACCATCGCCTCTCTAGTTGCCAGATGGAAAGAGGAAGTCTCTGAATGCCATTGCTCTACCAATGCGGTAAGCAGTCCTGTGTTTGCCCTAATCTTAGGCATGAATACAATATAGTATAATCCAAGTCTTGCTAATGTATCTCTATCTGTGCTCCTGAGTCTATGTTGTAACATGAAGCAATCAGGTTGGTTCTCCCGCGTAATCAGTGGATACTGTCGACTCTGCATCATAATTAGGGCACACTTTGTCAGTTTTAGGGTTTTCTCCTACGGGTTGCATTTTCTTGTTTCATCCACAATTCAGGGTGTTTCTAATCTATTTTGACCTATCCTACTCTTATCCCCCTTTTCGGGATCATTTGCATGCTGTTTTTTATCAACTTGGGGTTCTTAGTGCACAACTGCGCCTGTGTACTATGTCCTACGCTTGTGTAGCATCAACTTGCACTTGTGTACCCTACACAAGTGTTAGACATCCCACACAAGTGCAGGATGCACCCACACAGGCACAGAAGTCATTTCTTTCATTCCCTGTGGGCCCTGCAATGTCTCGCAAGCAAGCAAAATTCACGAAATTGACAATATGGGTTTTTGAGATACATACCGCTGCTCCCGCATCATCTGATCGTCTGTAGGTGAGTACACATTCCCTGAGGTGATCTACCATTGGAATGTTCGCCATCTCTCTGCAAGCGTCCTTTTCCAGAGCAACAAATCCTCCTCTTTGGCTAGTGCAAATGAGCTCTTTCCACTCTCTTTGTCTCATTTATAGATCTTTGTCAGTGCATAGATGGATGTGCACTCTCTCCATCTTATTATGGTCGTGATCTTTTGCACCTTCAATTTCTTGTCCTTTGTGTATCCGATCCCCGATTGTCAATCTGTTTGCTCCTATCATTTTCTATCATTTTTATCGATCAATTGGCCTCTTTTCTAGATGTTTCCGGCCAATTCCTCGAGGGGGCATGCATATGTCATTGTCAGTGTCTGGGGAATTTTCATTATTGTTCTTTGAAACAACGCTTAGAATCGCATTGTCTCAAAGAGGGGCAAAATGTAGACGTCTAAAACTAGTCAACGCTTGCGGAGTCATACTTTAACATTGGTGCATTGCCTTATTTTAGGGTTTTTGCATCGCATTAACATTTCTCCTATGTTACGCACTTGGTCTTTATCATTTGCGATCATCAAGTCCTTCTTCTACATTCTTCATTTGTCTCGCTTTCGAATTTGGTCTTGTCGATAACAATCTTCAGTCATGATTTTGGTCGATCTTATCCTGTCGCATCAATGTGCATGTTCATTTCTCATCATTTTGGACATCGTCAATCCTAATTAGGGTTTTGTCCTCTTTTCAATCTTGTCATCGATCGTTGTCATTTTCAATCTCATCATTTTGCGATCGATTTGTCACCAATCGTTGTCATTTTCAATCTTGTCATTTTGCGATCAATTTGTCATCGATCGTCGTCCTTCGCAATCATGTCAATTTGGATCAATTTGTCATTGTTCCTCGTTAATTGGCGTATTTATCAATCAAATCATTTATCAGCATTTGGTCTTTTATCAAGTCAGAATCATGATCAAATCAATCCTACATCAAGACCTAATTGTCGTCCTTGCATTTCTAATTCATCTTCTAGGGCTTTTATGATTTGTTCATTTAACCTTGTTGGTCATTTTCCCTCTAGGTTAAATAATTTATTTATTTATCCTAAGTCTTCTTGTCACAATTAAATGTTTATTTAATTGGCTAACTAATTTCTCCTCTCTTTGTGAATTAATTAATGAATGAAAAATTATTAATTAATTTACCTAATTTTCCAATTTACTAATTTCTCCTAATTCCTTATTTTCTAATTTTCATCAATTTTCTAATTTCCTAATTTCTAATTCATCTAATTTTCTATTTTCTCTAATATTTCTCCTAATTTCATGGGAATGACATAGCAAATTTGTCATAATTTGTCAATCAATCAATTTTGCATAGCAACTTTGTCAATTTGTCATAATTTGTCAATCAATCAATCTCGCATAGAAAGTGTCAATTTGTCATAATTTGTCATTATTTTCATTCTTGATTTGAAATTCCATTCGAATCAATTTCATGCTAATCTTGTCTTTTCTCCAATTTATCTATAAATTGGATGAATTTCTTCAATCATGGCCCCCAATCGATCAATCAATCACGTTTCTAGTATCTTTATGTTGTTTTGTCAATCTTACTTTTATCTCATGCTTATGCACTTGTAGGTGAGATCCACAAACAAAAGCAATTTGAAGGAGAAAGAAGGAAAATGGAGAATTATGAAGGAGATATCTGCATTTGGTTTGCTTTAATCTCATTTTGAATATCTTGTCTTCATGTTTTCTATTGAATGTTTTTAGGATTGTTATCATTGCAATCTGCTTTTGTGATTGAGCTAGTTTAATGTTTCTATTGCTTTGATGATTTCCAAATTCCTATCTATAGATGCTTTTCTTAGTTTTAAAGGAAGTTGAACTAAATTTAAGATTAAAATCATGAAAAAACTGATTTAAATGAAATTGAACTAAAAATAAGATAAAATCAGGAAAAAAACTGATTTATTATCTATTTCATTCAATTTTAATATTTAATTGTTTTAATTGCTTTCTTTGAAATTATTTATCAATTTTTTATTTGTTTTTTTCAAGATTCTTTCCAATTGATTTCTTTTCTCAAATTTTTAATTCTTTTTTGTCAATTAATTCCTTTTTTTATTTATTTCCATTTTTGAAGATTTGTGCTTATAATTGATTTATTTAATTAATTCCTCTTTCTTGATTTGTTTCCTTTTTTGAAGATTTATGGCAATTTGATTTATTTAATTAAATTAATTCCTCTTTCTTGATTTATTTCCTTTTTTGAAGATTTATGGCAAATTGATTTATTTAATTAAATATGCTAGGATATTTAATTAAAATAAATAAGATAATTGTTTTAAATGATTTACTTGGAATGATCAATTAATTAAATAAATATTTAATTAATATTGAGTGATTGATTTGCCATGTGACATTGATGATTTTAGGAATTAATTGTGTGCTCAAGATTGATTTAATTGCCTTTGGTTAGGACCTTGGTGATGTTGTTGAGATTAGGGGCCCATGGTTTAGATGACCATTTTTAGGGTATTACATTTGCCCCTCTTTGAATTAATGTGTGAGCAGCGCGTTGGTTCAAAGAATTGTTGATGTCTAGGAGATGTCAGCTCTGAACTTGATTGATCATGAACTACATAAAAAAGTGAGGTGTTTAGTTTGATTTGAAGTGACAAAGTTAAATAAAGTCTGGTTAACGTGCTACCATTCTGGAACTTGATTGAACTTGGGAACAATAGAAAACAAAAGATACCGAACTTGAACTTGATTGATCAAGAAGCGGATCTTACTGATCTAGAACTTGATTGAGCTTAGATACAGTGAGTGATGATAAAAATTGATCTTGAACTTGATTGATCAAGATATGATGAAGATAAAATATTCAGCTTGATCAAGAAACGAATAAAACGTAACACCTGTTTAGATTTAGCATGATCGAAGATACTCTTTAAACCCTTGATTGAGTTTAAACAAAAAATCAGCTTGATGAAAAGCGATGGAACTGATTAACATAAAGAGATTGATTTAGATAAAAGACAAATATCAACTTGATATGAAGCGATGAAACTGATATGCCCCTAGAGATTGATTTGATTCAGATGATCGAGAGATCTCAACTTGATATAAAGCGATGAAGTTGAAATGCCCCTAGCAATGAGGTCTTATTTGATTGATTTTCTTTAGTTGAAAAAGACTTTTTTGCTCGACTTTTGATGAAGATTTGAAAATTTTCTCGACATTTGAAGATGTAAGGTCATAAGGTCACGAGTATGCCCCCTTGGGAGCGAAATCGAAAGATAGCGAGGGTACATGATGATAGGCAATTTTTAGCGATGATAAGTTGTTTGAGCACAAATAATTCAAAGAAATTTTTGAAAATTTTGCTTTGAAATTGATAAGAAATTGAGCGCAAAGTTGATTTGTAGAAATTAAATTGAGATTCAGCGTTGATTCATGAGAAATTAAGCACAATTAGAAGAGAGAATGAGCATTTTATGAAAAGCGCTAAGTGGTCCAAATTTTGAAATTGACTAGCAAAATGATCTCGATTTTCAATTTCGATCCCGAAAAATGGACTCAGGACAACCGATTTACAAGCTCGTGATTTGATTTCATCGTACTTGTGTTGATGGATTATGAGATGTTGTTCTATATGCTTTATTCTATGCGTATGCATTTCTTTTTAGTATAGATGAATGAATGTGAATGAGTATTGGTGTCTATTTTTCTTTCTTTTCATATGCAAATAAATGAATGTGAATGAGTAATGAGAATGAGTAATGCAATTTTTTTTTTCTATGCAATAAGATGAATGCAAATGAATGATGCAATGTTTTCATTTTCCTATGCAATAAGATGGATGTAAATGAATGATAATGAATGCATGAATTTATATGAAATGCTCATGTATGTAGCTAACATCTCAAAATACAAGTACTCGATCGGAGAAATGATGAAAAGAGACCACTTAGCGAAAAAATGATGAAGCTCTAACTCTCATTCAGCAGACAAAGAGGAAGCATTGTTACTATACCGAAATCACTCCAAATTCACAAAATGCAGAATGAAATGCAAGATGAGATGCAAAATGAGATGCAACCTAAACCTAGTCACTAGACTTTGAAAAGCTTAATTGTCATCATTGAGCATTTTACAATTATAGCAAGCAGAATAGAGTTCATTTCTTTTCATGTGCACTATTAATTATCTTGTCTGCAATGACCCTTTTTTTCTCATTCATATCCTTGGATAGATTACGCATGGACGTGGATTGCACAATGAAGAAATTCCCTCAAAATGAACAAAGGAATGATGGGAACCTCCCTGTAGCATTCAAATAAGCGGAGTCGAGGTATGTGAGGCGATTCCACCTTGATGTGAAGGCTCTTATCACAGACACCCAACTAATTTAGATGTTTCCAGATCATTGGGATCATTCCTACAAGCAGAAAACAAAGAAAATATTATGCCCCCAATCCTTGCTCCTCTTAGTCAAGGTAGACTTCCTCGAGTCACTCAGAGGGAATAATAATCGAAAACCAATATAAAAGATAGCACACAAAGAAATTTCCATGCACAGCTCAAACTGTTTAGTGATTGTTTTCCGTTATGTTGTTTTGCTTGTTAACTCAGTGATAAAACTCTTCAGTAGTCAGGAGACAGGTAACTGACTCGGAGTGGACGACCAAGTTTCACTAACGTAAGATTGACTTGGTTGACACTGCTTAGGACATGTAATGTTCTCTTGTCAATTACCTAAGACTAGAACATTGATCAGTTTCAAGCCATGAGGGTTCCAACAAACTAGGATGTCACCAAAGTGACTCAAATATGTACAAGAGAAAGCAAAGATGCATGAAAGTGGGAATGCCAACGTTGCGTTGATAGATGGAGCGCTTGAGTACAAGAGGCGCCTATTTACCAGGTTTTCACCTGCTTGGCAGAGATTCTTTTTTTTTTTTACCAAGGTGACTATTTACCAGGTTTTCACCAAGGCATTTTCTCTCTTTTTTCCTTTTTTTTTTCTTCTGTTTTTCTTTTTTTCTTTGAATTTCTTTAGGACTTTTTCTGATTTTTATGATTTCTTCAGGACTTTTTCTGATTTTTAGGATTTTTTCAGGACTTTTTCTGATTTTTAGGATTTTTTCAAGACTTTTTCTAATTTTTAGGATTTTGTTCAAGACATTTTATAATTTTTTTTAGGATTTTGTTCAAGACATTTTATGTTTTTTTAGGATTTTGATGTTTGCCCCTAGTGTCTAGCAAGGCAAAAGGGATTTTGAGCGAGTGAATGGATAAGTGAATGATGGTGGATGCTTTCAATGACTATCTCACAACGTTAATCCAAGCATAGGGACCTGATATAGCAATGTAAAGCAAGGATTTTAGTGATATAAAGCAAGGATTTCAGTGATGTAAAGCAAGGATATAGTGTAAAGAAGTCATATGTTCCAAATAAGTGGCCATGTCAAGAGGTTTGTGGAAAACATGTTTTTGCATTTTGTCCATAGTGTTGATGAAGATCAAGGGATAGATTTGGATAGGAGGTGGATATGGTAAGCAAGATCAAAAGGGAGTAATGAAGGATGTAAGTGAGAAATGGAGAGGAGATAAAGGGTCTAGATCAAGTGTAATAGATAGGACACATGAAGCCTGCAAAGATCCTTAACCTTGTCAAGATCAAAGGTGGAAAAGGGATATGAATGTAGATAGAGAGAATGAGGGATAATGGAGGATGAAGGATAATGGAGGAAGATGGATAATAGATGGATGTACATGGATGGAACTTGCCCCCAGTGTAAAGTACAAAAGGATAATGGATTACGCATGACACATGTTTACTAGGTTTTCATCATGGTACTTGCCTAAGGCGCCACAAGAAGTGGTTTTCACACAAGGACGAATTTATTTCTCTTTACTTCTTTTTTTTTTCACTTTTTTTCATCATTTTTTCACATTTTTTTTGTTTCATCATTTTTTTCTTTTGGAAGATAATGGAGGCATGAGAGGAGATGGAAGAAGGACCCCAATGTCTCACTACTTTGGGTGGTACCTTTAGAATATGAGTTGCAATAGACCATGGCTATGAAGGTATGCTCAAAGATGTTGGTAGGATAATGAAATGAAACTAGGGCAAGGACTTATGCAAAGGATTGGATAAGAGGGATGGAAGGGTGAAAAAGAGGTGTTGGATAATGGATGGGATGTTGGAAGAATTGTGTATCGATAGATGGAAATGTTGGAAAGATCAACATTGGCACACACCTTGAGGGATGGTGGACATACGGAGGAGAAGTGAATCTCAAATTTTGAGATTTGGATGGAGGAAATGTTACAAATTTTGTGGCATAAGAACCCAAAATGGATGAAGGAGGTAATGGAGGAATAGACTCAGAAGGTTTGGATGGAGGAACAACAATTTTGGATGCCAATTTTAATTTTTCTTTAGACTGTTTTGCTTCAAGCAGCTGCGTAGGGATCCACATGGTTTTTTATTTTTCATGCTTTTGTAGGTCCTTAGAGAACATTGCTTGTACAAGTTCCTTAGGAACCCATATAAATTTTGACTTTTCTTCTTTCTTTGTGGGCCTTTGGGGCATTTTGTATTTTTCTTTTTCTTTTTGGATCATATTTTTCTTTGTTTTGACATGTCGATTAGATGGGACATGTTGATCCTTGAATACATGTGGGTTACTTGACTTATGAGTTTTATGCTTGGCATCCAAATTACTTGGAGGGAGATGCGTGGATAGATTGGAATGATATGGAGGTCTTTTAGATGGATGGAAGGTACTCGAAGATGTGTGCCTTTGTTGATCCCGCATAAGGGATGGAGGGATATAGGGACCTAGAATAGATGGAAACGATGATGGGGAAAGCGTGTATTTGGATTTAACTAGAGAAATATAGGATTTATGAGGGATACCAGCATCTTGAGAGTGACAAATGTAACCATTATAATCAAGATTTTCTTTTATAGCAAGGGGTTCTAATATACCTTGTCCATGAATGTCTAACCCTTTTCTTTGATAATGCATGCTTTGAAAGATCTTTTTAACAAAGGGTTTCTTCTTACTTTGGATGCTAGAGGCAAGTTCATTTTGAGGTGGAGGTGTCTTGCAAGGAATAATAGGATCGTGAGAGGGCTTTATAGGCATGATGGATCTTTGAGCTGAACATGGAGGATTATGACAAAGAGATGAAGGGATACTTTGATCTTGACATGGAAGACGACCATTGGATAGAGTATGAAGGGTGTTTGACTCTTCATTTTGAATAGGATTGTTTGGAAGGGTGTAAGAGGCATCGTGATCTTGCTTAGGAAGTGGATTAGGAATGGGATTTGAAAGGATGGTTTTCTCTTGAGATGGAAGGAGTTCATCTTGGAAGAAATGGAAAGGTATAAGGGGATCATCATGGTATTCTAGGGAAACAGGATCTATTTCAATCATTAGATGGGATTGAGGAGTCTTGGTGTCTTGATCTTGATTTATGATAGGACTTGTTTCTTCATTTTTCAAATTATCGTCTTGACATGGAGTCACTTCTAAGGAAGGGATAGGATTTTGCATAGGTGTAGGGGATTCTTGGAAGATCTCCATATTTTGGCATGATGGGGAAGCATTTTGGAAAGGGCCTTCTGGAGTGGGTACATTTGGAATTGAAGTGTATGATGGCATAGGATCTAGGATTTTTAAATCTTTAGAGGAACTTGTATCACTATTTCCATTAACTTGGATTTCCATTAACTTGGATTTCCCTTTAAGGTAAACATGAGAAGTTTCATTGTTTGAAGGAGATGGTATGGATTGTTGCTGAGAAGTTTTAGGAGATGAAGGCATCATGGAAGGGATGGAGGCTACATATGGAGCCTTGCTAGACATAGGTTCATGATTTTGATTATGCTTAGAAGTAGTTCCTTCTTTTTCTTTAGGTGAGTCATTAGGATCTTCAATTTCAATGACACCATCATCAAGGAGATCTTGAATCTTATGTTTTAATTCCATACACATTGAAGTCTTATGTTTGTTATGCCTATGATATACACAATAACTACTCAAAAATGCACATCCCCGTGTGGTCTTTTTAGGCAATATGATAAGATTGTTCTTAATAAGCTCTTCCAAAGATAACTCAATAGATTGCCCCAAAGGTGTAAACTGTCTATCTAGGGAATAGATGTCTTTTTGTCTTGGTGAAGGTGTCTTGTGAGCTTGTTTGAGATTTGGATTTTGATTGTCAATCATTTGTTGGTATTTGGTTGACAAATCACATAATCGTTTTAGCACTTCTTTAAGTTTCTCACACTTGATATCATACATTTGTTTTTCAAATGGAGTCATTGATCTATTTTGTTGGATTTCCATGTCATATATTTTTTTCTTTATATCTTGAAGAATTTGAGTATAGGTAGCCATGGGAATTGGAGCTAAGGTATCCATGAGATTCTTACTTTTGTCAAAAAAATTAGAAGAGCTTTTGGTTTGAATAGGCATTTTTAACCGACAGGACCGAGAGCGAGATGTGTTGCAGAAGTCAAGATCAAATTGTAGCTAGTAGTTTGTTTAACGTAGTGATTGAGAGAAGTAACTAAGATCTCGTCTGGTTTTAGGAATGATCTATCCTTTGTAAGACGTTATCTAGTTAACTTAGGTTCGATAAGATGTTTGTTTGAACTAGCTTAAAGATGATCGACAAAATCGTGCAACACAACGACAGAGGTACACTATCAAGGTTGTTTATGCTCAGGAGGATGATAACCAGTTTTAGGCTCGCTGTAGACTATTTTAGACAAATTTGACTATTTTGACTAACAAGATCAAGAATTCATATGATAGAGGATTGGACAGAGACGAGATTCTGACAGACAAAGTTTCAATGACTGACGACTACTAGTTTTTGATAAGGATTGATGTTTCAATGACTGACAGAGACCAGTTTGGACATGGATAGAGTTTATCACTGAATTGTTTGATATTGTTTAATTTGTTTTCTCTAGTTTTAGTATTTCAGTTTTAGTTTTAGTGATGAAAACATAGAAAACACGCAAGATATATAATAATTCAATCACAACACGCTAACCTTATGGAAGTTGGTTTAGAGAAGAAAACCTTTGCTTGTTGACTTAGGTACACACCCAATAGATAATTAGAATACAATCGTTGATTCTCACACAATGGATTCTCAATGCTGTATTAACCGACTCCAAATGCTAATGGGGGCACGATATGGCAAGTGTCCTGGGAGAGTTACTATCTCTCTTGCATAAAGATTATCAACCTATCGGAGCTGAATCAGGTAGCTTCTATCTTATAGTTCTTAGTCAGGAATTTCGTTTGAAATTACCCCTTGAAGTCATGCAAGCATGATTGAGGCCTATAGCCCAACAAGGTACCGAAACAAGATGTATTCACATAAACATGATTGAGACCGCGAGGCCCTACAAAATGCTCGATATGAGAGATCTCAAAGAGAAAACTCAAATAATCTCATCCTCTGAGACTTTAATCACCAGAGGCCTATTTATTATAGTGAGTTGGAATGCTCAGGTCTAGTTGTACTCACTTAGGTCATTCTCATAGGGTGATTACTTTTTCCCACTGTGACAGGCCCACTAAAGGTAAACAAATCTCAAAACTTAGAAAAAAGCTTTGAGGGTCTAGATTTCTGATTGTCTATAAAAAACAAGAACATACTCTCCTACCTCTTAGATTTTTTTGAAAACACGAAAGATAGATTTGTTCTCTAACCAGATAGAAATTTAAGTGCCTAAGAAAATACTAAATGAATACACAATGTTTAGTCGATTCTCCTTAGGCAACCTGCAAAACCAATATGTCAGTAGTCATTTTCTTCTTGATTCTTTGGCAGACGTATGTTTGATTGATAGATTCTTTGACAAGCGTCCTGAAAACATTAAAATCCCAAAATTAGTTTCCAAAACAACATAAAAAATAAATATCAAAAGAAAATTCTAGCATGCAAACTATAAATTAAACTAATCTAACAAGAATTTCCATTTTTTATGACTATCCTAGTTATGACAATTTTTTATAGTACTACACTCTATCATTTATAACTTTTGAACCAAAAATAATTTGGGATACCACTTCAGTGGAAATGTGGAAAACTTGGATTTACAAAACATATTACAATTTTGGTTAAATCCAACAGTTCAATAAAAGGTTATACTATCCGAACCGAGACCATTTTTGACTGTCACAAAAGAATAAGTAAAATGACAATCCTGCACTCTATCAATCATAACTTTCAAATCCAAAATATTTAGTCAAATCCATTTGGTGAACCTGTAGAAAAATTGGTTTTAAACAACATATCAAAAATTGGTTGAGATCCAACGGTTCAATAAAAGGTTATGCTCTCCAAACCGAGACCCGTTTTTGACTGTCATAGAAGAACAAACAAAAAGAAAGATTTTTATTTGCAAATTTAGCACATGTTTATTAGTTATAAAAACCAAACATTAAATTTGTTCAAGAAACATTTCAAATCTTGTAGTTGTGGGTTTGAGCCCCATGGTGGGTGCCAGAAATGTGTGTGTGAAAAGTGGACTAAGAATCTGTATCTGCAAGACACAACACTTCAATTAAGTCATTACATGCATGGTTAGACAAATATAATCATGAATAATAAAAACCATAGCAAATCAACCCATTGCCTTCTAAAAGATGCGAGTATAAGATTGCTCTTAGATTATAAGCAATACCAGTGACTATACAACATCAAGATGAAGGATTTAATCTATATGAGCATGATGAATGCTAGATGTATGCAATATTAATCTAACAAGATTTAAGCAATATGAATCTAAATAATTTAATCAATATGAAACAATTAATATGCAATATCTCAATGAAATCCTAGAGCAAAAATAGTATAATAACAATATATTCTCCAGCCTCATTTTGAATGAGAGATGAACCTGAATTTATAGAAAATTCAGAAAGAAACCAACGGCTAAGATCAACTGATGATGAGCAGTCAAGATTTTCCAAGAGGAAGCACAATCCAGGTGAATTGATGTGATTGGATGCTTTTCTCATTTTTAAAGGAAGTTGAACTAAATTTAAGATTAAAATCATGAAAAAAATTGATTTAAAGGAATTTGAACTAAAATTAAGATAAAATCAGGAAAAAACTGATTTATTATCTATTTCATTCAATTTTAATATTTAATTGTTTTAATTGCTTTCTTTGAGATTATTTATCAATTTTTAATTTATTTTTTTCAAGATTGATTTCTTTTCTCAAATTTTTAATTTTTTTTTGTCAATTGATTCCTTTTTTGATTTATTTCCATTTTTGAAGATTTGTGCTCATAATTGATTTATTTAATTGAATTAATTCCTCTTTCTTGATTTGTTTCCTTTTTTGAAGATTTATGGCAATTTGATTTATTTAATTAAATTAATTCCTCTTTCTTGATTTGTTTCCTTTTTTGAAGATTTATGGCAAATTGATTTATTTAATTAAATATGCTAGGATATTTAATTAAAATAAATAAGATAATTATTTTAAATGATTTACTTGGAATGATCAATTAATTAAATAAATATTTAATTAATATTGAGTGATTGATTTGCCATGTGACATTGATGATTTTAGGAATTAATTATGTGCTCAAGATTGATTTAATTGCCTTTGGTTAGGACCTTGGTGATGTTGTCGAGATTAGGGGCCCATGGTTTAGATGACCATTTTTAGGGTATTACAACTACCTCTCTAGTGATTTTGTGAACTGAGTCTAACCAAAAGATTGCACCATGTACCCTGCTTAATACTATCCTTATAACATCCTTAGGAAAATCCAGAATACTAAGAACTTCAGTGAAACCTAGGGTTTCTACTATCTTGTGTTCAGGTTTAACATTACTAGAATTGTCACATATTACTGATTTATACATGTTCTTGATTTCCTCATCACCTAATTCTTCTATGTGACAGTGAATATACATTCTAGGGTCTTCAGCAAAAACTACTCCTTTAGGGATTTGAGAAAAAGCACCAACATTATCATATTTCTTGGCAATTTCAGGAACTAACTGAAATACGGGTCTAGGGAGTTTAATCACTTCAACAACAACAGGGTTTGCTATGAATTCAGGAACAGATGAAGAAGCCATGATTATAAATACCTTTATCTGCCTTAGGAATGATTTCTTTGTGAGTTGCTTCACTTCTTTGCTCGGAATGCCTTTGCTCTGGAATTTTCACACTCTTCGAAGGTTTGAGTGCTTGGTGAAATAAAATTGGAGCCAAAACACTGTTTTATAATGTTAATTTTGCCAACCACCATATTTAATGCTTGCCGGTTAAGTAATGACTTAACTTATCTACCGGTATAGAAGTAATTTCAACTTCTCACCATCAACCAAGGGAATAATAGCATGTTTCACATTTGATTGCCAAACCCTCAAGGGAATTTTCTTCAGTTAGATGAAGAGTCTCCTGCTGGTGGAGTGTTACTCTCTTCTGTCGGTGGATTGTTACTCTATTCTTCTAGTGGAGGAGTGTTCCTATCACCATTTATATTTGATTTCCTAATCCATTGTTTTGAGAATTCCTGCTTTACTTCTTCAACCTTTTCTTTACCTTTCAAAATAGGACCTTTGTTATTTACCGGTGAGGACTTGCTACAAAATTTTGCAATATGTCCAATCTTGTTACAGGCATAACAAGTCACATTATTTTTCTGAATAGCTTTTCCATAACCTATGCTAGTTTGTGTTCTGCATTGATTAGATAAGTGTCCAAATCTTCCACAAACATAACATCTTACATTCATTCTGCAATTTTCTGAATTATGACCAACTTTGTTGCATTTTGAACATTGACCGGTGGGTGTATTGGTATTCTGATAATTTCTAGATCTACATTGATTTGCTCTATGACCATACTTGTTACAGTTAAAGCATTTGCCATTAAATTTATAAGCAGTAGGTTGTCTTACCAGTTTGCCTTGATCGTGTGTGTTTGTAGTATCGGAGCTTTCACCAGCTTCAAAGCCAAGACCATTAGTGTCACCATGAGGTTTCTGATTCTTCAACAAGTCACCAAGTTCTTCTGAGCTTTTCTTGAATTTTTCTTTATGTTGATTTGCAGCAGCCAGTTCTCCTTCCAAGATACCTTTTTGCCTCATGAGTTCATTTGAGTCATTCTGTGCATGCATCAGATCTGTCTTCAACATATCATTTTCATAACTAAGTCTTGTGTTTTCATTTGCAACATCATTCAGTCTTCTAGTCAAGTCTTCTTCATTCTTCTTTCTATCTTCAATTTCTTTACAAAATCTCATAGTCATATCCTGCATCTCATTCTTTTTTGTCATGTTTTCTTGTTTAAGCTTATTCATCAGATCACTAAGAGTTTCCTTTTCATCATTCTCATTTTGCATCTTTTCACAAAGTTCTCTTCTCTTGTTCCTTGCAATGGTAAGATTTTCTTGAAGTGCTTGAATAATATCCTGTGCAGCCTTTAGATCATCTTCAAGTTTGATATTTTTTAACTTTTCTACATCATAGTCTCAGAGAGCTGCTTCTAACCACTTCATTAAGTTTTCCATCTCTAACAGTGAAGATCTTCCTCAAGTTGTTAGGCTTCTGAAAATAAAGGACCAAGCTCTGACACCAATTGTTAGGATTCCCACAGATACTGAGAGGGGGGGTGAATCACTATCTAACCGGTTATAAGATTTTCTTAACTTAAAACATGTAAAGCATATCAATACTGTATATTGGTAAACAAGAAATAGTGCAATAAACAGATATAACAACAACCACATGAAAAACACACCATAACACAGTAGTTTAACGAGGAAACCCAGTGTGGAAAAAACCTCGGTGGGATTTGTGACCCACAATATTCACTTACTGGCCAATAAGAGAATATTACTACTACAAGAGGGGCATGCACATGTAGGAAGGCCAAGTGCCTAGAGCTCACTGCTCAATTACAAAATGGGAAGTCTCGCTGACTTACAAAATGGATTATATAAATCCAATTTCTTGTACTGCTTCAAAATAGCATCTACTATGCCAGATCCAGTACCGGTTTATAGCTCTGCTTCATACATAAACCCTTAACCTATAATTCACATAATAGGTCTACCTTATTTCGCCTATATATTTCCTTTCATCTATATCAAAATGTTCTACAATGATCTCTTATATATATGAGTCATTTTACAACTTGCCAAGTTGGCTCACAATGATTTTATAATAATTAACAAAATATATTACAAACAAAATTCTTGTCGGCTTCTGTGTCGATATGCTTGCTTTTACTGTCGGTGGTCTCTATACTGGTGTAGAGTTTGTCTTTGCTGGTGTCGGTAAATTGTCTTACTGGTGTCATAAGATAGTAAGGTTGCCATCAATGACAAAACCTTCAATCACCTACAATATCTCATTGGAGTGTGCATTTTCCAACAGTTGAATTATCTCAAAGATATTTGGGGTCATGATAGAGATGATAGAGCTTTCAATATGTATGTCAATGTCTAGAATGGTACTCTCATCAAAATGACCTCGCATAAGAAACTCTTGATTGTCCTCGGTTAAGTCCATGTCAGCCAAATGTGATTCTGATTCAAGTAGGCTAGTTCCTAGTGTTTGCCCTGCATATGTGTGAACTACATCGAATTCTACATCTTCTTCTTTTGCTTCAATTTCAAGTTGCTCTAGTTTGTTTTTCCATGAAAGCAAATATTCTCCGGTCCCTTGATCTTTTAGCTGCATTTGTTCTTCCATTTTTGACAAAATTGATGCAAATGATTGTTCTTTGGATTGTGTGTTTGAAGCTGCTAGCTCTCTGTTATGTGAAACAATGACCTCTTGAGCTGATTTCAGATTATTACAACACTGCAATGGATTTGAGTCTGCTGATATTGTGATTTCCTGTCCATTGTATGGAAATTTTAAGCACTGATGACATGTTGATGTAATAGCTTGTATGTCCTAAATCCATGGTCTCCCCAAGGGTATATTGTATGGTGGGTCCACGTCTAGAACTTGGCATGATGTGTCCTTCTGCAAAGGTCCCACTCTAAGGGGTAATGTCACCATTCCTGTAGATGAATGCTCTTCTTCAATATGTGCTTTGATTTTTATCTTTTACAGGGGATCAACTGCATCTTTTGAATAGCCTAGAGCACTGACAAGATTCATAAAGAAAATGTTCAAGCCAACTCCCCCATCTATTAGGACACATTTAACAAGCATTCTATGAATGAGGACTTCAATTTACAAGAGAGCATTATGGGGACGCTGCAATGAATTAATGCTTGGATATGAAGGAGATGAGCTTTGAATAGGATCCTCTGAAATAGGTTTGATGGCAATTATGGATATCTCTTGGGGAACTTTAGCTTTGGATGTATTGTTTGGCAAGGATGCTATGGAAGTTTCTTGCAAGCTTTCAAGAGGTGTAAGAATAGATGCCTTTGGAGAATCAATTTGTCTATGGGGGGATAAGCCATTGCTAGACATAGGTGCACGATTTTGATCTTCTTTAGCCAAATCTTTTAGGGACATTTTTAAGAGTTGCATAAAAGAGCCACCTTTCTTTGGAGATGTGTTTGAATCCTTGTGAGGTTTTAACATAGTTATATTTTGATTTTGAACTTGTTTAATTGCTCTAATATGTTGGCTTGTTACTTGTATTTTGCTTTGGTATTCCATGTTGATATGATCTTTAGCTATTTCAAATGTTTATGTTTTCGTTTTAGGGATTTGATTGTCTAAAAGTTGTTTTAATAAGTGATCAATTGTCAATGTCAAGGCAATAGAGTGATATGACACTAAAAGAGGATTCAAGTGTTTAAAAGTTTGCAAGTTTTTTGATCTTCGATTTAGGAGTGCAATGATGGTGATTTGATAAGAACCAAGTCCAATAGGAATGATATATCCTATGATGTGGGACAAGATTATCCTGACCAAATGTTTCACTTTCATGATAAAGGATGATTGATCCTAATGAGAAACTATGTTTGAGTGATTAGTTTACCAAAGAGGGTGATAATGCACTTTAAGATGTTTAGATCTTGAACTTGTTAAGGGTGAACACTTTGAAATTCTTAAGGGGTTTATCTTCTAGGTTCTGATTTTGATGGATGATAACTTGACCAAGTGAACCAAGATGACAATCTAAGCACATATTGATAGATAACAGGTGTTTATGTTTACTGCAAATTGATCAAGCAGAAATGATAAATCTGAAACAGGCATGTAAGATACAGTTTTGGACTGACAAATGCAGAGTTTCGTACGACAAAATATGCAGTTTATAACGACACAAGATATGAGTTTATATGACAAAGAAGAATTTTTCATGTGAAAAGAAGATGCTCGTACAACACACTTTTCTAAACCATACGACAAATAGTTGACTCGTACGACACAAAATGTTGTGTGGTATGACACAAGATTTTATGCAAACAGGTTCGTACGACGGAGATCCTAACTCGTACGATAGATAACAGAGAAGAGATAAAAATGTTTGTTTGGTTGAATTTTTGATAACTGAAGTTTAATGTTTTGCTTATGTCTTCTAGTTTTTGGATGTCTGATTTGTCGATTTAGGGATGAATACACAACAAACACATGATATGATAAGTGACTCCAAGCATGCTAAACCCTAAGGAAGTTGGATGAGAATGAAAACCTTTTCTTGCTGACTTAGGTACACACCCAATAGCTAATCATAATATGGTCGTTGAGTCTCACGCAATGGATTCTCAACACTATATTATCCGACTCCAAATGCTAATGGTGGCACGATATGGCAAGTGTCTTGGGAGAGTTCCTATCTCTCTTGCACAAAGATTATCACCCTTTCGGAGGTGAATCGAGTAGCTTCTATTTAATCGAAACTATTAAGGGATCCATTCGGCGTGTCAGGGTATAAACTTAATTAAGAGGTCTCCTAGCCTTGAAAACAAAGGTTTGATATGCCCGAAGGTACAAAGGAGAGCTATTCTCGAGCACTGTCGTTGCTTTGATTTTCATAAAAAACATGTTTATTTTATAGTGGGTTGGATTACTTGGCGTTAGCCATTCCCACTTAGGTTGTTCCCCCTCTCACCGACCATAATGGCTAAGAGTTAGTACTCCTCGAGAGGGTAGGCCTACTAAAGAAATGAACTAATGAAAGCAAAAGATGAGTCTAGTTTTCTGATCACCTAAGAAAGGTGAGAGCATACTCGCCTATCATCAAATACACAAAATACATGATAGTTCATTTCCTTTAGAAAAATTGAAGTGTTCCTAGAAAACTTTAATGAATACACAAAGTTTAGTCGAATTCATAGGCAACCTACAAAATAGATCCATTAGTAGTCATTTGTGTTTTGAATTATGTCTTTGACAAGCGTTTCTTTGACAAGTGTCCTACAGGAAAGAGTTAGGCTACCAAAAATCTCACAAACCAGTCAGGGTTAGCATTATAAAATCTTGAATTAAAACCAAAAAACCTTAAAATGCAGTTTATCAAAAAAATCACAGATGCAGAAACTCGTACGACATGATTTATCAGATAAAATGACAAATATTTAGATCTCTCACACAAGCCAAAACCAGCTCGTACGACATAGGATTATTCTAGTACGAATAAAGAATTTGCAACATAGAAACTCGTACGACATGCATTTAGCTCTAGTACGACAAAATTTTATATTTCACATAGGAACAGAAACAGGCTTGTACGACACAAGAATGAGCTAGCACGAATCAAGAAATGCCAAGGTAGAAACTCATATGACAAGAATTTAGCTCTCATACGATAATGAAAATGAGCTCATACAACACAAGATGAGGTTTCGTACCAGACTAAAAGGTAGTTCGTACGAGTTGGAAAATCAACTTGTACGACATTATGATTCTATAGCAACAGAGATGGATGTTTGTTGAAGCTTGAGAGGCCAAAAATGATGATTTCAGCCCCACGGTGGGTGCCAAAATGTCATGTATGTGAAGTGTACCTATTCTTGCAAACATAAAACACTCAATAAATCATTACAAGCATGGTTAGTAAATTTGAATCAAAGAAATATAAACCATAGCTAAGCGATCTATCACCTCCTAGTAAATGCGAGTATGAATTTTGCTCTCAGATCTTGTTATGCAAATTCCAATGACTTGACTACACTTAGATGGAGGATTTAAATGAGGAATATGCATGATCTAGCAATCATAGCATGATTAAGCTACATGATTTCATGATTATTCTAGAAAATATGCTAGAATGAAGATGCAATTAAGCTAACATTGAACATGATAACATTGCTAAGATGATAAACTAGAAGCTAGATACCTATAGTAACAATGCTTGAATGCAAATGAGATGAATCAATCAAGATGCAAACATGATATGAAATTAGGACCCTTTATGCTTGAAAATGAGGTATATTTATAGGATTTCCAAGGCTAGGGGTGAGGTAGTAGGAATCAATGGTCAAGTTTTATGTGAAGATATCAATGGTTAAATTGGAGGTGGGTTGAGAAGAGGTTGGATGAAAGGGAACAATTGGTGGTAGGTAGGAGAAGGGGTTGGATGAAAGGGAACATTGTCATCTCCATGGTGACAAGTGTCAAGAAGCTTCTAGAAGGGGTTAGATGAAAGGGATCACTTAGTGACAAGTGTCACAAAGTTTTGCTCATGAGAGGGAAAAGTGTTCAAGGAAAGGGAGCATGGTGGTTAGGATGTGCAAGCTAGGATGGGGTTAGGAAAAACCTGGGGTTAGATGGAATGGGTTAGGTTTAGGAGTGGTAGAAGTTAGGAGAATTTGAATTTAAAAATTCAAATAATGGGAAAAGGCTAATTAATCTCAACAACTCATGAATTTGATTTGTTTTAATTAACTAGGGGATTTAGAAGAAATGAACTTGGTGGAGGGAATTAATTAATTTGAATTAATTAATCAAAGGGGTGAAATGAACCTATTAACTAAATCCTTAGATTTATTAATAAGTAGATGAAAGGGGAAATTTAATCAAATTGCTTAGTGAATTCAATTAAATTGGGGAGGAGTATTAATTAAATAATTTCTTATTCAATTAATTATCTTCAGAGCATTTTTAGGTGTACACACACACACACACACACATATATGTATATGTATATGTATGTATGTATGTATGTATGTATATGTATGTATATGTACATGTATATAGATCTATTTTTACACACACATATATATATGTATGTATATACATGTATGTATGCATACATATATATACAATGATCTCTTACTCGATGTGATACTATCACAATCAGAAAGTATGATGTGGATTCTGTTAGTTCTGATAGTTTGTCGTGCCCAAACTTTAGGGCACAAAAACGGAACAACAAAAATTTTTTTTTTTTTTTTTGACGTCATGAACTCGCTATAAATCCTATTACATAACAACTGTATTTAAAGTTTTGTCTTAACTAGGATGTAAATAAACGTACTTACTAGGTTAAGTTAAATAACCAACTCGAGCGAGTGACTTGATTGGTGGAGATTAATTTGCATTGCGGATTAGTTAGCTAGCTCAATTACCTAAGACAAATTGCCGCTAATTAAATCAAGGGATAATTGGCTATCTTAATGTATTAAATCATTCCAGGTCATATAATGATATTGCTAACGATTATTTGATGCTTATATAAAAATTTATTATACACATCCACCCGATGAGGGTTTCGACTTACTACAATGTCATTTGCCCACTAAAACCGACAATAAGCTAAGGCCAATTCTAATTTTCCCTAAACCCCTTGATTTTGTCAATTAATTTTCAGTCCGACCAAAAATCGGTCTCAAGGGCTTAAGGTTCCTAAATTTACAAATTCCTCCTTTCAAATTTTCCTATCGTCCAAATATATGGGAGGGGTAAGTCCATTGATTAATTAAATATATATTGCTGGATTAAACGTATAGTTTATCCAACTATAGTAATCCTTTATTATTAACCCCCTTGAATTAATTAAAATTAAATTTCTAAAGAATGAGGACATATAATAATTTAATTATTACATTAACCCCTATAGCAAAAGTCTAAAATTCCATAATAATTCAATTATAAACTTAACCCCAAATTATATACTAAAATCTAACTTTAAATTTCCAATTTAAATTCCTTATATATATATATATATATATATATATATATATATATATATATATATATAATCACAATATAAATTCTTAAAATTCTAACCCTCATTATAAATTAAAAAATCAATTTTAATGCTCAACTCTAAATCTCCTATATATATATATATATAATTTCCTAAATTGCTAACCCTAACCCGAAATTGGGTTAGGGTTGCTTTTCTATATTTTACCCTTGTTTTATCTCCTTTTTTTTACCATTCTATACCCTAACCCGAAATGGGTTGGGGTTATATTTTTTTTTAAATCACTTTATACCCTAACCCGAAATGGGTTAGGGTTTATTAAACCCTTTATTTTATTGTTTGTTTCGTGGAGAGAGAGAGAGATTGCAGGTACGGAGGTGGAGGGTTTCATGCGGGGAGAGGTGGAGGGTTTCGCAGGGTATCGGGCGCTGCCGTGCATACGCACAGTGGCGGCAGCGCCGCCCACTGTGTGTACACACAGTGGCGGACGGCATAGCTGCCGCCCACTGTGTATACACACAGTGGCGGGCGCCGTTCACTGTGCGTAGCACAGTGGCGGGCGCCGTTCACTGTGCGTAGCACAGTGGCGGCCGCGACCGCCCACTGTGTTACACACAGTGCGGTGCCCTTCGGCGCCGCCCACTGTGTGTAGCACAGTGGCTCGGCTGTGGCCGTCCACTATGTTGCACACAGTGGCCCGCGTGACTTTGCTTCCCTTTTTTTTTGCAACATTTTTAATAAATTAAATTTCGTGGGTTGATAAAAATGGTATAAGATGTGGTTTTTTTTTGAATTTCAAATGTATATTATGTATATTATATATATATATATATATATATATATATATATATATATATATATAATATGCACAGTATCATTTATGAATATGAAGATATTTTCTTCTACAGGCATCCACAGAGTATATTTTTTTTTTGATGCAGAATATATATATAGATATATATATATTTATATATATATATGTATATATATATATATATATATATTAAGAAGTCCATTCTGCCATTCTTTTATATGTTTGTAACAGAGATGCATAGGATTCAGAATATGTCTTTTATTTCGTTGTTACAGGGGTATGCACATTACAGGAAGCTTATATATATATATATTTTATATCTATATAGGTATATATTTTCAATATATATACTTATATACATATAGAGATATATATGACTAAATGTTGAAGTAATAGGGTTAAAACCCTTATATTGATTTGGGATTTTCAACTATTTACATTCTGTTTTTTTTAGTCTTCTTTCAGCATTTAGAATAGGTCTGTTTTCTTCTCCCTTTTATTTAACTATCTACAGAAATAAAACAATTCTAGTTCTCCTCTCTTTTTTTTAAACAGTCATAAAATTTATAGAATTTAAACTATGCAAGTGAATGATAACCCTACTGCATTTCTTTTTCTTTCTATAACATTTGCAGTAAATAAACTAGTAAATAGTAAATAAGGAATCCTAATGCATTTTTCTGTTTCTTTTCTTTAATATTGCAGTAAATAAACATGTTACAGACCAGATTTAAATGTAGTCTACTACAACACAATAGGCATCAAAACATAAAATTAAATTTACATTGTTTTTCTAGAATGATAATTACAATAGCCCATGTATAAAAATGGGTAAATAATCCAAACAGTCATCTTTCTCTAATTTTTACATAGTAATTAAAGAGTACATTAACTTAAACAGAAACAGAATCATTTTAAGCCCTATATTTACATATGCACTTTCTCTCTCTCTTTTTTTTTGCTACAAAACATAAGGTTACATTTCTTTCTTCCTTTCTGCATTTAATAAAAATAAGAGATCTGAATAGAAGTCTGCAACACAACAATCTGCAACTCCTAGTCTTTTTCCCCAAGCCACCTGCAAGTAAAGTTTAGGACTATGACCATGGGATGCTCACCTCCCAGCCTAGGCTTACCAGAAGCCACCCCCGAGCTAGGAGAATCAAGACCTAGACGGGTTACAATCAAGCAATACAACACAACAATAGGGCAAACACACAACACATACTCTTTCCCATCCCAAGCTACGCTATCACCACACTTGTGGTGATCAATCTACGGGTGGAAGTGGACCAAGTACCATTGGGGAGACTGCAGCCAAAAATATAACACAAGCCACCTCATGGCAACACAAAATACTCAACAAAATTCATCCCACACACCTTATGCCCCCCAAAGGCTCAAAGCCATTTCTCTCCCCTTATGACCCCCAAATGCATACACAAGGCTATGCAGCAAGGGTCACAAAGGACACCCTTGAGATCACTCTCCTTAAGGAGAGCCTCTCACCCAAGGCTGTCATGCTTCTTCCACCCCAAGATCATCCTACTCTCCCAAGAGTAGAAGATCTTGGACACTCCCAAAACAAGAACACAAAACAAAAAAACATAGAAATGAAACCACACATTATTTTCTTCAACAACAATTTACATACACACTTTCTTTACAAGCATTTCTTTCCTTCAACAAAACAACATAACTAACATAAACAACAAAACCAAGAGGAGATAACCACCAACCTTATTCTGCCAATAGGTATGCTAAATTTAGTTGGAGATGAGCTACCCAATCCACACAACTTTCTGCAATCCTTGGCCCCCAAATTCCTCTAATTCCTAAAACTGGTTTTCTTTTTTTCTTCCAAGTTTTTCCAAAAATCTCCAAGAATGGAGAGTGGGTGATTAGCTCACTAAGCTTCCATTCTTAGCCTAAGAAGGCCTCTCTCACTCCTTCCAACCTCTTGGATAGAGTGAGTGATCTCCCATTGGGTTGGTCTTCCCTAGGTCTTACACACTCCCTAACCTAGGTGCCTAGAGAAGGGAAATGGAATGGGGAAGAGGGATTATTATCTCCAAGAAGGTTCTCCTTCCAAGGATGGCACTCCTATAGATGGAATTCGTCCATCTTGGGAAAACCACTTTTTTGGGTGGTTAAACAAGTCCTAAGGGAAAGACACATGGCCAATTTTGGCCTTCACCCATAGGTACCCCATGAGGCCTAATAGAAAAGCTCTAAAATTGACTCTAGGAGTTGATTTGACCTTCAGAAAGTCCACCTGAAGTTAACCTACGGGTCAACTCTGAGTTGACCTTCCTTGTGGCTCTCTAACCTAGATTTCTTGGTTCCTTCAAGGATAATTAGGGGATATAACAATTAACAAAAATAAAACTTTCAAAAAGGTGACATGACAATTGCCAACACAACATACTATATAGGTGTCAAGTGACACTACAAAATAATTCCACATCACAATAAACACATGGCAATTGTCCCTTAAACAATTTAATCAATCCAATAAGTACAAATTAAACTCATGCAACATTTTACATTTACGAATAAAATACAGTACATACGGGGTGTTGTCTCTCCAAATAGACAACCCCTGGTTTTACTAACGCACATTGGCCTAGGCTTGATTCTCCATAATATTTCCATGGTCACATGGATATTTTCCTGCACATCTCAATTTAAACATTAGCACTTCCCAAATAGCCTCATATAATATATAATCACATAATCAGAATACAATACATTCATTCTGCAAAGACTTGACATTATAAAATACGATTTGTCACAAATCAAAGCAATTTCCTCATAATCCTCAAAATTTGATCCATCTAAAAGATATGCAAACATTTTCCTAACATTATATCAAATCCTGAAATTCAGATAATAACCTGCATCATCACAATATTACCCTAATCTAGAATCATATAATATTCTATAATCCACAAGGCATAGAAATGAAGCATCCATATATATCAATGTTACCAAAATCGTGGGACCATGAAAAGTTCTATATCCATAGTGTGTCAAAACTAGTATCCAAACTAGTTCCAAAATAAAAATAGCTGAAGAGATAGGATGGGTCAGGGTAGGGCCTCACATAGTTTATGTAAAGTACAGATGCCAATGGCTAACAAGATGAGAGGGGGGGTGGTGAATCATACAAACTTAATCTTCCATAAATTCAACAGATTCAACCTCGGTAACTTATACTTCAGCAACTTAACCAAAAACTGCTAAACATGCAAACTTATGAACACATAATCATAATAACACTCATAACACCAGATTTAACATGGAAACCCAAATAGGGAAAAACCACTATGGGATTTTGGACCCACTAAGAAATATACTCTTCTAGAGTATGCTCGGTTAAAAGAAAATCTTGTTAAAGATTACAAACACATTGCTAGATGTGACCCGGTTAAGGGATTTCCCTCAGATCTGTTAGGATCTTCACTTTGTTAGAAGTGACCTTGTCAAAGGATTTCAAACACTCACTTAGAATGTTACCTTGCTAGAGGGTTTACATATAAGACTGTTAAGTCCACTCGGTTAAGAGATTTTCTGTCACTTACAAAATAACAGTAAAAAAAATCTATCTGCAACTTCACATCTAAAATGCTAAAGTGGATTCTTATTTGCTCAAAACAATCTAGTCATAGGACTTATTTGTCCCTCTGCTGGGCTCTCTACTCTGTTATTCAAATAGGTCTTCAAGCTTCTGTACTCAGTAATCACTATGTAGCATCCCCTGTGCATACACTTGCCTGCATACATTGTTTATTAACAATTCCTTATTTATAAACAATTGCTAACCACTAAATCTCCTTGATCACATTTCCCATGATCAATCTTAGCCATCAGATCTTCAAAATTGACCAAGTTCAATGTATCCTTTCGATCTAAAAATGTTTTACCTTACCTCGGGACTTGCATTCCCTTCTTGGAACTTGCACAAGGTTATTGCAGTTCAATCTGCGCCATAGATCTTCCTGCTGATTTTCCTTTGTCATAGATCCTTAAGAAACTTCATGCATGGCATACCAATCATTTATACATCTCCAACTAATCATTGTCCTTTATTAAATAATGCTTTTATCTAGCCCATGTGCACTATCATAACTTGGTTGCAACTCGGTAAATACTAAACATTACTCGATAGACATTTTGCCTTCATTAACCGATATCAATAACCTTAGGGTTTACCGACTAGGTTCCTTAGGGTTTACTGACTAGGTTCCTTAGGGTTTACCATCTAGGTTCTTTGCTTGATGACATAGTATAGTATAAACCTTACAATCAATAACATATGTAGAATATCAACACACTCTAAACATCATGATCTCATCATTGTCTAACTCGGTAATAGTTGCCCATTGAATAACTTATTCCTCCCTTTATTCATCACATTCTTTCTGTGTCTTTTACTAACATCTTAATTCTCTTCTAATCAATCTTCTCAAGATATGACAACATCATACTGAATCAGATAATCAATTTCTTGACATCAATGATAAAATAATATTATAAAGATAGTTATCATCCTTCTTCAGTTATATCAATAATCTTCAACAACCTTCTCAATATCCTTATTGAATATCAACAATCTTTCTTACTATAATGCCAACAATCTCCCCCTTTGGCATTGATGGCAAAACCAACAATTAAATGGTAATACCAACAAGATATTCAAATTGATTCAAATTTAGATTACTGTTAGACTTCTCCTGTTATCCTTGATCTGTTGTCTTCTTAAGTCTTCTCCATTTTTCATTAGGCTACTGAGCTGTTGTCTTGCATTTAGTCTTCTCCATTTTTGCAATCTTCTCCCCCTGTCATTAGTCTTTTGTTATTCATCATTCAGGGTTTTACCATTCAGTCAACCATTTAGTCTTTCAACCATTTAGTCTTCTCCCCCTTTGACAACAATGCCAGAAAGTAAAAGAAGTAAATCATGATTGCTTCCTCTGTGAAGTGAATTGTCTTTTTGTGTGTCATCTCTATCTCGGTAAAATCAACTTGTCTCTATTCAAAATTTCCTGCACAACATTAGAAAAACCTTCTAAAGTGCATAAATCAGCATCAATCCACACATAATATTCTCTAGATTAATCAAATTGATACTTTCACCGAACTCGGTCAGTGAGTACCCCTAAATTGCTTCTGAGATACTCAAAAGTGTCCCTTGGCAATGGCTTTGTGAAGATATCTGCTAATTGCTCCTTTGAACTGATATATTCTAGCACAACTTTCTTCTCTTGAACTTCTTCTTTGATATAGTGATACTTTATAGATATATGCTTTGTCTTAGAGTGCATCACTGGATTCTTTGAAATGTTAATGGCACTAGTATTATCACAAAATATAGTTACTGGCTCGATAACTTTCTCATTTGTACCTTCCAACAGTTGTTTGATCCATGCTATATTGGTACAATTTAATGCTGCAGCAACATATTCAGCTTCTATTGTTGATTGTGAGATACATCCTTGTTTCTTGCTAAGCCAACTCACTAGTCTTTCTCCCACAAAGAAAGCTCCACCACTTGTGCTTTCCTTGTCATCTATGTTGCCTGCCCAATCAGCATCAGTATAAACTTTTAAATCAAAATTATTCCTCTTTTCATATACTAAGCCATAATCTTCAGTGCCTCTCAGGTATCTGAAAATTCTCTTGATTGTTGTCATATGTGTCTCCTTGGGATCTGCAGAGAATCTTGCTACAATACGTACTACATGTGCTATATCTAGTCTACTATGCACAACATATTACAATTTTCCAATCATAGATCGGTAAAGTGTCTCATCAACAGATGCAGATTCATCATTCTTTGATAATTTACAGTTAGTAGTCATAGGAGTACTTACTGGTTTAGAATCCTCCATTCCAAATTTCTTCAAGATTTCCTTTATGTACTTGGATTGAGTAATGAAAATCTCATCTTTCATTTGCAATATCTATAAACCTATAAAATACTTTATCTCTCTGATTAGTGACATCTCAAATTCTTTGCACATTTCATTTCCAAAATTCTTGCATAAGGAGTCATTACCACAAAATATAATGTCATCAACAAATATGGCTGAGATCAGTATTCCATTGTCCTCATCTTTCTTCATGTACATATTGTTGTTTTCACTTGTCCTTATAAAACCAATCTTTCATACCATGCTCTAGGTGCTTGCTTCAGGCCATATAAAGCTTTGTTCAGTTTTCATACCTGATCTTTACTTCTGTCTTCAACAAATCCTTCAGGTTGTTCAATGTAAACTTCTTCTTCTAGTATACCATTCAAAAATGCAGATTTGACATCCATTTGATATACCTTGAAATTTTTGAAAGCAACATATGCCAACAATGTTCTTACGCCCTCAAGTCTAGCCACAGGTGCAAAAGTCTCACCATAATCTATTCCTTCTTCTTGAGCATAACCTTTGCAAACTACTCTTGCTATGTTGTGAATCACTTCACCTTTTTCATTTAGCTTGTTTTTGAAAATCCACTTAGTACCAATTACATTTTTGTCCTTTGGTCTTGGGATTAGTGTCCATGTGTCATTCTTCTTGATTTGATCAATTTCTTATGTCATAGCATTTACCCAATCTTCACTATTAAATGCCTCTTTCACTATTCTCGGTTCAAATTCAGAAATCAGACATGTGTTATGTATCAATTTGTTCCTTGTCATCACTCGATCATCTTTATCTCCTATAATCTGACTTGATGCATGATGTCTTCTGACATATTTGGCTAATACAGGCTCAGTAGGTTTTGTATGATCTTCTTCATCACCCAGTAATTGGACATTATCTTCATTTTCTTCAGCAGCATTCTCGGTAGGACTTCTCGGTTGAACATAAATAGATTCTTCATAATCTTCTAGTTCTTTGGAATTTGCTTCATCGTTTCTTTCTGCAAATTCATCAATTTTCACATTTGCACTTTCTACTAATTTGTTAGATGATTTGATCAGACATATAAATGCTTTACTTCTAGAAGAATAACCAAGAAATGTTCCTTCTTCACTTTTCTGATCAAATTTTCCATTTCTGTCATCTTTGTGAACATAGCATCTACTTCCAAAGATTTTAAAGTAACTTACATTAGGTTTCTTGTCATACCAGATTTCATATGGTGTCTTCATAGTTCCTTTCTTCAGTTGAACTCAGTTCAGGGTGTAAACTGCAGTGTTGATTGCTTCTCTCCAAAATGTTTGAGGTACCCTCTTTTCTATCATCAAGGTTCTTGCACAATCCACAATTGATCTGTTTATTCTCTTGGCTATCCCATTTTGCTGAGGTGTTCTTGGTGCAGATACTTGCCTCTTTATACCATGTTCATTGCAGTATAAGTTAAATTCATCAGAAGTGAATTCTCCTCCTCTATCAGATCTAAGACATTTTAGTTGTCTTCCTGTTTCATTTTCAACTCTTGCCTTGTACCATTTGAACATTTGAAAAGCTTCTGATTTTTCTTTTAAAAACATGACTGACATCATCCTTGAGTAATCATCCACAAATAATATGAAATATTTATCACCATAATAACTTTGAACTTTCATAGGACCACAAAGATTAGTGTGTACTAGATCTAAAATTCCTTTAGAAGTGTAGGACTTACTTGTAAAGCTTGATCTCATCATCTTACCCATCTGGCATCCTCGACACATAGCATTCTTAGGTTTTTCAAGACTTGGTAGACCTCTTACTCGGTGCTTCTTACTTATTTTGATCAAATTATCAAAATTTACATGACAAAACCTTTTATGCCATAACCAGGTATCATCTATCTTAGCATAAAGACACTTGTTTCGAGTTGAGTCAAGATGAAATCTATTACCTTTTGTTTGTGTCCTGGTAGCAGCTAACTTTTCATGTTTGTCATGAACTTTGACAATTCCTTTCTGAAATTCTATTCGGTATCCTATATTGTTTAGTTGTGCTACACTCAACAAATTGTATTTCAAACCTTAAACCCAGTACACATCATCATATTTAGCATTGTCAAGAAGTGTTATAGATCCTTTACCTTTCACCGGACATGGTGCATCATTACCAAATCTTACATAGCCTTCATCATAGTCTTCAAATTTAACAAACTTGTGTTTATCACCTGTCATATGATGTGAGCATCCACTATCTATGATCCAAGAATCATTATTATTTATGTGAGATATTAGGGCTTTTTCTTCATACCTTTCTTCATCAGATCCATCTTTAATAGCCACATAAACCACTTCCTCAGTATCAGTTTCATCAGATTCATCATCGTTGGATTCCTCATCTTCTACTAGACATGTCTTTCTATCTCTCCTTCTGAAGTATTGGTGTCCTCTATATTGGTTGTCTTTCTGCCATGTGGAGAAACTTGACTTGTTCAGCTTCAGTGCCTCCCTTTTATACATGTTCGGATCTTTGCCTCAAGTACCTTTAAACTTTTTCTTCCAGAGTCCAAAGCTCTGATACCAATTGTTAGTTCTGATACTTAATGTAAAGTATAGATGCCAATAGCTAGCTAGATGAGAGGGGGGAGTGAATCATACAAACTTAATCTTCCATAAAATCAACAGATTCAACCTCGATAACTTATAGTTTAGCAACTTAACCAAAAACTGCTAAACATGCAAACTTATGAACACATAATCATAATAACACTCATAACACCAGATTTAACGTGGAAACCCAAATAGGGAAAAACCACTATGGGATTTCGGACCCACTAAGAAATATACTCTTCTAGAGTATGCTTGGTTAAAAGCAAATCCTGTTAAAGATTACAAACACATTGCTAGATGTGACCCGGTTAAGGGATTTTCCTCAGATCTATTAGGATCTTCACTTTGTTAGAAGTGACCTTGTCAAAGGATTTCAAACACTCACTTACAATATTACCTTGCTAGAGGGTTTACATATAAGACTGTTAAGTCCACTCGGTTAAGAGATTTTCTGTCACTTACAAAATAACAGTAATAAAAATCTATCTGCAACTTCACATCTAAAATGCTAAAGCAAATTCTTGTTTACTCAAAACAATCTAGTCATAGGACTTATCTGTCCCTCTGCTGGGCTCTCTACTCTGTTATTCAAATAGGTCTTCAAGCTTCTGTGCTTGATAATCACTATGTAGCATCCCCTGTGCATACACTTGCCCGCATACATTGTTTATTAACTCCTTATTTATAAACAATTGCTAACCGCTAAATATCCTTGATCACATTTCCCATGATCAATCTTAGCCATCAGATCTTCAAACTTGACCAGGTTCAATGTATCCTGCCGATCTGAAAATGTTTTACATTACCTCGGGACTTGCATTCCCTTCTTGGAACTTGCACAAGGTTATTGTGGTTCAATCTGCACTGTAGATCTTCCTACCGATTTTCCTTTGCCATAGATCCTTAACAAACTTCATGCACGACATACCAATCATTTATACATCTCTAGCTAATCATTGTCCTTTATTAAATAATGCTTTTATCCATCCCATGTGCACTATCATAACTCGATTGCAACTCGGTAAATACTAAACATTACTTGGTAGACATTTCGTCTTCATTAACCGATATCGATAACCTTAGGGTTTACCGACTAGGTTCTTTGCTCGGTGACATAGTATAGTATAAACCTTACAATCAATAACATATGTAGAATATCAACAAACTCTAAACATCATGATATCATCATTGTCTAACTCGGTAATAGTTTCCCATTGAATAACTTATTCCTCCCTTTATTCATCACATTCTTTCTGTGTCTTTTACCGACATCTTAATTCTCTTCTAATCAATCTTCTCAAGATATGGCAACATCATACTGAATCAGATAATCAATTTCTTGACATCAATGACAAAATAATGTTATAAAGATAGTTATCATCCTTCTTCAGTTATATCAATAATCTTCAACAACCTTCTCAATATCCTTATTGAATATCAACAATCTTTCTTACTGTAATGCCAACAGATTCAACATGAAAGTGATGCAGGGATCATTTTTTTTATTCATTAGTAGCTTGCTGGTTCGGCATATTTTTAAAAATGTCGGGGGGTCAATTTTAATCCCACTTATTATATAAGTTGTCTATTGAGATAATATATTTCAAATATTTTATCTAGACTAGTACTATGACATGGATAGGTTTAACACATGAACTCTATGGTTGGCCTGCAATGCAAAGGTAACATTTATCTTCAGATATCTTTAGATTATGAGCTAACTCTGTTGGTAAGTGTGCAAAGGTATGGTAGTTGTTTTTTAGAGGTTTTTCATGATCACTCAATAAGTAGGACTCTCAAGAGAGCCTTGGGTGAATCTACATCATTGAAAGAAGAAGAGTTTGTTTGCCAGAACCTAGAACAAGTCCCTAAGTCCACCTTCATTGCATGTAATAGATGAGAAATATGTAAAGACCCTTATGAAATGTACAGGGTGTAAATTTGTTGGTAAATAGATTTGTCACTTTGAATTTTTTTACTATGTACCCAATGGAGGAGTGACAAAGAAAAGGTTCCCAACAGTTGGATAGATCCTTCTTAAGATACGATCTTCCTCTGCATTTGAGAGGGGCAGCTCCCTCATATGATAGGGGTATTTGTATTTTTGAATAAAATTAATTTGAAAAGAAAAAGGGGAAACTAACTATATATGAACTTAGAAGAAATCTACACAACAAACATACAATTTTTATTTAGATTTCATTGATTTCTAACATCATCACTATCAACTCTAGACCACGCATAAGAAGGTAGTGAAATGAAGCATTGAAATTTGCATGACACCAATATACCTCAAAGATACCAAAGAAGTTTATAATGTCATCTGACCATTGTCTTCATGAAACTGGGAAAGTAATTTGCAAACTTGTTATTTCAATATCACATGATAATTACATAACATTAAGCAAATGAATACTTGACAATCATGGAAACACTTCCAATTTGCTTTGTATTCAAAAGATGGAGTTATACAATCCAAAATTTTAGCTATCCCAAAACTCACAAAGTCTAAAAAGTCCTTTAACAATCTATCTTTCCACTATCTATAATATCCTATGAGTAACTACCTAATAACCAATTTTAATCCCGAGTTACTAACTAACTCTTTTCTACACAAATTATAATGAGTTAATAACTTAAACATTTATGCATAGAAAAAGTCGACTTTCTAACCTTTGACTCCATGAGATGGAAAATCTCAATTTAAATCAATAAGACTGAAAATAATACTTGAGACCTAATCAAAACACAACAAAAGAGAATATACAAAGATGAGAGCATGATATTAATTCTCAATATCATGGAGAAGCATGCTGGTTGATTACTGGATCCTATTGAACTGGTGTTTTGGACTTGAACAACTTGTATGCTTTGAGAGCATCTACCATGAAATTGTATATGGGAATGATCACATTATTCATCTTCAATTTGGCAGTAGCTTGGCCATCCTGAATTTCAATCAAATCATGATAATATGAAGGCATGTCACAAGCATCTAAAGCAACTAAAATAACACTGGGTCTCTTCATTTTATTTGCATACAAAACCTGCACATCTGCTAACTCGGTATTGATTCTATCATGAAATTTTCTTAAGAGTACTTGATTGTCCATTTTCTAAAATTGTTCCTTTATTGATATATCACCAGTAATCTTGATTGTGTCCTCTATTACCTTCATTTTTGTTTTCTCACAAGTTACCAAGAGTTTTTGATACACAACTAGGCATTGCTTCATATTCTCCAATTTCCAACTTATACTCTTGTACCATGTACTTGATTGATTTTCTTCTTTATGAGAGAAGAGTTTCTCAGCAATGAGTACATCCATATCTGTTTTAGCTATTCTTTGGAATTCTTTCAAAGTATCTTGCCAATACATCTCTTGTTCTTTGGAATTCTTCCATTTTGTAGCAATTTCTTGTTCCTCTACATCAAGTTTCATGTGAACATCTTTGGCTTTTCCAATGAAGTCTAATGTCTCTGACTTCATTTGATTAATCCATTCCTCTACCATTTTACAGTGTCTCCTACATTTATGTATATCTTCAATCACCTTCTTTTGAATAATTCCTTTAGCATGCATTAATGTTGAAGTTGATGCTAACTCCAACTGTGCATCTAAAGAGTCCACAATGGATTTGATATAGGATGAGAGAACCTATATCTGTTGCTTTAGTTGATCCTTTGTTTCCTTATCTTTGTTTCCTTTGTCAACAAGAATAGATGTGGAAATTTAAAATTTTGAACAACTCCCTCATGTGTTGTAGGTCCTAGATCCACCCATGTCACATTAAAATCTGCCTCACTAGCTTCACTTAAATCTTTTTCAACAATAGGTTGGGCTACCTCAACACATAAATTTCCTGATGAAGTAATAATTCCCAATCTGGACGCAACTTTTATTTTCTTGGGTTTGGCTATCCTGTGAAGTGCATTTGCAACCACATCAAAACTAGGAGCTATCCACTAAACAATACTTTTCTTACTCTATAAGCTTTGTTGTAACCAAAATGATGAAGATGATGGCAATGATTCTTTATTATTAAAAAATGTCAATCTTAAATATGTTGGATCATTTGGAAAGAGTGGAGATTGAACTTCAGTATGGACATCATTCATTTCAACTTCCTCATGAATGGAAAAATCATCATGTTGTGGTGACGAAATAATGATAGAGGGTGAGACAGAGGGGATTTGTTGATTATCCATGTTGGGAGGATGTTGATGTGAAATACATTCCAACTCATCTTCTAGCTCTTGGGCAAGATTCATTGTCTCTCCTTTTGTCTTTGACCTCTTTTTCTTAATGACAGAACTAACTTCACATGCCTTTGCAAGATCCTTTCCTTTTTCGAGATCTTCTTCATCATCACCTCCCTTGGATATATTTTAGTGTAGACTCATAGCTAGATTTGACCTATGTAAATTAGTTGTAAGAGAAGAAATTCCTTGTGCACCACTTCTATCTTTTGAAGTATTACCTTTATGTAAAGGTCGGGTTGTTGTAGCCTCAATCCTCTTACTTTTAACCCATTCGAGTTTTCTTCGAACCACATAGGCTGATCTTTCATGAATGCTTCTTATCTTTGGAAGTAACAAATTTATGTATGGAAGAGGAAGAAGTTCAATATTCTCAAAATAAAAAGCATCAATCAAATTAGATTCACCATCCTTAATGCCATTCACATTTATTTCAATTTTGTAATGAACTATCTACTTGACAATGAGCCTCATCCAATCCCTCCTCAGTACCTCAAAATCATCTTCACAGTCTTGCCAGAAATCCTCTATTTTAAGAAAGTGCTCAAATTTGGCACCAAGTTCTAACTCTCCTACAGTATACCCTTTACTATCAAAAGGAAACCTCATATCATAAGGGTATGGGTTAATCTTTGCTATAGACCTCTCAATACTTTGAGCATCTGAGTAGCTCTCACAGCTGTAATAATCAACTCCAATAGGAAAAGAGATAATGCTTTGCCTTTTATTCCGGAAATTTTTTTTAACCTGTGCAATTTGCCTGCACACCTCAATGAGGATCAACTTATCTTTAAGAAACCTTCGCAACATGAGAGGGCAGCCATCATAACCTCCTATCCAAATGTATGTGAATTTCAAAAACTATATGAAGTAACTACCATACTTCTGTACCAATGTTATTGCTTCTAGAGATATTATGAGTTCAATGTTACCTTGTAGTTCTCTTACTGTTAACATAGTAAAGGCATCATTTGTTGGTATTTTGGTATGGTTTTGTCATTGATGTCAACACCTGCTAAATACACCTACTTTGGAGATCCAACAACATTCACCGGCAATCAGTAAACTGTTCAAACAATCACCGATATATGGTTAACCGGCAGGATATAATGTTCACCGGTACCTGCAATGACATGGAAGACACTTGGTAATGTCGAAGACATCATGTGGACACTTTTCCTTGAAGTAATATCATTGGTATATTCTTATTTGCATATTTGCTTTTACCGGCAAATAGGTCCAGGTTATCTAGGGTTACACCGGTAGGTTTATCTTTTCCAGATCAGCATGGCATGCTATGGAGATGATTTATTATTGTTATAAAAGCATTAAGTTGACATGTTCAATTGGTTATTGCATCGGATATTGTACTATTTGTAAAAAAAATTATTGTAATATATTGTAGAGCCGACCTACTAAAATTGGTCTTAAGGTATGGTATAAATGTAAGATCTTATTTGTAAGATCAAATGTGGAATGCGAAAAAGATTTAAGGAAGGATATATGTGAGATCAAGAAGAGATATACATGAAGACATCATTTGAAGGTGAAGTTAGGTTTTTGTAGAAGCATATCAGCATTACACCGGTACTGAATCCAGCATATGAAGATGCTATTTTGTGCAGTACATTCTCATTGGATTTAACCATCCAACTGTAGTCAGTGTGACTCCCATTTGTGTTTGAGCAATGAGCTCTAGGCTGTTGGCCTTTCTGCATGTGCAAACCCCTCTTTGTACACTTACTATCTGCAGTAGTATCATTTGATTGTGGGTAAGGTTTCCCACCATGGTTTTTCCCCTTACAAGGTTTCCACGTACAAATATTTGTGTCATGTGTTGTGGTTGACTTTGTGCTTATGTTTCATGCATTAATTCTTACCGGTACAGCATTTCCTGTTAACACTATTTACCGACACATTTAACATCTTATCGGTATTAAGCATTAAGTTGGTTAATAAGATTTTGGTTTGAATTTATTAGACAACTGATTCACCCCCCCCCCCTCTCAGTTGTCCCCGGGACCTACATCATTAACCCACCTGAAGTGATGATAGCTTTCCTCCAACTGCACCTCCGAATGATAAGTGTCAATCTGAGTTGCATCATCATAAATGCCTTCAATATTCAACCCTGGTCATTTCTTCATTCCGACAATGGCGTAAAAGAGATATGATATCATATAGAAATTATAATTATTTCTCAATTTGAACAGCTGATCGCGAAGATTATTACTAATAATCTCAGCCCAATTTATAAATTGTACGCCTTCACAGATGATGTTGATGAACAAAAACACCCACCCTTTCAAGTCATTCAAATCCTCATTTCCCATGACCCGGTTCAATAAAATAACCATGTTTTCTATATCCTTCATCAACAGACGTGTGTATTATCTTGGGAAGTTGTTTTTTCCCTCTTCTTGGTTTTTCCAACCATTTTCTAGCTATTTTATTTAGATGCTAGGCTTCATTATTGACAAAATAACTATTTGCGTACTCCCTATCTACCTTTATGAATTGGTCTCTGAAAGGCAATATGAACACTATTGAAATAGAGATTGGATCAAGTTTAGCCACCACATTACCTTCTGTTGTCCTAATTTCTTTTGTCTCCAAATTAAATGCTTTCATGCATTCTAAAACTAATTTTCTCAAACAGTTCAGGTGCATTTTGAAGCATTTTGTCAAATAGTTCAAGTGCATTGTCTATGCTACCGCATCTCACCGAAGCATTCACACTCATGGTACTTCGGGTAAGGGTGATGGTAATAATGAATAGGCACCACACAATAAAGAATAGGTGAGGTCCTCCCATTCTATCAAATAGTTAACTTGCTTGGTTTATGCAGCCACATTTCTTCAAAGCATTCTATCAAACAGCTCACCTGCATTGTCTATGCGACCACACAAATGGAGAGTAGCAACAAAAAGCTCCATTTCCATCAATCATGTCTATAAGTCACAGGTTTTAATGGCAGGGTGCTTCCCTTCATCGCTGCAAAGTCAATGGAGGCGAAGATAAGTCCCCAGGATGACATGGACACGTTGTCATGGAAAGCATAGTGGGTTCTTAAAATGTCAGCTTCAAAATCTCCATATCACCGTTACTGACCAAAGAATTATAACACCCATCTGATACCGGGGGTGACCTCTTCATGGGATAATTGATTTTTAAAATGTAAAGAGTGGGGAGTGAAAACTCACAAGATGCTTGAATAATAAGTGAAAGCAATTCTGACTTATTCCAGCTATCTTTCTTCTGAACTAGTTGAATTTTCCAACTATAATCGAAAACTAAGTTCCTTGGTGATTTCGACCATGGTTTCATCTGTCTTGTGAGAAAGGTTAGGAATGCTCCAAAAGGGAGCATTTCTAACCTTTACATGTAACTCATAAAGTGGGCCCACATAAGGTTAGAGATGCTCCATTTTGGAGTAATCCTAACCTCTTTTGTGAGAGGTTATAATTGTGAGTTAGAGATGCTCCATTTTTGAGCAATCTTAACTTCTAATTTTGTGGTTATAAATTTGGGTTAGGAATGCTCCAAAATGGAGCATCTCTAACCTAAATCTCTCAAAGGTTATGATTTGGACTTGTAGGAGCTGTTGTGATATTTTTAAATAACTTTTCTCCCAAAATGATCATAATAGGGAATATAGGAACCAATTTAAAATATTAAATTATTTTTAAAAAATAATTTAAATATTTCCCATTAAATTTAATACCCAAATTAGGAAAAACGGCCATAAATTTTAAATGGTAAGGAGTTAGGCTTTGAAGTTTGAAACATGCTACCAAGGTAGGAAAATGAGCATATACTATTATTTGATCCTCATACAACCTTAGGACCAATTCAAAGTTCAGATTTTGGGTATTTCAAATGTGAGGCAACAACTGGCTCTAACTGTTAGCATTCTACACTCTTATGAGAATAGTTGATGTTGTCATTGATGGCAACCATCTGGCAACCAACTGGAAAGTCACCAGAAATTGGTTTCTACATGCCCGACATCACAAACTTCATACACCGGCAGACACCAACACCGGCAGGCACTTCACCGGCATTCAGATTACATCGGCAACAAAGCATACCGGCACTCCAGCCGACATGGGATTATTTTTTTGTTTATATGAATTTTTTTGTAATGTAATTATCTTTTGTAAGCTGACATGGTATATTGTAAAAGACTCATATATGTATGAGATATTATAAGTCATTTTGAGATGATGAGAGACAGAGATAAGGAATTGTAGTAGGTGATGAGACAATTTTATTGTACAAGGTGATATAGTTGATAGTGAAGGTTTTGGTTATAGATTGAGCTTAAACCGGTACCGAACCTCGCATTAGAGATGTTGTTTTGAGCAGTACATTGTATTGGATTTGATAATCCATTTTGTAGTCAATGTGACTCTTTATTGAGCAGTGAGCTCTAGGCTGTTGCCTCCCTGCATGTGCAGGCCCCTCATTGTAAGTAGTATTTATTCATTGGCCAGTGAGTAAATATTGTGGGTCACAAATCCCACCGAGGTTTTTCCCACACTTGGCTTCCTCATTAAATATCTTGTGTTATGGTGTGTTTCTATGTTGTCTCTATTATTTCTGTTTATTGCAATAATTATTATTTGTTGGTGTTGGAAATAAGCCACACCCGGACTGACGATGGACTAGTCCAAGAGGGGCCAATAGCTTAGTGGTATAGCACTCCAATAGCATATGGAAGGTCCTAGGTTCGATTCCTAGCTAGTCCATTTCTCAACATGGTATCAGAGCCAGGTATAGGCTAGGAGCCCCAAGCACATGAGAGGTGTGGCTTAAGGAGGGGTGTTGGTGTTGGAAATAAGCCACACCTGGACCGATGATGGACTGGTCCAAGAGGGGCTAGTAGCTCAGTGGTAGAGCAATCTAGTAGCATATGGAAGGTCCTAGGATCGAGTCCTAGTTGGTTGATGTCTCAACATTATTTACCAGTACATTGTTTTGGGATGAAAAGTTATAAATAAGTTTAAATATTCTGCTAACCAGTTAGACACTGATTCAACCCCCCTCTCAGTGTCTTTGAGACTGTCATTGAATCTAACAATTGGTATTAGAGCAAATTAGTGTAGATTTAGAAATAATTAGAATATGAACTCACCCACCGGTTAATGTTCCAAATGCAACAAAGTTGGTCATAATTCAAAAAATTGCAGAATGAATGTGAAATGCTATGTTTGTGGAAGATTTGGGCATTTATCTAATCAATGCATATCACAAACCAGTCAAGGATATGGAAAGGCTATTTAGAGGAATAATGTAACTTTTTATGCATGTAACAAGATTAGACATATTGCTAAATTCTGTAGAAGCAAGAATACACCAACAAACAACAAAGGATCTAGTTTGAAGGGAAAAGAAAAGGTAGAAGAAGTAAAGAAAGAATTTTCAAAACAATGGATTAAGAAGAGTGATCAGAGAACTGATGAAACTCTCACCGGTATGATCCAGCAAATTGAGGCAACTTTAGATGATAGCAACAAATTTATGCAGAGTCTGAATATGATTTTGGTGGACATCTTTCAGATTGTAACCAACTCATTACAAACCTTGAGGTAGAATTTTTGTACTCTTTTGATTATTAATGACATCCTTTGTCATTGATGTCAAAGGGGGAGTAGTGTAGAGAAAAATGCATGTACAGAGGAGATCACTTGCTCAAGGGGAGCACATCTTTTTTTATTTCAGTTTTTGGATAATAGTTTTGATTTTTCTCACGAGTGTTGCCATCAATGCCAAAGGGGGAGATTGTTGTCATTCTACACTCTTATGAGAATAGGTGATGCTGTCATTGATGGAAACCATCTAACAACCAAATAGAAAGTCACCGATAATTGGTTTCTACATGCCCGACATCACAAACTTCATACACCGGCAGACACTGGCACTAACAGGAACTTCACCAGCATTTAGATTATATCGGCAACAAAGCATACTAGCACTCCAGCCAACATGGGATTAAGTTTTTGTTTATATGAATTGTTTTGTAATTTAATTATCTCTTGTAATCCAACATGGTATATTGTAAAAGACTCATATATGTATGAGATCTTATAAGTCATTTTGAGATGATGAGAGACAGAGATAAGGAATTGTAGTAGGTGATGAGACAATTTTATTGTACAAGGTGATATAGTTGTAGCGAAGGTTTTGGTTATAGACTGAGCTTAAACCAGTGTTGAACCTGGCATTAGAGATGTTGTTTTGAGCACTACATTGTATTGGATTTGATAATCCATTTTGTAGTCAGTGTGACTCTTTATTGAGCAGTGAGCTCTAGGCTGTTGGCCTCCCTGCATGTGCAGGCCCCTCATTGTAAGTAGTATTTATTCATTGGCCAGTGAGAAAATATTATGGGTCACAATACCCATCAAGGTTTTTTCCACACCAGGTTTCCTAGTTAAATATCTTGTGTTATGGTTTGTTTCTATGTTGTCTCTATTATTTTTGTTTATTGCAATAATTCTTATTTACCGGTACACTATTTTGGGATGCAAAGTTATAAATAAGTTTAAATATTCTACTAACCGGTTAGACATTGATTCACCCCCTCTCAATGTCTTTGGAACTTGTTGGGGCTTCAAATTTCCAAATAATTTCAAGCACCCTACTATTAAAAATGGTGGTCACTTCATGGAAATGACACACAATGGATGATTAATGATTTGAACAACTAGAGTAAAGTAGGATATGAATAAATTAATTCCAATGGACCCCATGAAAGGCTAGTGTTTTTTATCTATAGAAACGATGATATGAACAAAGAATTAAAATGAATGAAACATGAAAATATAAGAAATGCCCATTTTAGAAAATCAAGTTTCCAAACTCTAGTAAACATATTAGATTTGTACAATGTGTTTTTAGTTGTAGACCACACAGAAGACCGTAATAAGGTGGAAAAGTCTGTTATTTCGACCTACATGAAAGAATATGTCGACTTGGAATGAAAATATATGAAAATATCAAATCTGATGAAGACCCATTTTAGAAGTGCATGTTTCCTACCACCACAAAAAAATTCAGATTTGTATCTAAAGTATAAGGTTGCCAACCGAGCACAAACCCGAAAGATAGCTTAAAGCAAGGTTATTGACTAACTAGTTTGCATATTAATTTCAAAGGGTTTTGTTAATTTTAATGTAAAATGGTGAATTTTCACCCCAAAAGGGGTATGGTGCCCATTCAACCACATATAAGTGGTTAAAAAATTTAGATATGAGGGGGAGAGTGAGAGAAAAATATAGGAGAGACTATGGATAATATGGTACTATTTTGACCCTTTTAATACAACCAGTTGTTTTCCTTCACATATGTGTTGTGAGTTATTTCATTTTCTATAGGCATATGTTTATGATATTATCTAAAGGAGATAAGGTTATTCGTATTCTTACAGTAAAGTTTATGTTTCTATGTTATAAACTTGGATTAAAAGGATCTACTTGCGAATTGTAATTGTTCCTTGTAGTTCTTCCTTGGATGGTCCTTTAAGGTTAAGGTTAAATTCATTCAAGCGGTTTATGATATAAACATTTAGCAGATCTCACAAGAAACAATAACTAACAAACTTACCAAAGGGGGTAGGTTTTAAAAACTGTCTCACAAATCATACATTAAATCCTAGAGAAATATAAAACTTTGTAGCCCAAATAACAAGAAAGACACTGGTCATTCACAAATAATAACCTTTACCATATTAATTACTTTTACATTAAAGCAATAGGACTAGTTGAGTAGGATGCATAAAACTAGTTAGCAATAGGACTAGCTGAGTAGGACACATAAAACCAGTTAGCAATAGTATACATACTTATAAATTTCAAGTACAAAGATCGAATAGCTTCCACAACAACAATCTTTAACTCATCTAAAAGCCACACATCCTAGGAACCTATACCATTCTGAGATAGGATGAAGTTAGATTAAGATAAACAATGTTCTATAAAAAGCATTATTCATTGAAAGCCACTAGTGAATAGGTATACCCACCTAGGTCTTGCAGAGCCTGAAGTGAGGGAGTTAGTAACCACATAGCTTCACTCTATAAGTTGGCCAAGTCAACTAGAGGGTTTGATCATAGGAGTTAGCAATTCCTTATACCCTATCCAATCTGTTGATTTGAGATCCAACAGATTGTGGCTCTGTCTGGGGATGTATGCCCCTTGCGAGCATAACAAGAATCCAGTTTTCTCTAGTAGAGTAGACCATTGACAATCACCTCCCTTATGTAGATTATGTTAAAACTGCATCTGGTGGCCCCTAGGTCCTAGAAACATGAACACTCATTTTTGTTGGATCAAACACCTAGTTCTCATTTTGCAACAACATTCCAATTTGGCACACATCTTTGACCAATCCGATTTCATCATGAGGCACATCAATTGTCATCTTTCCATGTTTTTCATATATGTTATAGTGATTTCTATTATTATAATTTGTCCTATAACATAGATAATGGTCTTTTGAGTAATTAATCGGGTAATTACTTTCTCCTTTTCCCCTTACTTTTGGGGACTTTGGAATTTCATAAATTATTATATCCACACTTTGAAATTGTCTGTGGTTTACATATATCTTATTTCTCGTTCCTCTTTTTTGAGCATGTTTCACATTACCCACTTGACATTTGTTTTTTCCTTCTACTTCATGCTTAGGTTTAGGCAAGATATCAATATTAGGGTTCAAAATATTATTACTCTCTTCTTCAGGTATTTCCTCATAAAAAGTTAAAAACTTATATTTTTCCTATTTTCCTTTCGAAGTATCTTCATGTCCACAAATGCCCTATTCTTCATCCCTATATTATAGGGGTTTTCCACTTTAATCAAAAAAATTTGTTGTTCAACTTTTATTTCATCCTTAGAAATGTTAACATTGGAACTCAAGATGTAATTTTTTTTTCTTCAGATATTGTTTCACATTCCTCCACAAAACTATACACCTCATATTTTCCCACTGAACCAACATCCATCACTATACCGCTCATTCCATCTAAACTTACTTTTTCCTCTTCAAATATTGGACTGGAAAATTCAAACATACCATATGTGTATATGCCCTGGCAAAATATTTGAGTTTCCTCTGAGACTTCGCCATTTAATGGATTTGAAAAAATTTGGAGGCCATTTTCAAATGTATTTTCTTCCATGTGTTGATCACAATGCACATTTTTATTAGATACAACCTCTCCTGTCTTCCATAAATTTCTATGATGCATATCTTCAATATCAAATTTTATCTATGTAGGAGATAGAATTTTTGAATTTCTCTTATATTTATGATACTCTATATCCAACAAATCTGAAATTTTTTCACTACTGAGTGAATATTATTCTTCTTCACCAATTAAATCATCACAGTTCTCATGTATGGATGAATCAGCCATTTGGTCATTGTCAAACAAGTATGCTTCTTCACATGGAGACCATTCCTCATCATCACTATCAAAAATAATTTCTTCAGGTTCTGACTCATACTCAAAAAACATCATCAATTGCTTCTTCATTAGATGGGCCTTCCAAATGGATAATTGATTCTCCTATATATTCGTCTTCATTTGCATCTCTTATGTTGATGTTACTCTTCTCGCATATATCATGTAGTGCCTTGTTCATCTCTACAGCAACCGAACACGCTAATTCCAAATTACTGGGTTCACATTCCCTCATGAGTAATTCTGTGAGCATAGATATATAGTAGGCCTTATATCATCAAGTATTTGCAAATAAGTTGTCATTGTTCTATCAATTAATCCTTTTATAGATTCTCCTTCCTTTCTCCTTATGCTGAAGAATGCATTAATATGATAGTTCTGATACTTAATGTTAAGTATAGATGCCAAACTAATAAGATGAGAGGGGGGGTGAATCATTCAAACTTAATCTTCCATAAAAACATCAGATTCAACCTCGGTAACCTATACTTTAGTAATATAACCAAAACTGCTAAACATGCAAACTCAAAAGCATATAAACATCATAACACTCATAACACTAGATTTAACGTGGAAACCCAAATAGGGAAAAACCACTGTGGGATTTCAAACCCACTAAGAAATATACTCTTCTAGAGTATGCTCAGTTAAAAGCAAATCCTGTTAAAGATTACAAACACATTTCTAGATGTGACCCAGTTAAGGGATTTCCCTTAGATCTGTTAGGATCTTCAGCTTGTTAGAAGTGACCTTGTTAAAGGATTTCAAACACTCAATCAGAATGTCACCTTGCTAGAGGGTTTTACAAATAAGACTGTTAAGTCCACTCGGTTAAGAGATTTTCTGTCACTTTACAAAATAACAGTAATAAAAATCTATCTGCAACTTCACATCTAAAAATGCTAAAGTAGATTCTTATTTGCTCAATATAATAGAGACATAGAACTAATCTTGTCCTTTTGTTGGGCTCTATACTATGTTATTCAAAATAGGTCTTCAAGCTTCTGTGCTCGGTAATCACTATGTAGCATCGTTGTGCATACACTTTCCCGCATACATTATTTATCAACAGTTCCTTATTTATAAACAATTCGCCAATCGCTTAATCTCCTTGATCACATTTCCCATGATCAATCATAGCCATCAAATCTTCAAACTTTGACCAGGTTCAATGTATCCTTCGATCTGAAAAATGTTTTACCCCACCTAGGAACTTGCATATATTTCTTGGAACTTGTGCTAAGGTATTGCGGTTCAATCTGAGTTGTAGATCTTCCTGCCAATTTGCCTTTGCCATAGATTCTTTAATAAACTTCATTCACGGCATACCAATCATTTAATCATAGCCAACTCATCAGCTTCATTCATTAAATAATGCATGTAATTATTTAATGTATTCTGTTATTACTCGGTTGCAACTTGGTAAATACTAAACTTCACTCAGTAGACATTCTGCCTTCATTAACCGATAGCGATAACCTTAGGATTTACCGAATAGGTTCCTTAGGGTTTACCAACTAGGTTGTTTGCTCGGTAACATAGTGTAGTATTAACCTTACAATCATTAACATATGTATGATATCAAAAAAATCTAAACATCATGATCTTATCATTGTCTAACTCGGTAATAGTTGCCCATTGAATAACTTATTTCTCCCCTTATTCATCATATTCTTTCTATGTCTTTTATCGACATCTTTATACTCATCCAAACATACTTCTCAAGATATGGCAACATCATACTGAATTAGAAAATCAATTTCTTGACATCAATGACAAAATAATAATATTAAGATAGTAAATATCCTTAATCAGTTATATCCATAATCGTCAACAACCTTCTCAATATCCTTATTGAAATGCCAACAATCTCTCCCTGTCTATTATAATGCCAAATGCCAACAATCTCCCCCTTTGGCATTGATGGCAAAACCAATTGATTTGACCTTATTGATTTGGATTCAGATTGCTGTGAAATGCTGAAATGCTCTCCTCCTGTCATCAGAATTCTCCCCCATACATTAGTCTTCTCCCTCATATATTAGTCTTCTCCCCCTTTGACAACAATGCCAAAAAGTAAAGAACTAAAACATAATTTCTTTCGCTGAGAAGTGAATTCATTACTGATATGTCTCAACTTAGTCTCAGTCAGAGCATTTTGTCTTCAATTCCTATTCCCTATTTATTGTTTTCTGTACACCTTTAGAAAACCTCCTAAAGTATGTAAATCAGCATCAACTCCTGAAATATATTTTGTAGAGTCATCGAATTGATGCTTTCACCGAACTCAGTCAGTGAGTAGAAGATAGGGGTAGGACCCCTAACTTACTTTTGAGATACTCAAAAGTGTCCCTTGGCAGTGGCTTGGTAAAGATATATGCTATTTGTTCCTTTGTGCTAACATATTCCAACACCACTTTCTTCTCTTGAGCTTCTTCTCTAAGATAATGATATTTGATAGAGATGTGCTTTATCTTAGAGTGCATAACAGGATTCATTGAAATGTTAATGGCACTAGTATTGTCACAGAATATAGTTACTGGCTCGGTAACTTTCTCATTAATTTCATCCAGCAGTTGTTTGATCCATGCTATGTTGGTACAATTCAATGTTGCAGCAACGTATTCAGCTTCTGTTGTTGACTGTGAAACACATCCTTGTTTCTTGCTAAGCTAACTCACTAGTCTTTCTCCTAAAAAGAAAGCTCCTCCACTTGTGCTTTTCCTGTCATCAATGTTGCCTGCCCAATCAACAATGGTATAAAATTTTAAATCAAAGTCATTTCCTTTCTAATATACTAAGCCATAATCCTCAGTGCCTTTCAAGTATCTAAAAATTCTCTTGATTGTTGTCATGTGTGTTTCCTTAGGATCTGCAGAGAATCTTGCAACTATATCTACTGCATGTGCTATGTCTAGCCTACTGTGAAAAACATATTGCAACTTTCCAATCATGGATCAGTAAAGTGTCTCATCAACAGATGCAGATTCATCATTCTTTGATAGTTTACAGTTGGTAGTCATAGGAGTACTTACTGGTTTTGAATCCTCCATTCCAAATTTCTTCAAGATTTCTTTTATGTACTTGGATTGAGTAATGAAAATCTCATTTTTCATTCGCAGTATCTGTAAACCTATAAAATAATTTATCTCACCGATTAATGACATCTCAAATTCTTTGCTCATTTCATTTCCAAAGTTCTTGCATAGAGAGTCCATTCCACAAAATATAATGTCATCAACAAATATGGTTGAGATCAGTATTCTATTTTCATCATTCTTCATGTACATGTTATTGTTTTCACTTGTCCTTATAAAACCAATCTTGATCAAATAAGAGTGCAATCTCTCATACCATGCTCTAGGTGCTTGTTTCAGACCATATAAAGCTTTGTTCAATTTACATACCTGATCTTTATTCTTGTCTTCAACAAATCCTTTCGGTTGTTCAATAAAAACTTCTTCTTCTAATATACCATTCAAAAATGCAGATTTGACATCCATTTGATATACCTTGAAAATTTTGAAAGTAGTATATGCCAACAATGTTCTTACTCCTTCAAGTCTAGCCACAGGTGCAAAAGTTTCACCATAATCAATTCCTTCTTCTTGAGTATAACCTTTGCAAACTAGTCTTGCTTTATTTTGAATGACCTCACCTTTTTCATTCAACTTGTTTCTGAAAATCCACTTTGTACTGATTACATTTTTGTCCTTTGGTCTTGGGATTAGAGTCCATGTGTCATTCTTCTTGATTTGATCAATCTCTTCTGTCATAGCATTTATCCAATCTTCACTATTAAATGCCTCTTTCACTATTCTCGGTTCAAAATCAGATATCAAACATGTGTTCTGTCTCAGTTTGTTCCTTGTCATCACTGGATCATCCTTATCTCCTATAATCTAACTTGGTACGTGATGTCTTCTGACATACTTGGCTAATACAGGCTCGGTAGGCTCTGTATGATCTTCTTCATCACTCAGTAATTGGATATTCTCTTCATTTCCTTCTACAGTTTTCTCAGTAAGACTTGTCGGTTGAACATAGACAAATTCATCATAATCTTTTGGTTCTTTGGAATTTCCTTCATCATTTCTTTCTGCAAATTCATCAATTTTCACATTTGCACTTTCTACTAATTTGTTAGATGATTTGATCAGACATTTAAATGCTTTACTTCTAGAAGAATAACCAAGAAATGTTCCTTCTTCACTTTTCTGATCAAATTTTCCATTTCTGTCATCTTTGTGAACATAGCATCTACTTCCAAAGATTTTAAAGTAACTTACATTAGGTTTCTTGTCATACCAGATTTCATATGGTGTCTTCATAGTTCCTTTCTTCAGTTGAACTCGGTTCAGGGTGTAAACTGCAGTGCTGATTGCTTCTCTCCAAAATGTTTGAGGTACCCTCTTTTCTATCATCAGGGTTCTTGCACAATCCACAATTGATCTGTTTATTCTCTTGGCTATCCCATTTTGCTGAGGTGTTCTTGGTGCAGATACTTGCCTCTTTATACCATGTTCATTGCAGTATAAGTTAAATTCATCAGAAGTGAATTCTCCTCCTCTATCAGATCTAAGACATTTTAGTTGTCTTCCTGTTTCATTTTCAACTCTTGCCTTGTACCATTTGAACATTTGAAAAGCTTCTGATTTTTCTTTTAAAAACATGACTGACATCATCCTTGAGTAATCATCCACAAATAATATGAAATATTTATCACCATAATAACTTTGAACTTTCATAGGACCACAAAGATTAGTGTGTACTAGATCTAAAATTCCTTTAGAAGTGTAGGACTTACTTGTAAAGCTTGATCTCATCATCTTACCCATCTAGCATCCTCGACACATAGCATTCTTAGGTTTTTCAAGACTCTTTTCAGTAGAATCTTTGTCAGGACAATTAGAAGCCATATGTCCTATCTTATCACAATTGAAACATTTCAAAGGTAGTTTTCCTTTATACTTACCTTTGCCTCTCAGTAACCTTCTGGCTAAAAGTGCTTCAAACTCTTCTTGCTTTCTGATTTTCTCATACAGTTTGTGTACTTCCTCCATGTTCTTGCAAAATCTTTCACTTGCTCCACTGTGATCCCCTTTAGTGTACTTACTCATTATATCATTGTAATCATCTAATTCACCAATATGAAAAGAACTAAATGCAGATTCAACTTTATTTACCGATGACCCACTGTTATCAAAGTTACTTAACTCAAATGCATGTAGCTTACCAATAGTAGCATCTAAAGAAACTAGAATATTGGGTACAAACCTCAATTCATTGATTGCAGAGACTTGGATTGCATAAGCTGGTAGAAGGGTTCTTAACAACTTACTTGTTATATCCTTTTCTTCAATGGTTCCATCTGCTCCTTTGATTTGATTCACAATCTCCTTTAGTCTTGTACTGTACTAGGTTATGTTCTCACCTTCATTCATCCTCATAGATTCAAGTTGTCCTCTTAGACTGTCCATTTTTGCTCTTTGTACTTGTTCATCACCTCCATACACAGATATGAGCTTGTCCCACATTGCCTTTGCATCATTGCAGCCTTCTAGATCATTAAACTCCGAATCAGTCAATGCAGATGTTATTTCAATCATTACATGAATATTTTCTTGCTTTGCCTTTATTTCTTCCATTGTCAATGGATAGGTTCTCGGTGTGATGAAATCATTCTCCAGATAATATACAACATATTCTCCAACTTCTGATAGGTACAGCTTCATCCTTTTCTGTCATGTAGAGAAACTTGACTTGTTCAGCTTTGGCGCATCCCTCTTATACATCTTTGGATCTTTTCCTCAAGTACCTTTAAACTTTTTCTTCCAAAGTCCAAGGCTCTAATACCAATTGATAGTTCTAATACTTAATGTTAAGTACAGATGTCAAACTAATAAGATGAGAGGGGGGGTGAATCATTCAAACTTAATCTTCCATAAAAACGTCAGATTCAACCTCAGTAACCTATACTTCAGTAATATAACCAAAACTGCTAAACATGCAAACTCAAAAGCATATAAACATCATAACACTCATAACACCAGATTTAACGTGGAAACCCAAATAGGGAAAAACCACTATGGGATTTTGGACCCACTAAGAAATATACTCTTCTAGAGTATGCTCGGTTAAAAGAAAATCTTGTTAAAGATTACAACACATTGCTAGATGTGACCCAGTTAAGGGATTTCCCTCAGATCTATTAGGATCTTCACCTTGTTAGAAGTGACCTTGTTAAAGGATTTCAAACACTCAATCAGAATGTCACCTTGCTAGAGGGTTTTACAAATAAGACTATTAAGTCCACTCAGTTAAGAGATTTTCTATCACTTTACAAAATAACAGTAATAAAAATCTATCTGCAACGTCACATCTAAAAATGCTAAAGAAGTTTCTTATTTGCTCAATATAATATAGACATAGAACTAATCTTGTCCTTTTGATGGGCTCTATACTCTGTTATTCAAAATAGGTCTTCAAGCTTCTGTGCTCGGTAATCACTATGTAGCATCCCTATGTATACACTTGCCCACATACATTGTTTATCAACAGTTCCTTATTTATAAACAATTTGCCAACTGCTTAACCTCCTTGATCACATTTCCCATGATCAATCATAGCCATCAGATCTTCAAAATTTGACCAGGTTCAATGTATCCTTCGATCTAAAAATGTTTTACCCTGCTTAGGAACTTGCATATATTTTTTGGAACTTGTGCTAGGGTATTGCGGTTCAATCTGAGTTGTAGATCTTCCTGTGCCATAGATTCTTTAACAAACTTCATTCACAACATACCAATCATTTAATCATAGCCAGCTCATCATCTTCCTTCATTAAATAATGCATGTAATCATTTAATGTATTCTGTTATTACTTGGTTGCAACTCGGTAAATACTAAACTTCACTCGGTAGACATTCTGTCTTCATTAACCAATAGCAATAACCTTAGGATTTACCGACTAGGTTCTTTGCTCGATAACATAGTGTAGTATTAACCTTACAATGAATAACATATGTATGATATCAAAACAATCTAAACATCATGATCTTATCATTGTCTAACTCGGTAAGAGTTGCCCATTGAATAACTTATTTCTCCCCTTATTCATCATATTCTTTCTGTTCTTTTACCGACATCTTTATACTCATCCAAACATACTTCTCAAGATATGACAACATCATACTGAATTAGAAAATCAATTTCTTGACATCAATGACAAAATAATAATATTAAGACAGTAAATATCCTTAATAGGTTATATCAATAATCATCAACAACCTTCTCAATATCCTTATTGAAATGCCAACAATCTCTCCTTGTCTGTTATAATGCCAAATGCCAACATAATACATGTGAAAGGATCAATATAATGATCTATTTGAATCTGATTATGGAATGTAAACATTGTGGAGAATAGACTGATGGATTGATGACAGATACATTTTCTTCAATGACACCATAGAACTCCTCTACAAACCACCATTCAATTTCCTCCAACAATAAGATGCTTTGTGGGGACAACAACCTAAAAATTTGTTCTGCAACATCTTCCAGTGTCATCACAAACAATTTCATGATCAATTCCTCCGAAAAAATCTAGAATTTTTCAATAAATCAGTAATATTCCTTCAAATGCTCAATTGGTGATTCACCCTCGACTCCATGAAACCTCAGCATACAAGTTTTAAGCTCATAAGGGAATGGATATGGATACATAGGGATGCTACTGAAATCCAATGGCTTGTATGCTCCATAAAGTTGCCATTTTGTATATATATGTTGTATCCCTGAACATAGAGCTTCATAAGAATATGGATACTGATACATTTTGGATTGATATTGTATCAACCACTGATCTTTTCTTTATTAATTATACATAGAGTCGCCACCTCCTTCATAGAGGACAAAATTTGTTTTTGTTTCATCTAAGTTTCTTTCCCAACAGCAGAGTCCTTTTTATGTTTGTTCTCCCCAGCAGAGTCGCCAATCTGTTGGATCTCAAATCAACAGATTGGATAGGTTCTAAGGAAATGCCAACTCCTATGATCAAACCCTCCAGTTGACCTAGCCAACTTATAGAGTGAACCTATTTGGTTACTAACTCCCTCACTTTAGGCTCTGCAAGACCTAGGCGGGTGTACCTATTCACTAGTGGCTTTCGATGACTAATGGATTTTATAGAAGATTGTTTATCTTAATATAACTTCCTCCTATCTCAGAATGGCATAGGTTCCTAGGATGGGTGGCTTTTAGATGAGTTCCAGATTGTTGTTGTGGAAGCTATTCGATCTTTGTATTTGAAATTTATAAGTATGTATACTATTTCTAACTAGTTTTATGTGTCCTACTCAGCTAGTCCTATTTATTTAATGTAAAATTAATTAATATGGTAAAGGTTGTGATTTGTGAATGACCAGTGTCTTTCCTATTATTTTGGCCATAGAGTCTTATATTTCTCTAGGAATTAATGTATGATTTGTGAGACAGTTTTTAAACCTACCCCGTTTGGCAAATCTATCAATTATTATTTCTTATGAGATCTGCTAAATATTTATATCATAAACCACTTGAATGAATTTAACCTTAACCTTAAAAGACCATCCAAGGAAGAACTACAAGGATAAATTATGATTCGCAAGTAGTCCTTTTAATCCAAGTTTATAACATAGAAACATAAACTTCACTATAAGAATACGAATAACCTTATCTCCTTTAGATAAGATTAGAAACAACTTCCTACAGAAAATTAAATAACTCACAACACATATGCGAAGGAAAACAACTAATTGTATTAAAAGGTTCAAAATAGTACAATATTATCCAGAGTCTCTCCTATATTTTTCTCTCACTCTCCCATCCTTCCAGGTAGTGTTGTACGACATATCATGTAGTCTAGGTCTATCTTGACGGAAAAACTATTGTTTCTCTATTTTATTTACCCTCACAGATAAATCCTTTAGAGCATTTAATACCTTGTCCAATTTATCTTCATCTTTAGTTTGGTTGGGAGCTCTTGGGTTAAACAACCTAGTATCTTCTCTCTTCCCAACTCTCCCAATAGCTTTTCTATTGCTTTCTAAAGTTATGGCAGCTTTCATAACTCCTTTAAGAGTTGTAGGATTCTTTTTTCTGAGCTCGTAATTTGTTTTGGTATCAAATCCATTTATGTAGTACAAGATGCTTACTTTTGGGACTGATTTTATCCTTTTAGGAATTTTATTTATACCCTTGTTGAATCTCTTATTGAAATCAACCACTGTCTCATTAGGTTCCTTCTTGATACTTATGATTTCATGCAATGAAAACTCAAGGCTATTTTGATCTCCATATTGCTCGAGAAAAAGTCTTTTAAACTCTGCAAGGCTACTTATTGAAAAATCAGGTAATGCTCTGAACCAATCTCGTGCATCATCTATCAAAGAATGGATGAATAATTTCTTTTTAACATCCTAATATGGGAGGAAGAAATCTTCCATGACTGTATCAAAATCTTTGCAATGTGCTTTTCCTGAGATAGCATTACTCCCAGTAAATTTTGGTATTGTAGTTCTAATTTCATTTGGAATGGGATGAGGATACACCATCATTCCTGAAAAATCAAACTTCCTAATGCGTTCTGTATTCATCAATCCATATCCCCCCTCGAAGAAATTTCCATGGTTCTGACCTGCATTATTATTACAAGGAGGGAATTGGTTTTGCGGTTGGAAATGGTTTTGATATGTATGTTATTAAAATGATTATGTTGATATTCAGGAGGTATATTGGTGTATGGAAAATTGTTGAAATGATTGTGTTGGTGCTCAGAAAGTGTATTGATGTATGGAAAATTGTTGCGTCTATGATCATATAAGGGGTTTTCTGATATCCTATAGGTATTGTTCTTCACATTGATTTCATCTTTATTGATCCCCTCCTTATTTGATCCTTGGATTGCATGTTAACACCTTGCCTTTTACTTATTCAAGTCATGATCAATGTCATCTACATTGGCATCCATGCCCAACCTAGCACATAATTCTACACACTCTCGTATTTGCCCAGTATCTTTCATTTCAGTAACTACTTCTAACATTTGTTTCATCAAATCTGCCATACGGTCTAGTACATCCATATTGCTTAAACCTAAGGAACTTCAAGTACCTATCCTTGAATTAGGGCGGTGATTTTGAAAACCACACAGTAATTTTCCTTTGTGTGCTTTATCTGCAATTGTCAAGTCCTCATTTCTTGGGTATGTAGGAACTGTGCAGTTTTGTTTATTCAGAGCTGGATTCGAATGATTTTTAGAATAATACTAATTATACTTTTCATTCATGAAGTCATTCTTGTGGTCCATTGGATCGTCTATTGATCATTTCTTTGGATTATTCTTATTTCTTTTCTAATGAAAGTTTAATTACACTATTGGATGACCTTGTGTTATTGACTTCCTCCCATACATAAAACTTATTTTCTTTACTTCAGAGTAGCCACCTCTCTCTAGAGAGGAAATTTGTTTCTTTTTATATGAGTTCTTTCCCACAGCAAAGTCCTTTTAAATGAATACTCTCTTGAGCAAAGTCGCCAATCTATTGGATCTCAAATCATAAAATTGGATAGGTTCTAAGGAAATGCCAACTCCTATGATAAAACCCTCCACTTGACTTAGCCAACTTATAGAGTGAACCTATGTGGTTACTAGCTCCCTCACTTAAGGCTTTGCATGACCTAGGCGGGTATACCTATTCACTAGTGGCTTTTGACGACTAATGTTTTTTATAGGATAATATTTATCTTAATATAACTTCCTCCTATCTCAGAATGGCATAGGCTCCTAGGATGGGTGGCTTTTAGATGAGTTCAAGAATGTTGTTGTGGAAGCTATTCGATCTTTGTAATTCAAATTTATATGTATACTATTGCCAGCTAGTTTTATGTGTCCTACTCAACTAGTCCTATTGCTTTAATGTAAAAGTAATTAATATGGTAAAGGTTGTGATTTGTGAATGACCAGTGTCTTTCCTGTTATTTGGGCTATAGAGTCTTATATTTCTCTAGGACTTAATGTATGATATGTGAGACATTTTTCAAACCTACCCCCTTTGGTAAATCTGTCAGTTACTATTTCTTGTGAGATCTACTAAATCTTTATATCATAAACCACTTGAATGAATTTAACCTTAACCTTAAAGGACCATCCAAGGAAGAACTACAAGGAACAATTACAATTCGCAAGTAGATCCTTTTAATCCAAGTTTATAACATAGAAACATAAACTTCACTAAAAGAATATGAATAACCTTATCTCCTTTAGATAATATCACAAACAACTACCTACAGAAAATGAAATAACTCACAACACATATGCGAAGGAAAACAATTGATTTTATTAAAAGGTTCAAAATAGTACCATATTATCCAGAGTCTCTCCTATATTTTTCTCTCTCTCCCCCTCATATCTACATTTTTTAACCACTTATATATGTGGTTGAATGGGCACCATACCTCTTTTGGGGTGAAAAGTCACCATTTTACTTTAAAATCAACAAAATCCTTTGAAATTAATATGCAAACTAGTTAGTCAATAACCTTGCTTTAAGCTATCTTTCGAGTTTTTGTTTGGTAGGCAGCCTAAAACTTTAGATACGAATCGAAACCTTTTTGTGGTGGTAGGAAACATCCACTTCTAAAATGGGTCGTCATCATATTTGATATTTCCATAAATTTTCATTCCAAGTCGACATCTTCTTTCATGCAGGTCGAAATAACAGGCTTTTCAGCCCTCTTATGGTCTTCTCTATGGTCTATAACTAAAAACACATTGCACAGATCTATTATTTTTACTGGAGCTTGGAAAATTTATTTTATGAAATGGGTATTTCTTATATTTTCATGTTTCATTCATTTTAATTCTCTATTCATATCATCTTTTCTACAGATCAAAAACACTAGTCTTTCATGGGGTCCATTGGAATTAATTTATTCATATCCTCCTTTACTCTAGTTGTTCAAATCATTAATCATCCATTATGTGTCATTTCCATGAAGTGACCACCATTTTTAATAGTAGGGTGCTTGAAATTATTTGGAAATTTGAAGCCCCAACAGGGCTGTCATTGAACCTAACACTAAATGGGAACAATGACTACAAAGGACACAAGATGAACCCAAAAACTCTAGTTTCGCAGGATAGTGCACTATCCATTGGGAACAGAGTCATGATGAATGAAATACTAAAAAATTGCAAAGGACCGAAAGGACAAAAACATAGAGGAAAGAAAACCTCCACAACAAACCAAAACTGAGACAAGGGCAAACACCTATTTAATCTATGTACATAGACAAAGGAAAATCCACCCTACTGATTATAGATTTTTAAATGTTGCCCGATGTAAGGGAGGGGCAAGTGTGTTCCATCCATATAGGCTAAGTAGAATGAATTTTCACCACAAACTTGTCTTATTTGAAAAGGCCCTCTCCAAAGGGAGTCAAACTTACCATGCATTCTGTTTGGCTCTCTCCACTTATCCCACAACAAAACCAGATCACCAACCTGAAATAATCTTTCTCTTTCTTTCTTGTCAAACAATTCTTTTACCCGCATTTGGTGTTCTCTGATTCTATCCACTACTGCTTCCCTTTGCTCCTCCATCTTGGTCAAGTACAACACTCGCTTTTCTAATGCATCTTTGAATTCATAATTCTCCAAAACTTCTTGTAACTTGAGAAAAGCTAACTCCAAAAGAATATACAATCTTGCCTCTGTACCAAAAACTGTTTCAAAAGGAGATAACCTGATAGCCCTTTTCTTTGTGGTACAGTTAGCCCATAGTACCTCATTCAGATGTTCATGCCATGTTCTCTAATTTTCATCAACTAACTTTCAGAGAATGGTGATGGTATTCTTATTGTTGACTTTGACTTGACCATTTACTTGAGGATAGTAATCTGATGCATGTGAGAGTATAATTCCATTCTTGTAATAGAAAGCCGATATTTCATAGGAGGAAAAATTGGTAGCATTATCAGTGATAATTTTGTATGATATCCCATATCTCACCAGAATTTTTTATTTGATAAAGTCACAAATGACTTCTAATGTTGTTTGCTTCACTAGGGTAGCCTCAACCCACTTAGTGAAATCGTTTGTAGCTACCAAGATGTGAGTATCATTTTCACTAGAATGGGGATGAATAGACCAATAAAATCTAAACGCCATTGTTGAAATGGCTCTTCGATGATCACCAGCTTCAATTATAGAGCAGCAAGTTTTACTTTGCCTTTGAATTGCTTAATCTCCTTGATCACATTTCCCATGATCAATCATAGCCATCAAATCTTCAAACTTTGACCAGGTTCAATGTATCCTTCGATTTAAAAATGTTTTACCCCACCTTGGAACTTGCATACATTTCTTAGAACTTGTGCTAGGGTATTGCAGTTCAATCTGAGCTATAGATCTTCCTGCCGATTTTCCTTTGCCATAGATTCTTTAACAAACTTCATGCACGACATACCAATCATTTAATCATAACCAGCTCATCAAATTCAATTCATTAAATAATGCTTTTTATTCATTCAATCCATTCTGTTACTACTCAGTTGCAACTCGGTAAATACTAAACTTCACTCGGTAGACATTCTGCCTTCATTAACCGATAGCAATAACCTTAGGGTTTACCGACTAGGTTCTTTGCTCGGTAACATAGTATAGTGTTAACCTTACAATCAATAACATATGTAGGATATCAAAACAATATAAACATCATAATCTCATCATTGTCTAACTCGGTAATAGTTGCCCATTGAATAACTTATTCCTCCCCTTATTCATCACATTCTTTTTGTGTCTTTTAACGACATCTTTATACTCACCAGATCATACTTCTTAAGATATGGCAACATCATACTAAATTAGAAAATCAATTTCTTGACATCAATGACAAAATAATAATATTAAGGTAGTAAACATCCTTAATCAGTTATATCCATAATCATCAACAACCTTCTCAATATCCTTATTGAAATGCCAACAATCTCTTATTGTAATTGGAATGCCAACAATATCCCTTTGTCTGTTATAATGCCAACAATGTCCACCACATGCTTCATTCTGAAAGAATTGAAAAATATTCTCTCTTTGTTCTTTATTCATGTACCTTAGAAAAGTGCCATCAATTCCCTTTTTGTATACGAAATCACCCCAAATAATATATTTGGTCGCCTTCAATTTGATGGTCCTTCTCTCCCTAGGGGTGAGGTGAGTTGGGAACTCTCCATAAGTGAGGAAGTATGCTATGTTAGAGAGCCAATCATCTGTGGTGTTGATGAACAAGACTAATGATAATTCGGACCCTTGAGTAACCTCTCCTCTTGAAGTGTTTTCAGCCATCAACTTGCATAACCCCCGCCCTCGGAAAAGATTAGTAGGTTTGATGTTAATATCATCTCTTGAACCTTCCCAATCCAAGAATCTCTCTTGCTCATTCCAATTTCTTCTTGAGCGAGGATTGTCTTCACGATAGTTTATGGAACATATACATTAGAGTGAGAATTAAAAACATAGAATAGAAACTGCTTCCTACCTTCACCACTACATAGGCTTGCCTTTCAACCAGAGAATATTTTAGCTCGTGCTTCTTCAAAGGAATTCTCATGAAAGCAATCAATGCTTCGACATTATCATTATGGTGTTGAGTCAAGATTGTGGGCAATGTAAAATCTGAAGCATAACAATAAATATTAAAATCTTTGTTGAAATCTAGATACATCAACGTAGGCGCATCTGCTATAGCTGACTTGATTTGATTGAATGTTCTCTTTCCTTCATCTGACCATTTGAATACCACATCACCTTTCATCATCTTGACAATTGATTTTTTAATCTCAGAAAAATGTGGGATGAACTTTCTTATGAAATTGATTTGGCCAAAGAACGAGCGAACTCCAGGCTTGCTAGAAGGTAATGACAACTATTGAATAGCTTTGACTCGCTCAGGGTCAATGTGAATACCTTCCTCCGAAACAATGTGACCCAACAATTTTCCTTCAGTCACTCCAAAAATTGATTTCTTCAGATTCAAGGAAATTCCTTGTTGCCTATATCGTTGCAACACACACTCCAGATGATAAGCATGCTCCTCTCATTTCTTGGAAAAGATAGTCGAGTCATCCAAGTAGACAACATTAATTTTTTAAGACACCAAAAGAGAGATCCATCGTATGCTGAAAAGTGGCACCAGAGTTAATCAAACCGAAAGGCATTCAGTCGTAAGAAAAAGTTCCCCACAAGGTGGTAAAGGCAGTCTTATGATGATCCTCTTGATCCACACTGATTTGATTGTATCTAGAAAAACCATCAACAATGGACATCATCTCAGATCAAAAAACATTTTGAAGAAGATGATCCATAACTAGAAGATGATAGTTATCCTTGAGGGATGCTTGCTTTAGGTTGCGAAAATCAACACAAATTTTGATCTCACCATTCTTCTTTCATATGAGAACTATGTTTGCAACCCACGTGGAATAATGAATTGGATAAATTATTTTAACCTACAACGTTTTATCCACCTCTACAAAAATAGCATCCGCTATCTTTGGATTGAATTACCTTTTCTTTTGCCTGAATGGGGTTGAATCGGGTTTGAGAGAAATATGATGCTTGAATTCACCATTCATAAACTCTTTAAGATCATCATAGCACCAAGAAAGGACATCAATATATATTATCAATAAATCAATGAATATCTTCCTCTCCTTGCGGGTAAGGCATTTTCCAATCAAAACAACTTTAGGATCATCTTCAAAACCTATGTTCACCTTGTCAACATCTAAAGATCCTGAAGGATTTTGTTCATCTTTCTTCTTTACAAATTGATCATGCTTATCAAATAGAATTTCAAGAGAAACCAAGCCTTTAGGAATGGCATTGCCTTTAAGTTGTAGAATTTCAAGTTCCTTTTCCTCTTCTTTAGTAGTTTGCTGACTTGTCAAAGGTTGATTCTCATCAAAAGACAAATTGGAAAAAGTTTTGCTTCCCTCTAAGAACGAGATGATATGTTTGTAATCATTAAAGACTTGACAATTCTGATTATTATCTGGCACACTAGGCCGATAGATCATCTCTACTATATAAACATCCTTATCAAACTCGAGATGAGGAAGTAATAAAGAGGCTGAGATAGCAAGAGAATCTGCCTTTGTATTCTTCTCTCTTGGAATGACTTGTATGGAAAAATCGTCAAAACCTTCAATCTCATCCCACACTTTATTTTGATATGACCTCAACCTCTTTTTCTTGCTCTGGTATCTATTCTTCACTTGGTTAACAATTAATTCAGTGTCTCCCATGACTTGCAAATTTTTGATCCCTTTCTCCTTGACAAAATCCATCCCTCAGAGAAGAGCATCACACTCTGCAGTATTGTTTGTAGTATCAAATGCGAGCTTGTGAGCTTTAGGAAAATTTTCATCTTGAGGGGAAATCAGCACCACTCTCGCACAATAACTGGAAGATGAAGAACTTTTGTCAAATTGCATTCTCCAAAGTTCCAAAGATATATCCAGAACTAGGATTTCAGGAATATTTTCCTCATTTGATGATAACATATAAGTACCCGGACCAGTTTCAACATACAATATCTCTACCCTTGGATCATCAGACTTTAGGATTGGATATTTATCCTTAGGCTCGGGGTCTAATCAAACTTTCTTGTTACCAAGAGGTATCAAGGCATGGGACCAATCTAACTGAATTGTACCACCAAGGTCTTTACAAAAACTACTACTTAAGAGCATTCAATAACTGGCTGGGATATTGACAACCAAAATATTAAGTTTCAACTTCTTTTGAGGGTGAGTGGCTAAAGCAACTTGAGTGTCTTTAATCTATCCGACAAGGGGAAATTGTTTAGACTCCATTGAAAACACATTACTAGTTGGTTTGTTCAAAGATAGGCCTAATGCATCAGCAACTTTAGAAGGCATTACATTGTTGGATGCACTAGAATCAATGATACAATTGCTTAACTTACAACTGGCTATATATAAGGATATATAGAAAGGATCTAGCTTATCAGAAAAGGAGTTGGCAAAAAGGGATGATTCCTTTTAAATAGACCCCTCTTGATCATCACCATCAAATTTCTCACCTGATTCTTGATGTATATTTGAATGAGACTGCTTTAGATCTTTTTTGATACAATGCACCAATTTGTCCAACTTCTGCGGGTTCCTCTTGAGATACTCAAATTGAGAAATTTGCACCTTGGTCTTTTTACAATGTTCTATAAAATCAAAAGAATCTTCAAGAGAAGGTTCCCTAGTGATGCAGAGCATCTAAAACAACACTACTCTTAGGGTACTCATTGACCCAAACATCATTCAATTTGATAGGTTTAAGGCGTCTAACAAGATTAAATCCCAAAATCCACAATTTTTTCATCAACCAACTCAATAAAATAGAGGCATTCTTGTTACAAACAAACAATCATCTTACCAAATAATAATTGTATGCGGGAAAAGCGGGTCAATAGAACTTAAAATATGAAAAATGAAGCCCAAGGAGACTTGTCCACACACCCACAGGACTTCTTGGTGCAAGCTATGGAGTCATGAAGGATGACTCAACTTCCCAAGGTTGGTTTCATGGTTCTCTATCTCACAAGGTCCCTCAAACCAATTTCTCTACTCTCATATCAATGAGAAAAGTGGTTTAGGGATGACAAATGCAAGAATGAGGGATGCTTTGGTTGATTTTAACATGAGAATGCAACCTATCTATGCATGATCCTACAAATGAAATGAGCTAGATTATGAGATGACAAGATTAGTAGTGATACTATCCTAACATGATATACTAGTTATATAGTTAAGCTATTGTTAAAAGAAGCAATCTAAAATGATTATTAGATTAATTCTTATTTGCAAAGAGAGAGACTAAATGTGATAAAATTGAGCATAAGTATGATACTAAGAGCTTATGTCTTATTTTTGGAGTAGGGAGAGCTCTATTTATAGTGAAAATAGGGCAATGGATGGCTAGGATTTAAAGAGTTTATCAAAGGTCAAGATTGAAAGTTATCAATCCATGTTTACAATTTGCACCAATGAAATGGTGACATTTGTCAACATAAGACTAGTTGAGAGGGGAGGGTGGAAACATTAAATGCTTGAGAAGACCTCATGGTTACCCGAGGGGGTAAGGGTTAAGGTTAGGTTAGGATTACCCATTGGATAAAGCTTTTACCAAAAGGATAAACTCTTGTGCAAAGGATTAAGGACTACCATGGTCAAAGTAATAAATGCTTGATGAGACCCTTGGGTTACATGGAGGCTAAGTTTAGAGAAAGTCTTTAATCATGTTGGAGGGTTGAGTTAACCATTAATGGTTTACAATACTTTCAAAGTTAAGTTGTTGAAGCCTTTAATGGTTTTCAAAGACTTTGAGGGTTTGAGAAGTGACTTCCCCTTGCTTAGGGATGTGACAATATTTAGGAGATGGGTTAGGTTAATTTAGAAGTGATTAGAAGAATCTAGAAGGAGGTTTAGAGAGGCAAGTGGGAGATGTAGGATTCTGCAAGTGGATGGAGAAATAATAGGATTTAATTGAAATAAAGTTAATTTAATTCAATTTGGTTGCAATTTGGGAAATTGAATAAATTAGATTTATTCAATTTAGGGTAACTTATTTAATTAAATTTGAATTTAATTAAAAAGTGGATAGAAGAGATTTAATTGAGTAAAATGATTTATCCCATTAAATGGTAAAAGAGGTTTGGTGAATTTAATTTAAATAGAGGAATGTGAGTAATTCAATTAAATTAGATTTAATTAAATAGAGGAATGAACATAAAATATTCATTTAGGAATATGGTCATTTTTATATGTCTACATTTTGCCTCTCTTTGAAGTGAGGTGTGTGCACATGTTAATTCAAAGAAAATGATGTGTCGTCAAGATTTGATTATGATCAGTGTGATGTTATTTTTAAGATTTTCATGTCGTGCCCCAGATTTGATAAGTGATGTTGATAATGCCCACTCGGGAGATGAATCAAATTTTTTTGAAAATTTTTAATTTGATAATTTTGTTTCCATTTTAAATTTTTGCCAATGTGGAATGTGAAAAATTGATTCATGTCCTAATAAATAATGTTTGTTAGGGTTAGACGGAGACCGCGAGCAAGCTACATGCCCCATCTCCAAACCCTAATTTCAATTCACCCTATAAAAGGGGAAAAGTGCATTGTTTTGTCTCATTTGTGCTTTGTTGACTTTGGAGAGAGTGATTTTTGGAGAAGACTCAACATGCCAATTCTGTATTCTACTCATCGATTCGAGCGCATGTGAAGGTATCAGAGGCCCGCCGCATATGGACCACCTGTAAGTCCACCTTTTGACCCTTTTTGGATTTGTGATTTTGTCATTTTTGGTACTTTTTCAAAGTTTTCATGCAAATTTTACGTTTTAGCGCATCGCATCGAAAGTGTAGAGCATATGAAAAATTTCGTAGCGCGTAGGGTTTAACGAATAGGGTAGCGTCCTAAATTATTAGGCTAGCGCATAGTTAGGTTAGGGTAGTGCTTCGGGTTAGATTAGCGCATCAGGTGTATAGGATAGCACAGAGGGTAAGTCGGGTAGCACGTAGGAAAAACCTAGCGCATAGGGCTTGTAGGAGGTTGCATGGGTAGGGTTAGATAGCGCGTAGGCGTAACCTAGTGCATGGGGTTAAATGCGTATCATGTGGAGGGGATAGAATAGCGCATAGAGGGTCCTAGCGCATAGGGTTTTTTAGAGGATGCTTGCGAAGAAAAGGATAGTGCATAGGGTTGGTCAGGTAGCGCGTAGACAAAACAACATAGCACATGAGATGCAGTTTGGCGCTTGGATAGGATAGGTTAGCGCATACAGGAAAATTTGTTGATAAAGTGGGATTTTGTGAATGAGAAAATTTTGTAGGTAATGTCAGGTTTGCTGGGATAAGTGAATTTTTTGCCAGTTTCTGTGTCTGTTGTCATTGATGTGATAAGTGTGTCCTATATGAGTTTTGATACAACTTGATTTGTTTTGCGATGTTGCAAGTTGATATAGATTTTGATGTGATTTTGGATATGTTGTGGAACTTGATTTAAATTTGTTCAAAGTTTTTCAAGTTTTTTTGATATGAATGTGATTGATATAAATTTGTCGAGCCTGAGTTGTGTTACAAGTTGATATGGAACTTGAATTGTGTTACAAGTTGATATGGAACTTGAGTTGTGTTACAAGGTGATGTGATGTGAAACTTGAGTTGTGTTACAAGTTAATATGATTTGATGAATTGATATGGTGTGAAACTTGATTTAGATTTGTTCAAAGTTTTAAAGTTTTTGAGATGATTTTGATTGTGATATCCATAGGTTGATGAGGGAATTAATATTTGGACTTGCATTGTCTTTGACAAAAGTGTCTTGGTGTAGTGCAGTCGCGTGAGCGATTTCCGAGACCGTGGTCATTGATACCACGATTGACACAGGGAGACAGGGATATTATTGAGAGGTGTGGTTTGACCTCTTTGCTAGAGATGTCTCAATTTATTATAAGCTGGGGTTTGTTGACAGCGTTGGTAGAGAAGTGGCATAGCGATACAAACACCTTTCATTTAGCTATAGGTGAGATGACAATGACACCTAAGGATTGCTACCAAATTTTGTGGATTCCTGTAGTAGGTGCACTGCTACCATATGAGCAGACAGAGGAGGGTGGGACCAAGGCATTGCACCGGATATTTCAGGATGATACCCTTTGCGGGTATGAGATCCCATGGCAGGATTTTTTGGATATGGATTACACTCCCTTGCCATCAGTTCTAGTAAGTTTCATTGGTGTCTTTTTATGTCCCGACCGTAGGTCAAAGGGACTGTACGTTGGATGGGGGTTAGTGCTGGAGGACATGGTGACATAGGGTCATCATTTTGCATGGGGATCAGCTATGTTGGCCCATCTATACAGGGATCTTCATGAGGTAGTGTACCTAGGATATGGCAGTTTATCAGCTAGTGTGACACTTCTCCAGGTATGGGCATGGGGGCATATTCCTGTAGCGAGGCCATTGGCAGATAGAGATAGGCCTGTTGGATGTGCTTATGCATATGGGTACAGGGGGATAGTTGTCCAGTGCAAGCTGGGCAAATTAGAGCATTAGAGGAGAGTGTTGGATGACATTAATACGGTCATCTAGCAACCCTATACAGGTTGTGAGGTTTAGGATGAGGATGGGATGGAGATGTCGCATGTCTTCATGTCCAAGTATCTGATCAGGCAGATGCCCTTTTTTATAGAGATATTTTTGCATAGTCGGGTGTTGTGGCAGTATGGGTGATAGTAGGGCATACCATAGGGAGCATGCCTATATGCTCGACGGAGATAGGACATCCCAGATTGGGGTCCTAGGATTGATGGCATAGCGGTGGTAGAGGAGTTCTTTCAATTAGCCGGCCAGATTTGGGATTATTCCCCTGAGACCGTGGATGCAGGGATGACTCACAAGTTTGTAGGGCTCTTTGCAGCATGGGCAGTAGTTAGAATATCTAATCCAGCTGAGATGATTCCAGCATTTGATGATGATGAGGAGGTAGATGAGGGAGGGGGGATGGGGGAGGAGGGGATGGGGGAGATGATAGAGGAGGTGGGAGAGGTTGGCAAGAAGTTAGAGGGAGATTGGAGTTGAGGAGGAGAGGAGATAGGGATGGAGACAGTGGTGGGAGGGTGATATGGGCAAAGAGAGTTGTCTGGCGGGTGGTCTTGGATAGAGGGAGAGGGGGTTTGGCGATCAGAGTTGGAGAGGAGGAGCGGGTGGAGGAGGTGATAGCAGCGGTTGGTGGGTATGAGGACATGTGGTGACTGACTTAGAGGAGGAGGTCAGATGTGCTACCTCCACCACCGCCGAGGACAGGTCGAGGGACAAGGGGTACCCCTTCACAGGTACCCTTGCAGATGCGGATTCCTATGCATGTGGAGGACACACAGATTAGATCACTGTAGTTGTCAGTGCAGCAGTTGTAGACATAAATGTTGGTGCAGCAACGTCAGATTACACAGCTGACCACAGAGCGGGATACTTCTTTGGAGTGGCTAGGTCAAGCCGAGGCTCGAGCAGAGGCAGTGGAGAGAGCAGTGGCAGGTGTTCCGATGAGAGACACCTTGAGAGAGCTGGCTTCAAGAGTCAGGGAGGCAGAGTACTACAGGAGACACTATGAGGACGTGGTGCCTAGGGAGCATCAGGTGCAGAGTTATATAGCCTCAAGATCGAGCCGATCTTGAGAGACAGGGTCGAGGATAGAGAGCAAGGGCGTGACAGGGCCTATTCGGTAGGATCCACCTGGAGATCCAGGTGCTGAGACATCTGTTGCGAGACCGTCACCATCTGGAGATAGTCATACCTAAGAGATGTTGTCTCCATTGTATTTTTTATCATTGTTTTTGTTTCTAGGCATAGACATGATAGATATTGTACATTTGATCATTTTGAGATATACATATATATATATATGACACCATTTTCTTTGATCTGCATGTGATGTGTTATGGATGATGCTTTTTATATGATGATGCAATGCTTATGTGATTTTATATGTGATGAATATGATGTGATAATGTAGGATGTTATGAGATGTATGATATGATATGTTGTAAGATGTATCTTGAAAATGAGATGTATGATATGATATGTTGTGAGATGTATCTTGATATGCAACTAATTGTAAAATGATATGCAACTAATTTGTTTTTGAGCATCCTCATTTTGCATTTGTCATTCTGATATAGCCACATGTCATTTTGCTTTTGATATATGTATCATCATTGAGTCTTGATTGATCTTGGGATATGTTGAAAATTTATACAAACATAATAGTATAATTTAACCATGATGACTTGAGAAAAATTTACATGATGTTTGATTTTGCAAGATAGCACAAGTGTCAAGGTATATTTGAACCAGGATGACCAGAGTGTGAATTGCTTATAAACAGACAAGATTAAACCATTTGTATGCGTAAAGTGGAATCATTTCTTCAGTGATGTGTTGCAAATCATGTCTCGAGACAAGTATCTACACAGTACAAATGATTGCCTCATAGACAGAAGACTAAGAAAAATATTGGAGTTTCCTGATGTTCTCTAGCTTTGAAGCATTGTGGACAAAATTTAGAGAATCCAATAATTCAAAAAGTTCAATGCAAAAATAGTCAAAACTTTATGCAAAATGCAACATGTGATACTTCAGAAAATCATCCATCGTATTTTTGTGATTCTTGTTTTAGCGATCAATGTTTTGCTTTATGATTTGTGTGAGTTTTTGGGTTGTTGGATATGATGTTCTGAGTTTGTAAATAGTCTTGATGGTCTGAACATGCTGCAAGTATTTGACGATTATTGCCCCTAACTAAGTGTACCTCTTGATGCGGGTATCTATAGTGATTACCAAGCCATGGTGAGATGTGGTGAAAGGCTAGACAGATAAATCAAGATAGTGACTATGCTAAGTATATCCTAAATGGATATTTGTGATAAAATGTCAGGCGATGGCCGATAGTGCTTTACTGTGGAGATAAGGATATGGATATATATAGAGGAGTTGATCTTTCACAATAGCGCCTGTTACCAAGTTTTCACCAGTTGCTTTTATTGTACCTTTTTATTTGCTTTTTCTTGATTTTTTGATTTTTTGACTTTTTCCGTGCATTAGACTACTCAAGTGTAGTATTTCTTCATATGGATGTTGTTAGTTGGTTCGTCGAGCACATCTCCTTCTAAAGTTATTAGCTGATAAGTGCCTGATCCATAGACTGATATGATGACATAGGGACCTAACCAGTTAGGTTCAAATTCCCCTTTCTTTTCTCGATCTTGTTGATTTCTAGGATTTTCCTTGAGTACTAGGTCACCAACTTAAAAAATTTGGGGAATGACTTTGTGGTTGTAGCTTCTTCACATACATTGTTGATATGTTTTGAGATGGGTGTAAGCACGTTGGCATCTTTCATCTAATAGTTCAAGTTCTTGCAGTCAGTTAACTCGATGCTCTTTATCTGGGATTAAGCCTTTCAGAGAGACTTTGAGAGAGGGAATTTCTACCTCCAGGGGTAAAATTGCTTTTGATCCATATACCAATGAGTATGGTGTTGCTCCTGTAGGTGTACGGATGCTAGTTCTGTATGCCCAAAGTGCTGGATTAAGCTGCACATGCCAATCTTTGCCTGCATCATTCACTGTTTTCTTTATGATTTTCAATAGTGTCTTGTTGGATGCTTTTGCCTGACCATTCCCCTATGGGTAATATGGTGTAGAGAAACCATGTTATATTTTAAATTTTTCACATAGTTCTCAAACATCTTGGTTTTTGAAAGGTCGTCCATTATCGGTGATGATGGAGCTTGGAATACCATATCTGCAGATCAAATAATTTAGGATAAAAGAGGCAATTTGTTTCCCAGTTACTGTGGTCATGGGGACTGCTTCTATCCACTTGGTAAAGTATTATGTTGCAATTATAATGAACTTATGTCCATTTGAAAATTAAGGATGAATTTTGCTGACTAAGTCTAGTCCCCACAAACAAAAGGGCTAGGATGTTGTGAATGGTTGCAGTTCCTGTGCTAGTGCATGTATTAGATTGCCATGGATCTGGCATTTAGGACACTTTTTTGCAAAGTAATAAGAATTTGTTTCCATTGTTGGCCAATAATATCCCATTCTTAGAATATTTTTAGCAAGAGTAGTAACACTAGAATGTGTGCCACAGATACCTTCGAGAAGCTCGTGTAAAGCGGAGTAAGATTCATTACGATCAAGCCAATGAAGAAGAGTACCATGTATACCTCGATGGTACAAAGTATCAGTAGTAAGGGTATAATGGGGAGCTTGTTGGATAAAGTTACGTTTTTGGTTTTGGGATAAGTCAAATGGTAGGATATTGGTCTTAAGATACTCATATATCATTCCATATAAGGGGGAGTCTAAACCAGTTAAGGCATAGATAACATGGGATTCTGAGTGGTCATAGGCTGGGGAGAACAGTTGCTCTACCAGGAACTCGTAACGACTCTGTTGTTCTAGGATTTGTAGTAATGAAGTGATAGTAGCCATTGCATCGACTGTTTTGTTGTTCAACCTTGGTATTTTCTTAAAGGTGATGTGTACAAAATATTGCTTGAAGTCATCCACCATTTGCTTGTAGGGTAGCAGCTTGTCATCCTTTGTCTGATAGTCGTTGTTGATTTGATTGACGACTAATTGTGAGTCTCCATAGACCTTTAACTCTGTGATTTTCCATTCTATGGCCATTTTGATGCCTATAACCAATGCCTCATATTCTGCCACATTATTTGTGCATGGGAACATAAGCCTATATGATCTTGGTATACTGTGTCTTTCAGGAGTGATGAATAGAATGCCAACACCTGAACCATGTTGTGTTTATGATCCATCAAAGTATAGGGTCCATTGTTTGGTAGAGATAGCAAGAACGTCCCTATCTAGAAATTCAATCTCCATAGTTTATTTTCCCAGTAGTGGTGCTTCTGCTAGTTGATCTGCTATTACTTGTCCCTTGATAGCTCTTCGCTCTATATAGTGGATATCAAATTCACTGAGAATCATGACCCATTTAGCCAATCAACCTATAAGAGCTGCTTTGCTGAGTAAATATTTGAGAGGATCAATTTTTTCAACTAGCTTAATTGTGTGAGCTAGCATGTAGTGGCGGAATTTTTGAGAGGCGAAGACCATAGCTAAACAGGCTTTCTCAATAAAGGTGTAATTTAGCTCATAGTCATTCAATGTCCTGCTGATGTAGTATATTGCTTGTTCCTTGCCTTCATGATCTTCTTGTGCTAACAGTTCCCCCAGAGATTTATTTGTTATCGAAATGTAGAGAATAAGTGGCTTTCCTACTATCGGTGGTACCAGAATTGGTGGATTCATCAGATATTGCTTGATTTGATAGAAGGATTCAACACACTTGGCTTCCCATCGGAACGGTACATTTTTATGTAGCAGATGATTGAATGGTAGACTCTTATCTGCTAGTTGAGCGATGAATCACCTGATTGATTTGAGTCATCCTTGTAGCGACCTGGGTTGGCTGATGTTCTTTGGTGATGGCATCTCCATGATGGCTTGTACCTTTGCTGGATCCACTTCAATTCCCTTTTCTGAGACTATGTAGCCCAACAATTTGCCTGATGTAACCCCGAAGACACACTTCTTAGGGTTGAGCCTGACTTGGAAATTTTCCAATTATTCAAAAATCTTTTCTAAGATGCTTAGATGTTCTGCTTTGGTGAAGGATTTAGCTAGTAAATCATCCACATAGTCTTCCATGAAGGTATGCATCATATCATGAAAGATTATTGTCATTACTCGTTGATAAGTTTCTATTGCATTCTTTAAGCCAAAAGGCATGACATTCCAACAATATGTTCCCCAAGGATAGGTGAATGTTGTTTTATCTTGATCTTCTAGAGCGATCTTGATTTGATTATAGCCTGAAAAACTGTCCATTAGTGATAGCATTGCATGGCCTGTTGTGAGGTCTACAATGATGTCAATATTTGGTAAAGGAAAGTCATCCTTTGGACAGGCGTTGTTGACGTCTCTAAAATCTATGCATATTATGATACTGCCATCTGGTTTTGAAACTGGTACGATGTTGGAAATCCATTCTGCGTAGTCAATGGGTCAAATAAATCTAACATCTAATAGTTTCTTTAGTTCAGCTTTGACCATGAGTTCCACATGTGGATTCATCTTTCACAGTTTTTGCTTAACCGATTTAGCTCTTGGAGTCATAGACAAGTGATGCATGATTAATTGTGGATCAATCTGGAGCATATCTACATATGCCCAAGCAAAGTTGATTAGCTTTTCTTTAAAAAAATTGATAAATTCTGACCTTTCTCCTTCAGTCAGAGATTCTACAAGGTGTATATTTTTGGCTGCTTCTGTAGTACCAATGTTGATTGATTGAGTGGGCTCAATCAATATGGGTGATCACTCATGAAAATGTTCATGAATAGTGTCAAGTCTCCCATCTTTAGGTGCCTCAAAAAAGTTTTCACCCTCAGATGCGTCCTTTATTTTTACTTTTCTATGATCTAGAGCTTCCATTGATTGGTTTTCAACATCAAATTCTTTATTTGGTCTATTTTTGCGACTGAGAGACTTGGCACCCTCCTGATTGCAGATATCGTTATTTCGTTCACTGGTAGAGTCTATTTCGAGGTTGACAGTACATAAGTAATAGATAATGGATTCATCATTCAGGAAAATTGGTATATTATGAATTTCGGGTTCATCCCAGTCCATGAGGTCCGGAAAGACAAGTGGTAAGGAATTGTTTGGTGGATCAAGTTCTGCTGTAGTAAGTGTCAAGATAGAGGTTTCATTGTGATTGGGTCGAGTGTTAAAGAAGTCCAGGATTCTGTCGAGGTCTTCAATGGTATCATCCTCTGTATAGACTTATTCATAATGTTGTTGCTTTCTTTCCTTAGCATCATAGATATTCTATGGTCCAAATTCAAGTAGTCTAATTTCTATGCTATGTTCTTCTTAAAAAAGGGATATAGAACTTGTATTTTCAGCAGTATCTTCAGTAGCATTTGAGTAGCTACCCCTTTCATATTCATTGGAATCAGTCTCGGAGGTATCATCCCTGATCTTTTCAGTGGTATGAACAGGTATGTTGAATGGTGAAAATAGATCTTTGATAATTGATACTATTTTGCTAGCTTTTTCTGATTTTGCGTCAGATCTTGCTTCTATTCTTTGCATCTATTCGTAGACTATTTCTTCTCGGGGAGGAATGATGTTGCCCTGAGGTGATTCTACTTTGTTGGATATTTGTTCATGAATATGATTGACTTCTGTAGATGTTGTCTTCTTGTGAATGGGGGACTCCCCTTGATGTTGCTTCCTTTCATGATGTTCATGTTCTTTATGGATTGTCTCTATTGACTCAAATAGTGCTTCCTACCAAGATTCTTCTTTGTACTTCTTCTTTGCTTTCCATTGAGGTTTTTGATATTTACGTGGTATCTTCTTTGGTAGTAGAGTAAATTCAAAGCCCAATCCTTTTTTGTCTTTACTAAATTGTGAAGGAGGATCTAATGGTTTTGTGACACCTTCCTGACGCTTACCAATAGGTCCTTTGCCATTGTATCCCATTTTCTACATGATTAAGTAGCCTTTCCACATAGGTGTGTGGGTATAGCTACTTCCACAGTAGCTGCTCTGTCTTCTTCCTCATCTTTGTATAGCCAACTAAGGATATCCTTTTCCTCGGATTCATGTGCTAAAGTGCTGAGTTGAATGAATGTGTCGTCGAACTTGGTGATGGGCTAAGTTGCTTGATGTGTTGATGTTGTAGGTAATCCATGAGTTCTAGATGATGTGGGTAAGCTAGTCAAACACATGGGTTCCAGAGAGTATTCCCCATGCCTTATTCTTTGATTTTCATTTTTTGCTTGAAATCTCTAGGTAATGATTTAGACTTCTCTTGTTGAAGATCTAGTGCTGAGGGATTTTGTTTCTCTCTATTATGCAGAACCAAACTATCCTAGGCTGCCCTCATTGCATTACAATGTTTAAATGGATTGTGATCAGCAGATATAGAAACCTCCCACCCATTATAGGGAAATTTGACACACTGGTGATATGTAGAAGGCACTGCTTTCATTTCATGTATCCAGGGTTGACCTAATAAGATATTGTATGTGAGGTCTATGTCTAAGACCTGGCACATAGTATCTCTTTGTATTGGTCCGACTTGAATTGGAAACACCACTGTTCCTTTAGAGGATCTTTCTTCATCATCATATGCCTTTATAGTAATATTTTTGCATGGATCAATAGACTCCTCTGAGAAGCCTAATGCACGGATAAGTTTTAAGGTACATATATTAAGTCCAGCTCCTCCATCTATTAATACTCATTTTACTCGGTGTTTATAGACTATGACTTCAATATGGAGAGGGGTATTATGGGGATGACTCAACGAGATATTATCATGCATAGAAAAAGTAAGATTATGAGGCCCTATCATATGAGCCACCATGGCTTGGAATTTGTTAGCATCCAAATCTTGAGGTACATTTGTTTCTAATAGTGCTTTCTCTAATATGTCTTTGTGTTTTTGCAAAAGTTTCAGCAACTCTAGTATAGATATTTGAGCAGGAGTTTTGCGCAGTTGGCTGACTAGATCATATTGAATTTTGGGCACAGTGTTTGATGTTGACGTATGTCCCCTTAAGACATATTTTTGAGCTCTGGTTGTTACGTTGACAGATTCATGATCACATCGATCTCGGATTGTGATGACACTCACTTGATTGTCCTTAGCTGATATATGATTGATGGTGTTATTGTAGATGTGATTGATATGAGCTCCACGTGTATCATTCGAGGTTGAAGCTCCATCTTTGTTGTAATTTGGAAGAGGATTCTTAAAGGCTCCATGGTCCCCATTTGTCTTGAGACCATCTACCGTTAAATCACCTCTATCAATCATGTCCTGAACAATGTTTTTTAGTCTCATGCAATCATTTGTTTGATGACCTTTGTTGTGATGAAAATCACAAAAGTGTGAGTCATTCCACCAAGGTGGTTTGATTTGTGGTTCATAGTTGTTGATTGCTGGTAAAGAGATAATTTTTTTTGCCAGAAGTTCTCTGAATGCTGACTCTGGTGATTGTCCCAGTGGTGTGTAGACACATTTTTGAAAATTGGTGGTGTTACCTCTTGAATTGTTATTAGGTCCTCGATTTGTATGATTGTTTTGAGCATTATTGGTGTTATTGGTGTTGTTGGTATTGGGTTGACCTTGATTGGTATTTGGTGTGTATGTGTTAGTGTCTGGGTTAGCACCTTTGGGGTTCTTTGTAGCTTGAGGATTTCCTAATAAGGTGAGCACGAGTTGTTTAGATTTTGGATCATGTGGTTCATTGCCTCCTTCATTTCCATTGTTTTTGTTTCTGGTCCAGAATCTGGATTTGTCTAAGTTGTTGTTTTGGTTATTGTAATTTGATGAACCTATTCCTTCTTTGAAGAATTTTAGCATTCCTTTCTTGACACATGCTTCTTCTACTTGAATGTCATTTTCAATCAGTTTAGCGAAAGACGGTATGCATTGGAGCTTGAGCCTATAACTCATCTCACTATTCAAGTTATCGATGAAAATTTCCATTTTCTCCTTTTTAGGAATATCTCAAGGATATCGTGAAACCATACACCGCCAACGTTGAAGGAATACCATGAATGTTTCATTGTTTTTCTGTTTCGTGTTACAGACATCTAGCATGGTAATAGCATGTTGAATGTTATAGGAATATTGAGTTATGAATTTGTTGACTAGTTCATCAAATGATCTGACAGGAGGTGTGATTTTGGATAACCATTCCATTTTTTGTCCTCCCAAACTTCTTGGAAATAACCTCATCAGATAGGTGTCATCGTGAGCAAATTCAAGACTCATGGTGCAGAATTCTCAAACATGATCACGAGGATCGCTTTTCCCATCATATTTGTCAAATTTAGGAACATCTGAGTTTGAAGGAAAGGGGACCATGTGCAATCTTTTGTCAAAAGGGTGAGGACAAATTTCATTCAGTGAATACCTATCATGCCCAAACTTTTGGGCACGAGCAGGATAAATTTTTTTTTTAAATCACAACTCAAAACATATAAATTTGCAATTATGAGATTTTACTAGCAACTAAGTGTGAGTTAACTCTAAGCACTAACCCAAGTAGTGAATATAATTTAAATCAAATGCGGAATACTAAAAGTATTGTTTTATGAACTCATCGATTTTAATCATTAACTAATTTAAATCAATTTATTGACGAAGATAAAATTAATCTCCCCTAGCCAATAATTGATTGTAGAGACTAATTAATTTAGTTCTAGCATATAGTTATAAATGACTAACAATAACAAAAAATGTATTTTAACTAAATCGGCTAAAGGGTCCAATAATTCTTTAAACATATTTTCCTATAAAACATTTCCCAATAGCCAAAAATAATCTTACCCAATTTATTATAAAGTTTATAATAGATTAAATTTCATAAATATTTTGAATTTAAACACTTTTTTTTTTTCAAATTATGCCCATATGTTTATTGAAAACATAAATAATTTTATGACCACTTAATAAAATACTTAACCTACAATTATCCAATCATTTATTTAAACTCTATATATAAAATATACATATATTATATTTTTATGTACACACACACACACACACACACACACACACACATATATATATATATAAACTTAAATATGCTTTCACATTATGGAAACCCTAATTTTTAATAATATAAAAAAAATCCTTTTATATTTTTTTTTCATTCTTAGTTATCTTGTTCATATTACCCTAGCCGTAACCCACTAGGGTTTTATTTTCCTATCTTTGGATTGTGCAGGGCAAATCTAACATGCGGCGGCCATGGCAAACTCGGCAAAGGGGAGGAGAGGCGGAGGTACCCGGTGGCACCACTATGTGACCACACAGTGGAGGCCGTTGCACCACTATGTGACCACACAGTGGAGGCTGCTGCACCACTATGTGACCACACAATGGCAAGCGCGGCACCACTGTGTGTCCACACAGTGGCGGGCGCGACACCACTTTGTATCCACACAATGGCGGCCGCGGTGGTCGACACTATGTGTCCACACAGTGGAAGCCATGGGGCTGACCACTGTGTGTCCACACAGTGGAGGCCGCGGGCCGTCCACTGTGTGTCCACATAGTGGCTTCGGCCCTTCGGCCTCCCCCTCTAGGTTAATTAAAAAAAAAAATTGTTTTATATAATTTTTTTTTTTAATTTTATTTAATATATTAATATATATATATATTTATTAAACTTCCAGAATTAAAACAATGCATTATTTTATTTTTTTATATACTGTTTAGCTAGGATTGGGATAAACTAATTAGTTTAGGTTTAATTTCTACAAATAATTTACTGTCAGAACTAAATAAATTATTCCAGCAACTATATAAATAGATTATTATTAAAATAGGTAGACATTTAACTTTAGATTTTAATTTTTGCTACAAGTGTACATAACAGAATTAAGCGAACTTAAAACAGCAACCATACAAATAGAGAATTTATTAAAATAATTCTTTAGAGATGGCTATAATAACTTCTAGATTTTATTTTCTGCAAATAAATAAAAAGACAAAATTAAATAACTAAAATTGCAATTTCATAAATAGATCTAATAGTTTTATTTCTAGCCTTCTACATGCATGCAAATCTAAGTCATTTCTTTTCTAATATTTTGTTTTAAATGCATAAAGGGAATAAATAAATTACTTTCTTTTCAAAATATCCTAAACACAACAAATGTTATTTTTCAGAAATATAGAAAACTAAAACCAGAGTTACTCATTTCCACAGTATAGCATAATAAAAAAATTTCATTTCTTTTAAGTACATTTAGATGACACTATCGTCACTTTACAAATAGGTCTCTCATTTCTAATAAATGAGGAGTTTCATAGAATAATAATTACATCAACAAATATTTTTCTGCAACAAATAACTCCAGCAACTTCTACTTGTCCTAGTCTTTTCTTCCAACAACCTGCAATAAATCAAGAGCTATGACCATGGAGTGCTCACCTCCCAGCCTAGGCTAACTAGTAGCCACCCCCGAGCTTGGAGAACCAAGCCCTAGATAGGTAACACACATGCAACACAACAAAGAAGGGGAAACAATCACAAACATATTCCCAACCAAGGCTACACTGCACCACACAATGTGATGTCTTTACACGGGTGGTAGTGGACCAAATACCTTGAGGAGACTGCAAGTATAGTAAAACTCAAGGCCACCTCATGGAAAAAAATGATACATCATAAGTATACAACCCCACAACCTTATGCCCCCCAAGGCATTCATGCCTTATTTCCCTCCTTATGACCCCCAAATGCATAAACAAGCCATGCAGCAAGGGTTACATAGGAATCCCTTGAGATCACTCTCTTAACGAGAGCCTCTCACTCGAGGGCTGTCAAACTTCTACCACCCTCAAGACCATCCTCCCTCCCAAGAGTAGGAGGTTTTGGTTACTCCCCAAAACACCGAAAATACACAAGAGTAAAATATAGAACACAAAATAAATTTTCATAGGAGAAAAATACAAGCATCAAGCCTTTTCCATACAAGCAATTCCTTTCAACATATCATGCAATATAAAAACAATACAAGAGAATTTTAACCAACCTTCAACTGCCCAAAGGAATGCTAGATTAGTTGAGGATGAGCAACCCAATTCCACAATTCCTTGATTCTCTACCCTTAGCCAAAATCATATACCAAATCTATCTTCTTCTTTTTTTCAAAATTTCTTGTCTCCAAAAATGGAGAGTGGGTGATTACCCTCAAAATCTCTCATTGTTGCCTAAAAAGGCCTCAGTGAGAGTTCTCATAGGTTTCTAAAATTGAAAAGGGAAAAGTCAAAAAAAGATCCAAAAGGATCTCTCATCAAAAAGGAAAGTTAACAACTTAGGTGATGCCTTCTAATTTTCAATTTTCGCTCAACTTAGGAAACCCACTTTTTAGGGTGTCTAAATGGTCACATGGGAATTGAAACATGCCTGGAATTACTCCTAACCCTTAGGTATACCCTATGGGCTTTAGGAAACACTCTTAAAATACCCTTAGGTGTCCATTTAACCCCTTTTAAACCCCTCTGAAGTTAATTTTCGGGTCAAACTTAAGTTGACCACCCCAAAGATTCTCTTCCCAAGGCAATTATGGAATCTCATTAAATTAATTGAAAAATCTATGGTTAAACAACTCCCTCCAAGAGACAATTTAAAAAAAAACAAAACATAAATCAACACGTGTCAAGTGACACAATAAAAATACTTTTACAAAATTATACATGAAATCTTGTCTCTTGTTGGATTTACACAAATAAATAAATTCAATCTAACACACATGCAACATCCACTTTTACAAATAAAATACTATACAAACGAGGTGTTGTCTCTCCAAATAGACAAACCCTGGTTTTACGAACGTACATAGGTCTAGGTTTGGTTCTCCATAATATTTCCATGGTCACATGGATAATTTTCCTACACATCTCAATTATACATTAGTAATTTCAAATAAACTCATATAATATAAAACACATGAATAAGAATATACATCAAACACTCTACATACAATATACACTTAAACAAATCAATACATCTTATATCCAAATAAATCCACATAAGCAATTATCATAATTCTCATAATTTTGATCCACACATAAAACATGCATCCTATTTCTATCATCATAGTAAAGTCCTGCAAATCCAATACTGACATATATCATCTCAAATTCGTCCTATCCTAGAGTCATATAGAGTCCTATATCATAAAATAAATGAAGCATCAACATATAGCAATGTTATCCAAATCATGGAACCATATACGTTCTAAATCCATAATGCATAAAAATAAAGCATCCATAATAGTCTCAACATAAAAATCACTGAAATGCTAGATTGAGTCGGGGTAGGGCCTCACACCCTCCCCCTCTAGGCATGAACTTCCTCCTGGAGTTCATAAAAAAGATGGGGGTACTCTGATCTCATACGTGTTGCATCCTCCCATGAAGTCGTAACCTCATCATAGCAATCCCACTGGACCCTAACCTAGTCCAACTCTCAACCTCAAAGGGCCAATGTCCGATGTGCCAAAATGCGAATGGGCTCCAAAGCTAGCTATCCGTTCGACTCCACCTACAAGGCATTCCAATCTAAAATATGAGACTCATCATAGATATACTTCCTCAAAACTGATACATGAAACACATCATGGATGCGTGACAGGCTAGGTGGCAATGCTAAATGATAGGCAACTGGTCCTATCTTCTCAAGGATCTCAAATGGTCCTACAAAGTGAGGTGCGAGCTTAGAACCCTTTCCATAATGGATTGGACTCTTATGCGGTCCCACTCTCAAAAAGACTTTGTCTCGAACCAAGTAGCTACGATCTATCCTCTTCGCATTTGCATACTTCTTCTGTCTATCTTGTGCCTCTCTAAGATGCTGCCTAATCAAGTCCACCTGCTGCTCCATATCCTGAACTATCTCAGGACCAATAGCAACTCTGTCCTCTATGCAGTCCCAACTCAACGGTGTCCTATAAGGCCTGTCATATAATGCCTGAAAGGGTGGCATCCCCAATGAAGTGTGATGCCCATTGTTATAGGAAAACTCCACTAAGGGAAGGTACTCTTCCCATTTGGTGTGATGATCCATGACGTACATGCGAAGCATATCCTCTAACACCTGGTTAACCCTCTTTGTCTGACCATCCATTTTTGGATGATATGCTGTACTGAAGTTGAGCTTAGTGCCCATAGCTGCCTGTAATGCCTTCCAAAAGGAAGAAGTGAAGAGAGAATCCCTATCATAATTAATCTTGCATGGAATGCCATAAAGTCTGACAATGTCTCGCAAGAACACCCGTGCTACCGCTGGTGTTGTGAAGGTAGTCCAAACTGGTGAAAAGTGGGCCACTTTGGTCAACTTGTCAACTGTCAACAAGATGGCATCATGGCGACAAGATGACATAGGAAGACCAATGATGAAATGCATGGATATAGTATCCCACTTCTACTCTAGTATAGCATGAGACTGGAGCAACCCACCTGGATGGCGGTGCTCTACCTTGACTCTCTGACACTCGAGGCATCGGGCTACTAACTCACCAATGAGCTGCCGCATTCCTGGCCAATGATATAACTGTCTCAAGTCAGCATGCATCTTCTTAGCTTCGAGATGTGCTCCATAAGGAGCTCTATGAGCCTCCGTGACAATGAACTCTCGCAATCCACCAGAAGAAGGTACACTGTATTGGATTTGGTAATCCATTTTGTAGTCAGTGTGACTCTTTATTGAGCAGTGAGCTCTAGGCTATTGGCCTCCCTCCATGTGCAGGCCCCTCACTGTAAGTAGTATTTATTCATTGGCCAGTGAGTAAATATTATGGGTCACAATACCCACCAAGGTTTTTTCCACACCGGCTTTCCTAGTTAAATATCTTGTGTTATGGTCTATTTCTATGTTGTCTCTATTATTTTTGTTTATTGCAATAATTATTATTTATCGGTACACTATTTTGGGATGCAAAGTTATAAATAAGTTTAAATATTCTACTAACCGGTTAGACATTGATTCACCCCCCTCTCAATGTCTTTGGGACTTGTCGGGGCTTCAAAATTCCAAATAATTTCAAGCTCCCTACTATTAAAAATGGTGGCCACTTCATGGAAATGACACATAATGGATGATTAATGATTTGAACAACTAGAGTAAAGGAGGATATGAATAAATTAATTCCAATGGACCCCATGAAAGACTAGTGTTTTTTATCTATAGAAAAGATGATATGAACAAAGAATTAAAATGAATGAAACATGACAATATAAGAAATGCCCATTTCAGAAAATCAAGTTTCCAAACTCCAGTAAACATATTAGATCTGTAAAATGTGTTTTTAGTTGTAGACCACACAGAAGACCGTAACAAAGCGGAAAAGCCTGTTATTTCGACCTACATGAAAGAAGATGTCGACTTGGAATCAAAATATATGAAAATATCAAATCTGATGAAGACCCATTTTAGAAGTGCATGTTTCCTACCACCACAAAAAAATTTAGATTCGTATATAAAGTTTAAGGTAGCCAACCGAGCACAAACCCAAAAGATAGCTTAAAGCAAGGTTATTGACTAACTAGTTTGCATATTAATTTCAAAGGGTTTTGTTAATTTTAATGTAAAATGGTGAATTTTCACCCCAAAAGGGGTATGGTACCCATTCAACCACATATAAGTGATTAAAAAATGTAGATATAAGGGAGAGAGTGAGAGAAAAATATAGGAGAGACTATGGATAATATGGTACTATTTTGAACCTTTTAATACAACCAATTGTTTTCCTTCGCATGTGTTGTGAGTTATTTCATTTTCTGTAGGCATATGTTTGTGATATTATCTAAAGGAGATAAGGTTATTCATATTCTTACAGTAAAGTTTATGTTTCTATGTTATAAACTTGGATTAAAAGGATCTACTTGCGAATTGTAATTGTTCCTTGTAGTTCTTCCTTGGATGGTCCTTTAAGGTTAAGGTTAAATTCATTCAAGCGGTTTATGATATAAACATTTAGCAGATCTCACAAGAAACAATAACTGACAAATTTACCAAAGGGGGTAGGTTTTAAAAACTATCTCACAAATCATACATTAAATCCTAGAGAAATATAAAACTTTGTAGCCCAAATAACAAGAAAGACACAGGTCATTCACAAATAACAACCTTTACCATATTAATTACTTTTACATTAAAGCAATAGGACTAGTTGAGTAGAACACATGAAACCAGTTAGCAATAGGACTAGTTGAGTAGGACACATAAAACCAGTTAGCAATAGTATACGTACTTATAAATTTCAAGTACAAAGATCGAATAGCTTCCACAACAACAATCTTTAACTCATCTAATAGCCACACATCCTAGGAACCTATACCATTCTGAGATAGGATGAAGTTAGATTAAGATAAACAATGTTCTATAAAAAGCATTAGTCATTGAAAGCCACTAGTGAATAGGTATACCCACCTAGGTCTTGCAGAGCCTGAAGTGAGGGAGTTAGTAACCACATAGCTTCACTCTATAAGCTGGCCAAGTCAACTGGAGGGTTTGATCATAGGAGTTAGCATTTCCTTATAACCTATCCAATCTGTTGATTTGAGATCCAACAGATTGTGGCTCTATCTAGGAATGTATGCCCCTTGCGGGCATAGCAAGAATCCAGTTTTCTCTGGTAGAGTAGTCCATTGCCAATCACCTCCCTTATGTAAATTATGTTAAAACTGCATCTGGTGGCCCCTAGGCCTCAGAAACATGAACACTCATTTTTGTTGGATCAAACACCTGGTTTTCATTTTGCAACAACATTCCAATTTGGCACACATCTTTGACCAATCCGATTTCATCATGAGGAACATCAATTGTCATCTTTCCATGTTTGTCATATATGTTATAGTGATTTCTATTATTATAATTTGTCCTATAACCTGGATAATGGTCTTTTGAGTAATTACTCAAGTAATTACTTTCTCCTTTTCCCCTTACTTTTGGGGACTTTGGAATTTCATAAATTATTATATCCACACTTTGAAATTGTCTGTGGTTTACATATATCTTATTTCTCATTCCTCTTTTTTGAGCATGTTTCACATTACCCACTTGACATTTGTTCTTGCCTTCTACTTCATGCTTAGGTTTAGGCGAGATATCAATATTAGGGTTCACAATATTATTACTCTCTTCTTTAGGTATTTCCTCATAAAAAGTTAAAAACTTATATTTTTCCTATTTTCCTTTCGAAGTATCTTCATGTCTGCAAATGCCCTATTCTTCATCCCTATATTATAGGAGTTCTCCACTTTAATCAAAAAAAATTGTTGTTCAACTTTTATTTCATCCTTAGCGATGTCAACATTGGAACTCAAGAAGTAATTTTTTTTTCTTCAGATATTGTTTCACATTCCTCCACAAAACTATACACCTCGTATTTTCCCACTGAACCAACATCCATCACTATACCGCTCATTCCATCTAAACTTACTTTTTCCTCTTCAAACATTGGACTGGAAAATTCAAACATACCATATGTGTATATGCCTTGGCAAAATAATTGAAGTTCCTCTAAGACTTCGCCATTCAATGGATTTGAAAAAATTTGGAGGCCATTTTCAAATGTATTTTCTTCCATGTGTTGATCACAATGCACATTTTTATTAGATACAACCTCTCCTATCTTCCATAAATTTCTATGATGCATATCTTCAGTATCAAATTTTATCTATGCAGGAGATAGAGGTTTTGAATTTCTCTTATATTTATGATACTCTATATCCAACAAATCTGAAATTTGTTCACTATTGAGTGAATATTATTCTTCTTCACCAATTAAATCATCACAGTTCTCATGTATGGATGAATCAGCCATTTGTTAATTGTCAAACAAGTATGATTCTTCACATGCAGACCATTCCTCATCATCACTATCAACAATAATTTCTTTAGGTTCTGACTCATACTCACAAACATCATCAATTGCTTCTTCATCAGATGGGCCTTCCAAATAGATAATTGATTCTCCTATATATTCATGTTCATTTGCATCTCTTATGTTGATGTTACTCTTCTCACATATATCATGTAGTGCCTTGTTCATCTCCGTAGCAAATGAACACGCTAATTCCAAATTATCGGGTCCGCATTCCCTCATGAGTAATTCCATGAGCATAGATATATTAGGCCTTATATCATCAAGTATTTGCAAATAAGTTGTCATTGTTCTACCAATTAATCCTTTTATAGATTTTCCTTCCTTTCTCCTTATGCTAAAGAATGCATTAATATGTGTGAAAGGATCAATATAATGATCTATTTGAATTTGATTATGGAATATAAAACATTGTGGAGAATAGACTGATGGATTGATGACAGATACATTTTCTTCAATGACACCATAGAACTCCTCTACAAACCACCATTCAATTTCCTCCAATGATGAGATGCTTTGTGGGGACAACAACCTAAAAATTCATTCTACAACATCTTCCAGTGTCATCACGAACAATTTCATGATCAATTCCTCCGCACAAATCTGAAATTTTTCAATAAACCAGTAATATTCTTTCAAATGCTCAGTTGGTGATTCACCCTTGGCTCCATGAAACCTCGGCATATAAATTTTAAGCTCATAAGGGAATGGATATGGATACATAGGGATGCTACTGAAATCTAACAGCTTGTATGCTCCATAAAGTTGCCATTTTGTATATGTATGTTGTATCCTTGAACATAGAGCTTCATAAGAATATGGATACTGATACATTTTGGATTGATATTGTATCAACCACTGATCTTTTCTTCATTAATTATACATAGAGTCACCACCTCGTTCATAGAGGACAAAATTTATTTTTGTTTCATCTGAGTTTCTTTCCCACAGCAGAGGCCTCTTTATGTTTGTTCTCCCTAGCAAAGTCGCCAATCTGTTGGATCTCAAATCAACAAATTGGATAGGTTCTAAGGAAATGCCAACTCCTATGATCAAACCCTCCAGTTGACTTGGCCAACTTATAGAGTGAACCTATTTGGTTACTAACTCCCTCACTTTAGGCTCTGCAAGACCTAGGCGAGTATACCTATTCACTAGTGGCTTTCGATGACTAATGCTTTTTATAGAAGATTGTTTATCTTAATATAACTTCCTCCTATCTCAGAATGGCATAGGTTCCTAGGATGGGTGGCTTTTAGATGAATTCCAGATTGTTGTTGTGGAAGCTATTCGATCTTTGTATTTGAAATTTATAAGTATGTATACTATTTCTAACTAGTTTTATGTGTCCTACTCAACTAGTCCTATTTATTTAATGTAAAATTAATTAATATGGTAAAGGTTGTGATTTGTGAATGACCAGTGTCTTTCCAGTTATTTGGGCTATAGGGTCTTATATTCTCTAGGACTTAATGTATGATTTATGAGACAGTTTTTAAACCTACCCCCTTTGGTAAATCTATCAATTATTGTTTCTTATGAGATCTGCTAAATATTCATATCATAAACCACTTGAATGAATTTAACCTTAACCTTAAAAGACCATCCAATGAAAAACTACAAGGAAAAATTACGATTCGCAAGTACATCCTTTTAATCCAAGTCTATAACATAGAAACATAAACTTCACTATAAGAATACGAATAACCTTATCTCCTTTACATAATATCAGAAACAACTTCCTATAGAAAATGAAATAACTCACAACACATATGCAAAGGAAAACAACTAATTGCATTAAAAGGTTCCAAATAGTACAATATTATCCAGAGTCTCTCCTATATTTTTCTCTCACTCTCCCATCCTTCCAGGTAGTGTTGTACAACATATCATGTAGTCTAGGTTTATCTTGACGATAAAACTGTTGTTTCTCTATTTTATTTACCCTCACAGACAAATCCTTTAGAGCATTTATTACCTTGTCCAATTTATCTTCATCTTTAGTTTGTTTGGGAGCTCTTGGGTTAAACAACCTAGTATCTTCTCTCTTCCCAACTCTCCCAATAGCTTTTCTATTGTTTTCTATAGTTATGACAACTTTCATAACTACTTTAAGAGTTGTAGGATTCTTTGTTCTAGGCTTGTAATTTGTTTTGTTATCAAATGCATTTATGTAGTACAAGATGCTTACTTTTGGGACTGGTTTTATCCTGTTACAAATTTTATTAATACCCTTGTTGAATCTGTTATTGAAATCAACCATTGTCTCTTTAGGTTCCTTCTTGATACTTATGATTTCGTGCAATGCAAACACAAGGCCATTTTGATCTCCATATTGCTCGAGAAAAAGTCTTTTAAACTCTGCAAGGCTACTTATTGAAAAATCAGGTAATGCTCTGAACCAATCTCATGCATCTTCTATCAAAGAATGCATGAATAATTTCATTTTAACATCCTAATATGGGAGGAAGAAATCTTCCATGACTGTATCAAAAGCTTTGCAATGTGCTTCTCCTGAGAAAGCATTACTCCCAGTAAATTTTGGTATTGCAGTTCTATTTTCATTTGGAATGGGATGAGGATACACCATCATTCCTGAAAAATCAAACTTCCTAATGCGTTCTGTATTCATCAATCCATATCCCCCCTCGAAGAAATTTCCATGGTTCTGACCTGCATTATTATTACAAGGAGGGAATTGGTTTTGAGGTTGGAAATGGTTTTGATATGTATGTTATTAAAATGATTATGTTGATATTCAGGAGGTATATTGGTGTATGGGAAATTGTTGAAATGATTGTGTTGGTGCTTAGGAAGTGTATTGATGTATGGAAAATTGTTGCGTCTATGATCATATAAGGGGTTTTCTGATATCTTATAGGTATTGTTCTTCACATTGATTTCATCTTCATTGATCCCCCCCTTATTTGATCCTTGGATTGCATGTTCACACCTCGCCTTGTACTTATTCAAGTCATGATCAATGTCATCTTCATTGGCATCCATGCCCAACCTAGCACATAATTCTACACACTCTCGTATTTGTCCAGTATCTTTCATTTCAGTAACTACTTCTAACATTTGTTTCATCAAATCTGCATACGGTCTGGTGCATCCATCTTGCTTGAACCTGAGGAACTTCAAGTACCTATCCTTGAATTAGGGTGGTGATTTTCAAAACCACGTGGTAATTTTCCTTTGTGTGCTTTATCTGCAACTGCCAAGTCCTCATTTCTTGGGTATGTAGGAACTGTGTAGTTCTGTTTATTTAGAGCTAGATGTGAATGATTTTTGGTCAAGTACAACACTCGCTTTTCTAATGCATCTTTGAATTCATAACTCTCCAAAACTTCTTGTAACTTGAGAAAAGCTAACTCCAAAAGAATATACAATCTTGCCTCTGTACCAAAAACAATTTCAAAAGGAGATAACCTAATAGCCCTTTTCTTTGTGGTATGGTTAGCCCATAGTACCTCATACAGATGTTCATGCCATGTTCTCTAATTTTCATCAGCTAACTTTCAGAGAATGGTGATGATATTCTTATTGTTGTCTTTGACTTGACCATTTACTTGAGGATAGTAATCTGATGCATGTGAGAGTATAGTTCCATACTTGTAACAAAAAATCAATATTTCATAGGAGGAAAAATTGGTAGCATTATCAGTGATAATTTTGTATGAGATCCCATATCTCACCAGAATTTTTTATTTGATAAAGTCACAAACGACTTCTGATGTTGTTTGCTTCACTAGGGTAGCCTCAACCCACTTAGTGAAATCGTTTGTAGCTACCAAGATGCGAGTATGATTTTCACTAGAATGGGGATGAATAGGACCAATAAAATCTAAACCCCATTGTTGAAATGACTCTTCGATGATCACCGGCTTCAATGGTAGAGTAGCAAGTTTTACTTTACCTTTGAATTACTGGCATGTATCACATTTCTTTACCCACTAATCAGCATCCTTGAACATCCTAGTCCAATAGTAGAAATTTCTCAGTATCTTGAATGTTGTCACTAAAGAAGAGAAATGTCCACCACATGCTTCATTCTGAAAGAATTGAAAAATCTTCTCTCTTTGTTCTTTATTCACGCACCTTAGAAAAGTGCCATCAATTTCCTTTTTGTATAGGAAATCACCCCAGATAATATATTTGGCTGCCTTCAATTTGATGGTCCTTCTCTCCCTAGGGGTGAGGTGAGTTGGGAACTCTCCATAAGTGAGGAAGTATGCTATGTTAGAGACCCAATCATCTGTGGTGCTGACAAACAAGACTAACGATAATTCAGACCCTTGAGTAACCTCTCCTCTTGAAGTGTTTTCAGCCATCAACTTGCATAACCCCCACCCTCGGAAAAGATTAGTAGGTTTGATGTCAATATCATACTCTTGAACCTTCCCAATCCAAGAAGCTCTCTTTCTCATTCCAATTTCTTCTTCAGTGAGGATTGTCTTCACGACAATTTCTGGAACATATACATTAGAGTGAGAATTAAAAACATAGAAACAAAACTGCTTCCTATCCTCACCACTACATAGGCTTGCTTTTCAACTAGAGAATATTTTAGCTCATGCTTCTTCAAAGGAATTCTCATGAAAGCAATTGATGCTTCGACATTATCATTATGGTGTTGAGTCAAGATTGTGGGCAATGTAAAATCCGAAGCATAACAATAAATATTAAAATCTTTGTTGAAATCTAGATACATCAATGTAGGTGCATCTGCTATAGCTGACTTGATTTGATTGAATGTTCTCTTTCCTTCATCTGACCATTTGAATACCACATCACCTTTCATCATCTCGACAATTGATTTTGTAATCTCAGAAAAATGTGGGATGAACTTTCTTCTGAAATTGATTTGGCCAAAGAATGAGAGAACTCCAGGCTTGCTAGAAGGTAATGACAACTGTTGAATAGCTTGGACTCGCTCAAGGTCAATGTGAAAACCTTCCTTTGAAACAATGTGACCCAACACTTTTCCTTCGGTCACTCCAAAAATTGATTTCTTTAGATTCAAGGAAATTCCTTGTTGCCTATATTGTGCAACACACACTCCAAATGATAAGCGTGCTCCTCTCATTTCTTGGAAAAGATAGTCAATTCATCCAAGTAGACAACAATAATTTTTTTAAGTCACCAAAAGAGAGATCCATCGCATGCTGAAAAGTGGCACCGCAGTTAAACAAACCAAAAGGCATTTGGTTGTAAGAAAAAGTTCCCCACGAGGTGGTAAAGGTAGTCTTATGATGATCCTCTTGATCCATACTGATTTGATTGTAACCAGAAAAACCATCAACCATGGACATCATTTTAGATCAAAAAATAGTTTGAAGAAGATGATCCTTAACTGGAAGAGGATAGTTATCCTTGAGGGATGCTAGATTTAGGTTGTGAAAATCAACACAAATTTTGATCTCACCATTCTTCTTTCTGATGAGAACTATGTTTGCAACCCACATGGAATAATGAATTGGATAAATTATTTTAACGTTCAACATTTTATCCACTTCTACAAAAATAGCATCCACTATCTTTGGATTGAATTGCCTTTTCTTTTGCCTGAATGGGGTTGAATCAGGTTTGAGAGAAATATGATGCTTGAATTCGCCATTCATAAACTCTTTAAGATCATCATAGCACCAAGAAAAGACATCAATATATATTATCAATAAATCAATGAATATCTTCCTCTCCTTGCGGGTAAGGCATTTTCCAATCAAAATGACTTTAGGATCATCTTCAAAACCTATGTTCACCTTCTCAACATCTGAAGATCCTTAGGGATTTTGTTCATCTTTCTTCTTTACAAATTATTCATGCTTATCAAATAGAATTTCAAGACAAACCAAGCCTTTAGGAATGGTATTGCCTTTAAGTTGCAGAATTTCAAGTTCTTTTTCCTCTTCTTTAGTAGTTTGCTAACTTGTCAAAGGTTGATTCTCATCGAAAAACAAATTGGAAAAAGTTTCACTTCCCTCTAAGAACGAGATGATATGTTTGCAATCATCAAAGACTTGACAATTCTGATTATTATCTGGCACACTGGACTGATAGATCATCTCTACTATATAAACATCCTTATCAAACTTGAGATGAGGAAGTAATAAAGAGGCTGAGACAGTAAGAGAATCTGCCTTTGTATTCTGCTCTCTTGGAATGACTTGTATGGAAAAATCATCAAAACCTTCAATCTCATCCCACACTTTATTTTGATATGACCACAGCCTTTTTTTCTTGCTCTGGTATCTATTCTTCACTTGGTTAACAATTAATTCAGCATCTCCCATGACTTGCAAATTTTTGATCCCTTTCTCCTTGACAAAATCCAGCCCTAAGAGAAGAGCATCGCACTCTACAATATTGTTTGTAGTATCAAATGTGAGCTTGTGAGCTTTAGGAAAATTTTCATCTTGAGGGGAAATCAGCACCACTCTCGTACATTAACCGGAAGATGAAGAACTTTCATCAAATTGCATTCTCCAAAATTCCGAAGATATATCCAAAACTAGGATTTCAGGAATATTTTCCTCATTTGATGATAGCATATAAGTACCCAGACCGGTTTCAACATACAATATCTCTACCCTTGGATTATCAGACTTGAGGATTGTATATTTATCCTTAGGCTCGGGGTCTAATCTAACTTTCTTATTGCCAAGAGGTATCAAGGCATGGGACCAATCTAACTGAATTGCACCACCGAGGTCTTTACAAAAACTACAACTTAAGAGCATACCATAAATGGCTGGGATATCGACAACCAAAATATTGAGTTTAAACTTCTTTTGAGGGTGAGCAGCTAAAGCAACTTGAGTGTCTTTAATCTATCCGCCAAGAGGAAATTATTTAGACTCCATTGAAAACACTTTACTGGTTGGTTTGTTCAAACATAGGCCTAATGCATGAGCAACTTTAGAAGGGATTACATTGTTGGATGCACCAAAATCAATGATACAATTGCTTAACTTACAACCGGCTATATATAAGGATATATAGAAACGATCAGGCTTATCAAAAAAGGAGGTGGCAACAAGGGATGATTCCTTTTAAATAGACCCCTCTTGATCATAACCATCAAAGTTCTCACCTAGTTCTTGATGTATGTCTGAATGAGACTGCTTTAGATCTTTTTTGATACAATGCACCAATTTTTCCAACTTCTGCGGGTTCTTCTTGAGATACTCAAATTGAGAAATTTGCACCTTGGTCTTTTTACAATGTTCTATAAAATCAAAAGAATCTTCAAGAGAAGGTTCCCCGTTGATGTAGAGCATCTAAAACAACACTACTCTTAGGGTAATCATTGACCCAAACATCATTCAATTTGATAGTTTTAAGAGTGGTAATCATTGACCCAAACATCATTCAATTTGATAGGTTTAAGGCGTCTAATAAGATTAAATCCCAAAATCCACAATTTTTTCATGAACCAACTCAATAAAATAGAGGTGTTCTTGTTACAAACAAACAATCATCTTACCAAATAATAACTGTATGCGGGAAAAGTAGGTCAATAGAACTTAAAATGTGAAAAATGAAGCCCAAGGAGACTTGTCCACACACCCACAGGACTTCTTAGTGCAAGCTATGGAGTCATGAAGTATGACTCAGCTTCCCAAGGTTGGTTCCATGGTTCTCTATCTCACAAGGTCCCTCAAACCAATTTCTCTACTCTCATATCACTGAGCAAAGTGGTTTAGGGATGAAAAATGCAAGAACGAGGGATGCTTTGGTTGATTTTAACATGAGAATGCAACCTATCTATGCATGATCCTACAAATGAAATGAGCTAGATTATAAGATGACAAGATTCATAGTGATACTATCCTAACATGATATACTAGTTATATAGTTAAGCTATTGATAAAAGAAGCAATCTAAAATGATTATTAGATTAATTTTTATTTACAAAGAGAGAGACTAAATGTGATAAAATTGAGCATAAGTAGGATACTAGGAGCTTGTGTCTTATTTTTGGAGGAGGGAGAGCTCTATTTATAGTGAAAATAGGACAATGGATGGCTAGGATTGAAAGAGTTTATCAAAGGTCAAGATTGAAAGTTATCAATCCATGTTTGCAATTTGCACCAATAAAATGGTGACATTTGTCAACATAAGACTGGTTGAGAGGGGAGGGTGGAAACATTAAATGCCTGAGAAGACCTCATGGTTACCCTAGGGTGTAAGGGTTAAGGTTAGGTTAGGATTACCCATTGGATAAAGCTTTTACCCAAAGGATAAACTCTTGTGCAAAGGATTAAGGACTAACCATGGTCAAAGCAATAAATGCTTGATGAGACCCTTGGGTTACATGGAGGTTGAGTTTAGAGAAATTCTTTAATCATGTCGGAGGGTTGAGTTAACCATTAATGGTTTAGAAGACTTTCAAAGTTAAGTTGTTGAAGCCTTTAATGGTTTTCAAAGACTTTGAGGGTTTGAGAAGTGACTTCCCCTTGCTTAGGGATGTGACAATATTTAGGAGATGGGTTAGGTTAATTTAGAAGTGATTAGAAGAATCTAGAAGGAGGTTTTGAGAGGCAAGTGGGAGGTGTAGGATTTTGCAAGTGGATGGAGAAATAATAGGATTTAATTGAAATAAAGTTAATTCAATTCAATTTGGTTGCAATTTGGGAAATTGAATAAATTAAATTTATTCAATTTAGGGTAACTTATTTAATTAAATTTGAATTTAATTAAAAAGTGGATAGAAGGGATTTAATTGAATAAAATGATTTATCCCATTAAATGGTAAAAGAGGTTTAGTGAATTTAATTTAAATAAATTGAGTAATTTACTTAATTTAAATAGAGGAATGTGAGTGATTCAATTAAATTAGATTTAATTAAATAGAGGAATGAACATAAATATTCATTTAGGAATATGGTCATTTTTATATGTCTACAATAACTATCATCAACCAACCACAAGATCTGATTTGCTCAAATGAAACTATCCTTTCCATTATGGCTGTCATAAGATTTCAACAGTTTTGTATCGGTCATTAATAACTTTTTCAAATGACATTATTTCGTCAATCGCTTCAGTGGCGTTTTAGATAACTTCATGAAGAACCTTTAGTCCGATTTAGAGGGAGATCCAACATTTAAAAACAAAGTTATGCTATTTTTGTATGATAGGTAACCCTAGGAACAGATTCTGGTAAGTTTCAGAAAATTTGTCATAACTTTAAAAATACTCAATGAAAAGGCATCAAATAAATTCCAAAGCAAATTTAACTCTTCCTTATACAACGACCAATTGGTTTTTAGACTCATTCAATCAAAATACCAATAGAAATATGCCTTGGAAGCAGTAAAAACGTGACTGTCATAAATGTTGAACAAGAACTTCAATTTATCCACTGGTTCTTCAAAATGTATTGCAAATGTTTCACATAGAATTCACTTCCTTCGTCATTCCTTCTACCACTATTACATGAGATATTTGAATTCAAAAAAGAATCAAGACCTTAATGGACTATTTGAACCATTGGCTTACACCGCCTTACAAGATGAATCATAATACTTTGAAATGACGCTTATTTCATTAAAAAGACTCATAACCTCATGAAATTGCCCATTGACCACATGGTGTGTCTCTAGTCCTAGGTGCTCCTACACCATACTGCCGACCTTGAAAGCTTTCCAAGTCTCTTGGAAACATAGAATAGTGAAACATTCTTTCCTTGATGCCTTTGTCTTCATTAATCTTTGTCTCTTTGGATTCTCTTGATTCCTTTGCTGCAATTTTTGTCTTCTACTTCAATCAGAACTCCCATCAATGGAGTTCATACTGGCTGCTCCTCAAGATGCTGCTCCAAACATAAGTCCACCCCCAATGCTACACCATACTCACCAACTACTTTTCCTCACCCAGGAGTCCTTTCCTTGCCTCTCTCCCTAGGTCTTTTGGCAACCCATTGGAGCTCCTTCTCAAGCCCCTTGGACCATCTCCTATCACCCCATGACAGACCTTCATGTCTACCTACTTGCAGCTAGTGGATATACATCTGTAGCCACAACCATTAGCAAACCAAAATACCAATCACTTGCTCAACCCAGACCTTTTGTTGAGCTCTGATACCAATTTGATGCACAACACCTAAAACAACACTACTCTTAGGGTACTCATTGACCCAAACATCATTCAATTTGATAGGTTTAAGGAGTCTAACAAGATTAAATACCAAAATCCACATTTTTTTCATCAACCAACTCAATAAAATAGAGGCATTCTTTTTACAAACAAACAATCATCTTACAAAAGAATAACTATCATCAACCAACCGCAAGATCTGACCAGTTCAAACGAAACTATCCTTTTCATTATGGCTGTCATAAGATTTCAACAGTTTTGTATTAGTCATTAATAACTTTTTCAAATGACATTATTTCGTCAATCTCTTCAGTGGAGTTTTAGATAACTTCATGAAGAATCTCGAGTCCGATTTAGTGGGAGATCCAATAGTTAAAAACAAAGTTATGCTATTTTTCGTATGACAGGTAACCCTAGGAACAGATTCTGGTAAGTTTCAAAAAATTTATCATAACTTTAAAAATACTCAATGAAAAGGCATCAAATAAATTCCAAAGCAAATTTAACTCTTCCATATACAACTTCCAATTGGTTTTTAGACTCATTCAATCAAAATACCAATAGAAATATGCCTTGGAAGCAGTAAAAATGTGACTGTCATAAATGTTGAACAAGAACTTCAATTTATCCATTGGTTCTTCAAAAGGAATTGCAAATGATTCACATAGAATTCACTTCCTTCGTCATTCCTTCTACCACTATTACATGAGATATTTGCATCCAAAAAAGAAGTGGTTTACAAACTCTGTAACTATCAACAATACTGCAGAATTGTGTGACAGTGAGTGGATTTAAAGTTCTAACTTTACAAACTCTCCTCCAAACTTTGTCACCATCTTGAATTTGACCAGAAAAGGGATTTTATAGCCTCCTGTCGGTTTCATAATTGTTCTAACTACTCCATGACTGAACTACAACACTTTGATAACATTTTAAGCACTTTTTTAGCTTAGCAACTTTTGATGACAATTTGACAAATTTTGTGTTTGAACTCCAAACTTAATAAAACTTTGTATGGATACTCTAAACATCCTAATATGACTCAAATAGAAATTTTACATCAATTTTACCCTTCTTTGGGTATTTTGCACAATTGGGCCTTCTTGACTCAATCAGGACCTTAATAGACTATTTGAACCATTGGCTTACATCACCTTACAAGATGAATCATAATACTTTGAAATGACACTTATTTCATTAAAAAGACTCATGACCTCATGAAATTGCCCATTGACCACATGGTGTATCTCTGGTACTAGGTGCTCCTGCACCATACTGCCAACCTTGAAAGCTTTCCAAGTTTCTTGGAAACATAGAATAGCGAAGCATTCTTGCCTTGATGCCTTTGTCTTCATTAAACTTTGTCTTTTTGGATTTTCTTGATTCCTTTGCTACAATTTTTGTCTTCTACTTCAATCAAAACTCCCATCAATGGAGTTCATACTGGCTACTCCTCAAGATGCTGCTCTAAACATAAGTCCACCCCCAATGCTTCACCAAACTCACCGACTACTTTGCCTCACCTAGGAGCCCTTTCCTTGCCTCTCTCCCTAGGTCTTTTGGCAACCCATTGGAGCTCCTTCTCAAGCCCCTTGGACCATCTCCTATGGCCCCATGACAGACCTTCATGTCTGCCTACTTGCAACTAGTGGATATACATCTGCAACCACAACCATTAGCAAACCAAAATACCAATCACTTGCTCAGCCCAGACCTTTTGCTAAGCTCTGATACCAATTTGATGTAGAGCATCTAAAACAACACTACTCTTACGGTACTCATTGACCCAAACATCATTCAATTTGATAGGTTTAAGGCATCTAACAAGATTAAATTCCAAAATCCACAATTTTTTCATCAACCAACTCAATAAAATAGAGGCATTCTTGTTACAAACAAACAATCATCTTACCAAAGAATAACTATTATCAACCAACCGCAAGATCTGATCAGTTCAAACGAAACTATCCTTTTGATTATGGCTGTCATAAGATTTCAACAGTTTTGTATCAGTCATTAATAACTTTTTCAAATGACATTATTTCATCCATCACTTCAGTGGCATTTTAGATAACTTCATGAAGAACCTTCAGTTCGATTTAGAGGGAAATCCAACAGTTAAAAACAAAGTTATGCTATTTTTCGTATGACAGGTAACCTTAGGATCAGATTCTGGTAAGTTTCAGAAAATTTGTCATAACTTTAAAAATACACAATGAAAAGGCATCAAATAAATTCCAAAGAAAATTTATCTCTTCCTTATACAACTTCCAATTGGTTTTTAGACTCATTCAATCAAAATACCAATAGAAATATGCCTTGGAAGCAATAAAAATGTGACTGTCATAAATGTTGAACAAGAACTTCAATTTATCCACTGGTTCTTCAAAATGCATTGCAAATGATTCACATAGAATTCACTTCCTTCATCATTCCTTCTACCACTATTACATGAGATATTTGCATCCAAGAAAGAAGTGGTTTACAAACTCTGTAACTGTCAACAATACTGCAGAATCGTGTGACAGTGAGAGGATTTAAAGTTCTAACTTTACAAACTCTCCTCCAAACTTTGTCACCATCTTGAATTCGATCAGGAAAGGGATTTTATAGCCTCCCATTAGTTTCATAACTGTTCTAACTTCTCCATGACCAAACTACAACACTTTGATAACATTTTAAGCACTTTTTTAGCTTAACAACCTTTAATGATAATTTGACAACTTTTGTGTTTGAACTCCAAACTTAATAAAACTTTCTATGGATACTCTAAACATCCTAATATGGACTCAAATAGACATTTTATATCAATTTTACCCTTCTTTGGGTATTTTGCACAATTGGACCTTCTTGACTCAATCAAGACCTTAACAGACTATTTGAACCATTGGCTTACATCACCTTACAAGATGAATCATAATACTTTAAAATGACGCTTATTTCATTAAAAAGACTCATAACCTCATGAAATTGCCCATTGACCACATGGTGTATCTCTGGTACTAGGTGCTCCTGCACCATACTGCCGACCTTGAAATCTTTCCAAGTCTCTTGGAGACATAGAATAGTGAAACATTCTTTCCTTGATGCCTTTGTCTTCATTAATCTTTGTATCTTTGGATTCTCCTGATTCCTTTGCTGCAATTTTTGTCTTCTACTTCAATCAAAACTCCCATCAATGGAGTTCATACTAGCTGCTCCTCAAGATGCTGCTCCAAACATAAGTCCACCCCCAATGCTGCACCAAACTCACCAACTACTTTGCCTCACCCAGGAGTCCTTTCCTTGCCTCTCTCCCTAGGTCTTTTGGAAACCCATTGGACCTCCTTCTCAGGCCCCTTGGACCATCTCCTATGGCCCCATGATAGACCTTCATGTCTTCCTATTTGCAACTAGTGGATATACATCTGCAACCACAACCATTAGCAAACTAAAACACCAATCACTTGCTCAGCCCAAACCTTTTGCTGAGATCTGATACCAATTTGATGCAAAGCATCTAAAACAACACTACTCTTAGGGTATTCATTGACCCAAACATCATTCAATTTGATAGGTTTAAGGCATCTAACAAGATTAAATCCCAAAATCCACAATTTTTTCATCAACCAACTCAATAAAATAGAGGCATTCTTGTTACAAACAAACAATCATCTTACCAAAGAGTAAATATCATCAACCAACCGCAAGATCTGATCAGTTCAAACGAAGCTATCCTTTTCTTATGGCTGTCATAAGATTTCAACAGTTTTGTATTAGTCATTAATAACTTTTTCAAATGACATTATTTCATCAATCTCTTCAGTGGAGTTTTAGATAACTTCATGAAGAATCTCGAGTCCGATTTAGTTGGAGATCCAACAGTTAAAAACAAAGTTATGCTATTTTTCGTATGACAGGTAACCCTAGGAACAGATTCTGGTAAGTTTCAAAAAATTTATCATAACTTTAAAAATACTCAATGAAAAGGCATCAAATAAATTCCAAAGCAAATTTAACTCTTCCGTATACAACTTCCAATTGGTTTTTAGACTCATTCAATCAAAATACCAATAGAAATATGCCTTGGAAGCAGTAAAAATGTGACTGTCATAAATGTTGAACAAGAACTTCAATTTATCCATTGGTTCTTCAAAAGGAATTGCAAATGATTCACATAGAATTCACTTCCTTCGTCATTCCTTCTACCACTATTACATAAGATATTTGCATCCAAAAAAGAAGTGGTTTACAAACTCTGTAACTATCAACAATACTACAGAATTGTGTGACAGTGAGTGGATTTAAAGTTCTAACTTTACAAACTCTCCTCCAAACTTTGTCACCATCTTGAATTTGACCAGAAAAGAGATTTTATAGCCTCCTGTCAGTTTCATAATTGTTCTAACTACTCCATGACTGAACTACAACACTTTGATAACATTTTAAGCACTTTTTTAGCTTAGCAACCTTTGATGACAATTTGACAAATTTTGTGTTTGAACTCCAAACTTAATAAAACTTTGTATGGATACTCTAAACATCCTAATATGACTCAAATAGAAATTTTACATCAATTTTACCCTTCTTTGGGTATTTTGCACAATTGGGCCTTCTTGACTCAATCAGGACCTTAATAGACTATTTGAACCATTGGCTTACATCACCTTACAAGATGAATCATAATACTTTGAAATGATGCTTATTTCATTAAAAAGACTCATAACCTCATGAAATTGCCCATTGACCACATGGTGTATCTCTGGTACTAGGTGCTCCTGCACCATAAGTCCACCTCTCCAAGATACATCACCTCACCAACAAACAATCACTCTTGCCTCACCTAGGAGTCCTCTCCTTGCCTCTCTCCCTAGTCTCTTGGCAACCAATGGACCATCCCATGGCACTGGACCATCTCTTTTTCCCTTGACAGACCTTAATTGTCTGCCCATACACAACACCAATTTCCTCTTGCAGCTAGATGGACAAGCACCTACAACCAAAACGCATCAGTAACACAAAATCTCAAATCTTTTTGGGCTAGGTCTTGGTGTGGATTGCCTCCTTTGGCGCTCTACCCACACACTCAGACTCTTCTAGCTCTGATACCAATTTAATGTATAGCATCATGAAATTCCAACCAAGGACTCCAAACCATCCATGAACCCCAATATATCAACACGATTCTTCAATTAGTTAGAGGCATTATCAACATCCTTAACATATTATCCCAACAACCAACCAATCAACATTTTAAGGTATGAGAAATTAAATATGCATTCAAGCATTATTCCTGATAAAAAATGGCCTCTTACATCCCATTTATCATCCACAAACACTTTATCCCCAACTTGCAAAATGATTTGGACTAGTAATGAAAATGACAAACTTGACTGTCCATGTTTTGATATTTTTGATTCTGTTATTCATATCTTTTAGCCCAGACAACATTGTTGGAATCGTTCTAGTGGAGACATAGATAACTAGTCTTTCTAAAACATATCCAAAAATTGTAAAGTTCCAACGATTAGTTAAAGATTTATGCCCTCTACACCGAGATTGTTTTGACTGTTATAGAAAAACAAGAAATGTGCATGCCCAGTCCGCTTAGGGCATCAAATATCTCACACAATACCAAACCATTCAATACCAAATCAAAACCATATTGATTTAAATTAAATCCATTGCTATAATCCAGAATATTACAATTTTTGGATGGTTACATTGTGAGATATCAACAAATCCTTGTGACTAACACTGTTAATGACGGTTTTCAGGCAATTTTTAGTAAAATCCTCATATCTCATTCATTTCACAATGAAAATGTTCCAAAAAAAAACCAAAGGAAGGATTATTCATTCCCCTATCTAATAATACTATTGATACATTGTTTCCAGGCTGTACAGGTTGCACAAGGCCTGGAAACAACTCATAAATAGTTAAAACCAATCAAAATAACAAGAATTGAGTGCACCAAAATATACCAAAATGTTCTCCTTCCTCAAATATCAACTTGGATTGATAATAAAATGGTATTTAAAGCCTCTTGACTATTCATACCTTCCTAACTACCTCCAAGACCAATGGGAACCAACTCTTCATCATTTTTGTTGCATTTTTGCAATGTTGTTTGTGCAACTTTTAGGCAACTTTTACATTTTTTGCAAGAATGACTCCAAAATTTACATGGATCCTCTAAATATTCAAAAATGGACTAAACATAACATATTACATCCATTTTACCCTTCCTTGGGTATTTTACATATTTTTGACCTTCTTGACCCAACTAGGACCCATTAGGACAACTTGAGCAACTTTTACAAATTGTTACAATTATGGCTCATAGCCCTTTACATTTTCACTCAATGGACTCAAATACATTAAAATGACCATATAAACTCAAATATGAGTGAAATGACTCATGGCATGATCTTTAACCTCCTGGTGTACCTTTGTGCTAGGTGCTCCTGCACCACCCGTGATCAACAACTTTTTCATCTTTGCTTGACAATCCTGGTTCTTCTTTGCTTTGCTTCCTCGATAGGATTTACTTAGGAATATCTTCCACTTCTTTATCTTTTGTAGAAGATTTAGCTTTTTCCTCAAGCTTCTGGTACCAATTCTTTGTGAAGACATTACAAGAATGATTATTTATATCACTATCTTTCCCATCTTCCTCACCAGACTCATTCTAAAAAGTTAATTTTAGATGGACCAAACTGCTGATCAGTTTCATCTTCAATATATTCTTCAATCTTTTCATTGGTCAGGTTCATCTGCATAAACCCAGTCATCTCAGGTAATGAAGCTCCATCATAGTCTGTTGTGAGATGAAAATCACACATTGCAGTAGTTTGGCGATTACTTGTGGATGGATGCTCAATATCCAACCTTGGTGTTGGAGCATGAAGCTTCAGTTGTTGATTTTGTTGGTATGGAATATAATTCCTCATAGGAATATCTTGATACAAAGGTGGTGGATTTTGCAGAAACTATTTCTTTAGCTGGAGTAGATCATTTCCTAACTTTTGAGCCATTGGGTCTATGGTTGCAGGGTTGGCTTGTTGTGTTTTTCCTTTTTGCAAGTATTTATTCCATTTTCCTGTGCTCAATAAGTCATCTTCAACTTCAATAGCTAACCTTTGTGTTGCTGCAAGATCAACAAATTGTCCTCTCCTTATTTGAAAACTTATGTCAGGATGTTATGCGTTGATGAAGAAACATATTTGATTCTCTTCTATGGGATTTTTATCAGTTGCAAGTCTATTGACAAGTTTATTGAATAGTGCCACAAATTCTCTCATAGGTTCATGCACTTCCTTTTTCATCTGAGTCAACTGGGCAAGAAGCAAATGCCTATCATCAATAGTTTTGAACCTATCCTCAAATTTTTGTATGAGAGTCACCCAATTATTAATGGAACCAGTTGGGAGCTAGTTAAACCATTCAACTACGACATCGATTAGAGTTTCAACAAAAAGTTGAATAGAAACATCCTCTTACTGAACTCCAAGGATCGTACATACAGTAGAGAAAGCACTGATATGATCTTCTATGGCAACCTTTCCATCTCTTGAAAACTTAGGAAGATGCTTCCTTGAACCCATTGGCAAGTCATGCAATTGATTTCCCAAAGCTAAAAGACCTATGGTTGCGCCCCATGGGACTGTCGGAGGATTTTTTTGCATGATTAGTTGTGCAAAGTTAATAACAAGAGGAGGAAGTAAAGTTAAATCTTGAAAAGATGAGGAATAGGTACTTGTTTTCTTTGGCGAAGAAGGTCTACTAGTGGACTTAACTTTATTTTTTATGAGTTGTGAAAGGTGTGGAAAAGTTGAGCTTGTCTAGTTCAGCAAAATCGAGATCAATGATACCCTTACTTCTATCACCTCTAGTGTATCTCTTGATTTCCAAAATGCTTATTAAGTATCTTGCTCCTGTTGATCTTGCACGTGTTGAATGTTTTTCCTATTGTGCCTTGGAATTACAAAGATTCTTTCAATGACGATCAACTCTTGCCCAGGACATACCCTCCTAAGAATCTCACCAAACTTTTCCTCTTCAACCAACACTTGATGTACTTGTTGATATTCTTGATCACTTCTACGACCTTTCCAAGCAAGCCTATTCAACTATGATATTACGTCTTCTTGTTTGACTTGAACCTAGTTGAGATTTGGCTGCAAGACATGTGGATTATGACGAGTTAAGACCATAGCTAGTCATAGAGGATGATATCTTATATGTTGGGTTGTCTTTGAATTTGATGTTGGTTGGGTTAAGCAGTAGGATTTATTGCTAAGAATACACGATGAAATCTTTCAACTGCTCTTTCAAACACCACCACTGGATACTGAGCTTGTCTTTCTTCTTCTTCTAGAATTAATCTCACTCTTTCGTATTCAGCCTGATTTCTTCTATTTCTCCAGGTTAAAGTATCCAACTGAGAAATTATATTTTCTTGCTCAGCATGAACCCAATATAGATTCGATTTTACCACATGAAGGACGTTCTCATGCGAAAGAACCATCTTTCTTCATGGTGGGCAAAAGGAAAGAAAATATCAAGGCGACGGTCTTCTTATTTTGGTTCCCCAACAGAGTCGCCAAAAATCTGTTAGTAAAGAGATCCATCACTTCGAAATGTTCTACTATGTTCCCAATGGAGGAGTGACAAAGAAAAGGTTCCCAACACTTAAATAGATCATTCTTTGGATACGATCTTCCTCTGCGTTTCAGAGGGGCATCTCCCTCATATGATAGGGGTATTTATATTTTCAAATAAAGTTAATTTGAAAAGAAAAAGGGGAAACTAACTATAAATGAACTTAGAAGAAATCTACACAACAAACTATGATTGTTATTAAGATTTCATTGATTTCTAACCTCATCACTATCAACTCTAGACCACACATAAGAAGGTAGTGAAATGAAGCATTGAAGTTTGCACGAAACCAATATACCTCAAAGATACTAGAGAAGTTTATAATTTTATATGACCATTGTCTTCGTGAAACTGGAAAAGTAATTTGCAAACTTGTTATTTCACTATCACGTGATAATTACATAACATTAAGCAAATTACTACTTGACAATCATGGAAACACTTCCAATTTGCATTGTATTCAAAAGATGGAGTTATACAATCCAAAATTTTAGCTATCCCAAAACTCACAAAGTCCAAAAAGTTCTTTAATAATCTATCTTTCCACTATTTATAATATCCTATGAGTAACTACCTCATAACCAAATTAAATCCTGAGTTAGTAACTCTTTTCTATGCAAATTACAATGAGTTAATAACTTAAACATTTATGGATAGAAAAAGTCAACTTTTTAACCTTTGACTCCATGAGATGGAAAATCTCAATTTAAATCAATAAGACTGAAAATAATACTTGAGACTAACTAATCAAAACACAACAAAAAGAGAATATACAAAGATTAAAGTATAATATTAATTCTCAATATCATGGAGAAGCATGTTGGCTGATTACTAGATCCTGTTGAACTGGTGTTTTGGACTTGATTAACCTATATGCTTTGAGAGCATCTACCATGAACTTGGATCTAGGAATGATCACATTGTTCATCTTCAATTTGGTAGTAGCTTGGCCATCCAGAATGTCAATCAAATCATGATAATATGAAGGCATGTCACAAGCATTTAAAGCAACTGAAATAACATGAGTCTCTTCATTCTATCTGCATCTGAAACTTGCACATCTGCTAACTCAGTATTGATTCTATCATGAAATTTGCTTAAGAGTACCTGACTGTCCATTTGCTGAAATTGTTCCTTTACTGATATATCACCAATAATGTTCATTGTGTCCTCTATTACCTTCATTTTTGTTTTCTCACAAGCTACTAAGAGTTTTTGATACTCACCTAGGCATTGCTTGATATTCTCCAATTTCCAACTTATACTCTTGCACCATGTACTTGATTGATTTTATTCTTTATGAGAGAAGAATTTCTCAGCAATGAGTACATCTATATCTATTTTACCTATTCTTTGAAATTCTTTCAAAGTATCTTGCCAAGAAATTTCTTGTTCTTTGGCATTCTTCAATTCTATAGCAATTTCTTGTTCCTGTACATCAAGTTTCATGTGAACATCCTTGGCTTTTCCAATGAAGTATAATGTCTTTGACTTCATTTGATTTATCCATTCCTCTACCATTTTACTGTGTCTCTTGCATTTATGTATATCTTCAATCACCTTCTTTTCAATAATTCATTTGGCATGCAATAATGTCGAATTTGATGCTAACTCCAACTGTGCATCTAAAGAATCCACAATGGATTTAATATAGGATGAGAGAACTTGTATTTGTTGCTTTATCTGATCCTTTGTTTCCTTATCTTTGTTTGATTTGTCAACAAGAATAGTTGCGGAAATTTAAAAAATTTGAACAACTCCCTCATGTGTTGTAGGTCCTAGATCCACCCGTGTCACATTAAAATCTGCCTCACTAGCTTCAGTTACGTCTTTTTCAACAATAGGATGGGCTACCTCAACACTTAAATTTCCTGATGAAAGACTAATTCCCAATCTAGATGCAACTTTTGTTTTCTTGTGTTTGGCTGTCCTGTGAAGTGCATTTACAACTGCATCAAAACTAGGAGCTATCCATTGAACAATTCTCTTCTTATTCTGTAAGCTCTATTGTAACCAAAATGATGAAGATGATGGCAATGATTCTTGATTATTCTCAAATGTCGAACTTAAAGATGTTGGATTGTTTGGAAAGAATTGAATTGAACTTTAGTATGGACATCATTCATTTCAGCTTCTACATGAATGGAAAAATCATCATGTTGTGGTGATGAAATAATGATAGAAGATGAAACAGAGGGGATTTTCTGATTATCCATGTTGGGAGGTTGTTGAGGTGAAATACATTCCAACTCAGCTTCTAGCTCTTGTGCAGGATTCATTATCTATCCTTTTGTCTTTGACCTCTTTTTCTTAATGACAGAACTAACTTCACATGCCTTTGCAAGATCCTTTCCTTTTTGTGGATCTTCTTCTTCATCACCTCCCTTGGATATATTTTGGTGTAGACTCATAGCTATATTTGACCTATGTGAATTAGTTGGAAGAGAAGAACTTCCTTGTGCACCACTTATATCTTTTGAAGTATTACCTTTATGTGAAGGTCGGGTTTCTATAGCCTCAATCCTCTTACTTTTAACCCATTCGAGTGTTCTTCAAACCTCATAGGTTGATCTTTCATGAATTATTCTTATCTCCGGAAGTGACCAATTTATGGGTGGAAGAGGAAGAAGTTGAATCCTCTCAAAATAAAAAGAACCAATAAAATCAGATTCATCATCCTCAATCCCATTCACATTTATTTCAATTTTTGTAATCAGCTATCTGCTTGATAGTGAGCCTCATCCAATCCCTTTTTTCATACCTCAAAATCATCTTCACATTCTTGCAAGAAATCCTCTATATTAGGAAAGTACTCAAATCTGACACCAAGTTCCAACTCTCCTACAGCATACCCTTTGCTATCAAAAGGAGACCTCATATCATAAGGGTACAGGTGAATCTTTTTTATAGACCTCTCAATACTTTGAGCATCTGAGTAGCTCTCACAATTGTAATAATCGACTCCAATAAGAAAAGAGATAATGCTTTTCCTTTTATTCTGACAAATTTTGTTGACCTGTGCAATTTGCCTGTGCACCTCAATAAGGATCAACTATCTTCAACAAACCTTGGCAACATGAGAGGGCAACCATCATAACCTCCTATCCGGATGTATGTGAACTTCGGAAATTGTATGAAGTAACTACCATACTTATGTACCAATTTTGCTGCTTCTGGAGATACTCTGAGTCCAATGTTACCTTGTAGTTCTCTTACTATTAACATAGTAAAGGCCTCATTAACCTGCTTGAAGTGATGATAATTTTCCTCCAATTGCGGTTGTTTATGGTAAAAATGGAAATAACAACATTAAAAGACTGAATGAGTTCAACCACAAAACCCTAGCCTAACAACAACAAAGATCCACCATAACATATGAAGATTACTTAAGACACTGCAAATCAAATGAAATCACAAAGATTATACCATGACATGTCCAATAGGGTTTGGATCTCCATTCTTCCTATCTCCATTGATCTTGCTTTATATATGTGCTCTCCGATTTTATGTGTGCACAAGAGCTCAACAAAGAATTAAAACGTGGTTGATAGCTTGATCCCATATGAATGTTCAAATGCTAGAATGCTTGAAGGATTGATTAGGGTTGATAATGAAGGAAGCATCTCCTTATATAGAAGACACTGTAAGGAATTAAGAGATGAATGACATGTGTCATGGGTAGAAAAGGTTAATGAATTAATTAAATAAATAAAGATTTATTTAATTAATAGAGGAAGTGGGATCAATTAAATAAATAAAAGTATTTATTTAATTTAGGGAAAATGATTATTTAAATAAATAAAAGTATTTATATAAATGAGAAATAAGGCTAGAAGAGGATAAATGAATTAATTAAATAAATAAAGATTTATTTAATTAATAGAAGAATTAGGATTAAATAATTAAATAAATAAAAATATTTATTTAATTAGACATGACAATTTTAGGTGTACATTTTGCCCCTCTTTGAGACAATGCAGCTTGTTGCGTTGTTTCAAAGAAGATAAGATGAATTGATACAAAGTTGCCCCAAGATGGGAATGAAAATGTTTATGGTAAAAATGGAAACAACAATATTGAAAGACTGAATAGATTCAACCACAAAACCCTAGCCTAACAACAATAAAGATCCACCATAACATATGAAGATTACCTAAGACAATACAAATTAAATAAAATCAAAAAGATTATACCATCACATGTCCAATAGGGTTTGGATCTCCATTCTTCCTATCTCCATTGATCTTGCTTGATATATTTGCTCTCAGATTTTATGTGTGCACAAGAGCTCAACAAAGAACGGAAATGTGGTTGCAAGTAGGCTTGATTGCATATGAAAGTTTGAATGCTAGAATCCTTGAAGGGATTCAGGATTGATAATGAAGGAAGCATCTCCTTATATAGAAGACACTATAAGAAAGGATAAGATTGAGAGGTGTAAAAGATAAATGGATGGCTAGGATTAGAGGGTAGGTAGAGGAAATAAGAAACTAATGAGAGGGTAGGTAGTGTAGGAATTAAGAGATGAATGACATGTGTCATGGGTAGAAAAGGGAAATGAATTAATTAAATAAATAAAGATTTATTTAATTAATAGAGGAAGTGGGATCAATTAAATAAATAAAATATTTATTTAATTTAGGAAAGGACAATTTAAATAAATAAAGGTATTTATTTAAATGAGAAATAAGGCTAGAAGAGGATAAATGAATTAATTAAATAAATAAACATTTATTTAATTAATAGAAGAATTAGGCTTAAAATAATTAAATAAATAAAGATATTTATTTAACTAGATAGGACAATTTTAGGTGTCTACATTTTGCCCCTCTTTGAGACAATGTAGCTTGTCATGTTGTTTCAAAGAAGATAAGATGAACTGATACAAAGTTTCCCCAAGATGGGAATGATATGCCCCCTTGAGAGATTGGATGAAAATGATTGAAAAGATCGCAGACAATCTCTCGATAATAAAGAAAGGCTAGAATGGACTGACAAGATAGGATAGAGTGATAGAGTCATGGGATAAAGAAGACTGATGTGGGAGACTAGGGCTAGGGTAGTCTATAAGATATAATACGAGGGAAAACATCATCATTGCCATCCCCACACCTAAGAGATTAGAGTGCGGAGAGAGAAGAGAGTAGTTAGCAACCATGGCATTAATGCACAAATTCGATCACATTCGCTGATATCAGAGGCCAGCAGAGGCAAGAGAGCTGGTAAGTACCACAAAACCTCCTTGTGCGTTGTTGCATTAACTGTTGTCATAAATGCATGCTAGGTAGTGCAATAAAAAGTAGCACTTTGTGATGAACGGGGAGTACCACTAGGATAGAGTTCCATATGATAGATATAAGCACTAGGATAAAAAGCAGCACTTTGTGATGAACATGGAATGCCACTAGGATTGACACAGTTGATTTTCTTGATTGTAGGAGGACCTACCTATGCTCGAGTCACGGGAGAGATTCCCTTCGACCCAACATTTACGACCAGAGCTGATACTTGAGGATAGAGCAGTAGTAGAGGCTATCGGGCTGCGATACATTATGTATGTGCCTGAGTTTCGGGTGAACATGGGATTGCTGACTGTATTAGCTGAGAGATGGCACTCAGAGACTTGCACTTTTCATTTGCCGATGGGTGAGATGACAGTCACCTTAGAGGATGTATATAGGATACTGAGGATACCAATTGTTGGGGAGTTAGTTCCTTATGATCAAGATGGAGACAAGGATGCACTGAGATGATTGTTTCAGGATCCAAGATTGGAGATGAGGGTTGGATGACACCGTGATAGCGATAGGATTGGCACTACTAGTGGTGTTGGCAGGAGTGATCAGTGGGTTCCTCTATCCGGATAGGGCGACAAGAGGGTTGGCAGTGAGTTGGGGGAGGACACCAGAGACATTGGTGATAGAGCACACCAGGTTTGCATGAGGGTCATGTCTGCTGGCACACTTGTATCATGAGCTGCATCAGTTTGTGTATCACAGATCAGTAGGATTGGCATGCAGAGTGACACTATTGCAGATATGGGCATATGAGCATCTTCTGGTTACACAACTGATACACTTTAGAGGTAGGGGACATGGGTGTAGCTATGTACACATGTATGATATGATTACCTCATAGCCACAGATTGGGAGGATGGAGTATTCATGACGGGTTATCGATGAGATAGACAGTATGGTATGGAGGCCTTACTTAGATTGTGAGGAGTGGGAGGATGATACAGTGGAGTTGCCATATGTGTTTAGGAGTAGGTATTTGATCAGTCGAACATCATATATTATTGAGAGGTAGTTGATAAATAGGGTATGCAAGCAGTTCGACAGGATACATTGGATGTCACGGGGTTAGGGATGTATGCATAGACCATGAGGGATCAGGTTCATTTAGGGTCATTATTGTCGTATGATCAGGCAGTGGCATGGCTTCTAGAGATGGTTCCCATGCCTTGGGACATATGGTCAGATGAAGAGGATACAAGGATGGATGCAAAGTACACTGCATATTGGGTAGAGAATTTGTTTCCATGGCTGATAGATCTAGGGGAACCAATAGAGGGAGATAGTGGAGGTGATGGAGAAGATAGTGGGGATGGTGGAGGTACAGGCCAATGACAGAGGTGGGGCACAGTGATAGAGAGGAGAGTGTCTCAGAGGAGAGAGGGCAGAGAGGAGAGACAGATGCATGTAGTGAGGGGCAGAGGTGGATTTTTGTTATAGGTTCCAGTAGCACAAGTTCCCAGATAGGTACAGGCTCCCAGATAGGTACAAGGATAGGAACAACCACAAGGACAGGGTGAGGGGAGAGAGGAGGAGGATGAGCTACTATCCTTGAGGGAGATCTACCAGGAACAGGCAGATGAGATCCAAGATCTGGAGCGAGATACATCTAGACTCATGAGACAGCTAAGGGATATTGAGAGGGAGAGGGATCAAACTATTCAAAGCTATACAGAGGCTAAGATAGCACTGAGGGCTGGGAGACAGGCAACAGAGGACACATGGGCTAGATATACCTATGTTCTGTGGGCAGGGGAGGAGATAGCCTACTAGAGAGACCTATATTATGGAGTGGTACCACCAGATCAACGGGCTAGGAGCTTTCAAAGACCATTGCAGACTGTGATGACCACTAGAGGGAGAGACGGGAGACAAGCATCTAGCGGTGGGGTCATGGGTCCTCCACCACCACCAGATAGAGGGGGCAGGAGAGATGATACTGGGGCGGGTCCTTCCAAAGATCAAACTTCGTTGAGGCCACTCAACTCTGAGGGAGGGAGTTCATCATAGCCTTGGAGGGCTCCCTATGTATCAGTGTTGTATCATTTTGTATGATGATGTAGACACCTTCGGGTGATTGTAGCCATATGATTTTTGACATTATTGTATCATAACACTTATGATTTTGAGATATATATATGAGATGATTCATCCTTGTGGAAACTATATGCATGTGTACCTATGTGATGTTGCTTCTATGTGATGCATGTTTCTATATGACGCTTATGATATGGATGCAAATATGTACATGATGAAATGTAATATTTTTGTTCTTTTATGTTTTATATGTTATGCATGTGAAATGTAGATGAATATGATAATGCAAATAACTATCCACATGATGAGAATGTAAAATATGCTAAAATGTGTTGTGTGCAGGATGTGATGCAATTGTGATATCTATATGTATGTATGTATGAAATGTGAATATGTGTTAATGTAGGTGCAAACTACATGAAATGCAAATATTTTTGGCGTGTCATTATAATCAGTCATGTGATAACAAACTACACGGACTCAAGAAGGACTATGGAGGTCAATCAAGAAAGGGGGATGGAAGATAGAAGATATGTCAGTGAAAGAGCTTCTTGTGCTATTATCATCATTGAGCTTTATTATGGCAAAATAGGTTATGACAATCCAAATATATGTTCGACTCAAAAAGTCATTGTACCTGTTTGCATGGAGACAAGATAGTCACAAACAAAGAATTCCCCAGTTCATACTAGACTCACAGTGTCCTCATATCCTTGGATAAGTCATAGCATTACTAAGAGACAATCCACAGATAGCAAAGAAAAATAGGTGACGATACCCCATCCTCATCTTTTGAGTCAAAGACATCCTGGAGATAAAACCTCTAGTCAGAGACATCCCAGAAAAGCTAAAAGACATGTCACCAAAAAGATAAAATCAAAAGAAAACCAAGACCCTACACCAACATCCACTATAGTCCTCAAGTTTAGTATCTCTTTTCACTTGTATAAGTCTATTTGATTGTGGTCACAATGTTTACTTTCACAGAAGGATAGATAGCACTGAACCATAATGTTGTTTGAGTCTGTTAAAAGATTTGATTTGTTGAAGCCCATTGTTGTTGTTGTTGTGTCTCATCCAAAATTGATTGAATCCATGAAACTGATACTTTATTGTGGAGAAAATGAAACTTTATTGCAAATTGGCGATGCAAATGTTGCTTTATTATGGATTGTGCGCAGATAGACTGAAGAAAACTGGAAGAAATTGTACTCCTCAGAATGTGTGATGCTCTCAGTTCCACACCCATCACTAGATGTAGGATTTGCCTTATCCACGGATAGGAGCTGATTTATTATGGATAGCAGGGGGCGAAAAGGAAGGTTTATTATGAATGACTAACAAATTTTAGGTAGATCAATAACAAGCCATGATGGGAATGGGTAATTTTTATTATGGATGAATAGGCAATGAGTGTGTGCAAAGTGAAAGGATGAAATGGAATCCTGAAGGAGGGAGGAGCAATGTCTCTATGCATGGCGCCAGTAACCTAGTTTTCACCATGGTACTTACCCAAGGCACCACCAAAGTGGTTTTCACCATTGGACGAATTTATTTCTCTTTACTTTTTTTTTTTCGATTTTTTAATTTTTTTGTATTTTTGAATTAGGATACTTTGAAGAGCTATGTGTAAAATCTGCGAAGGTGCATACTATTGATAGGATCCTCCAAAGTTTCTCCCTCTATGGTTGAGAGCTGATATGCATCGGATCCATAGGTTGCTGTAATGATGTAAGGACCAAGCCAATTTGGTTCGAACTTGCCCTTCTTCTCTCTGTCTTGCTGATTTTTAGGATTTTATTTGAGAACTAAGTCACCTACCTCAAATGTGTGAGGCTTTACTCATGGTTCTAGCTACAATGTTCTTTGACTGACTGATATGTAGCTCAAGTAACTGTCTTCCTTGATAAAGGAACTAAGATAGAATTGCTAGTGTGTGGACTAGACAGGCCCGTATGCATGTCACCTAAAGAAGTTTGGGCATCCCTGATAACAAAGTCCTTCGAGGAAGCTCCATTAAAGGTCCATGATGTATCGCCAAAAGGGGATGGATGTGTGGAACAAGTGGATGAGTGATGAAGGCTTATGATTGTGAAAAGAAGTGAAAGTAGCATGACATTATGGAGACTTAGGATCAACAAGTATTCTTTTTGGCTTGAAATTGTAGAACTTTTGCCCCCAGCTATTTTGGTATTAGGAAAGATCATCTCTTTCTCTTTTTCTTTCATAGGAATTTTATCCTTGACTTTGATTTTTGCAGAGTCTAGTAGCTTTTGATTTTGATTTGTACTAAAGGACTTTTCTTTATTTTTTACTTTTAGATTTTTCTTTTCAAAGCTTGATTTTTGATCTGTAATGAGTAAGGGCTTTTGTAATTCTTGTTGATCCGAGTCTAGGAGAGGAGTGGAAATGGAATGAGTGGATGAAGTGGTAAGGCTATATGAGTTCTCAAGAGGGATGATGATACACTCAATAGATTCTTCGTTGGAATCACTCTTAGGACTATTGATATCAAGAGATGCTTGCACCACAAGAGGAGATTTGTATTCAGACTTAGTAGCCACAACACTAGGCGGTTCACACCCAATTTCTTGCAAATTGTTTATATATTTTTCCTGTTGACTAAATACCTTAGGAGATAGTGGGAGTTGATAAACATGAAAGATATACTCACCACATCTCATTTCTTTAATCTTGAACTTTTCTTTGATCTCTGTATGTTTTGATGTAGAAGCTTTCAAGGATTCTAGATCAACATATGCTAATGAAGGAATAGCCTCTTGATTGACTAGGATTGTTATTTCTGATCTAGGTAAAAGATTATTGTAATATATGAATGGGTTTGGATTAGCTTTGAGGGTCACTTCAACTCCATTGTGTGGGAACTTGATACATCAATGATATGTTGAGGGAACAACTCTCATTTCATGAATCCATGGGCATCCCAATAGTATGTTGTATGTGAGATCTAGATCAAGGACTTGACAAGCCACATCCTTTGTAATTGGCCCAACTCTAAGAGGTAAGGTGACTGTGCCCTTGGATGAGCGCTCTTCATCATCATATGCCCTAATGGTGATTGCATGTGTAGAATTCACAACCCTTTCATAATATCCAATTCTTTAAGAGTGTTCAATGTACAAATGTTCAGACCAGCACCTCCATCTATCAGGACTCGTTTTATTTGATGTTTGTGTAGGAAGGTTTCGATGTGTAAAGATGCATTATGTGGTTGGCTTACAGATGCATTGTCAGCTTCAGTGAATGTAAGAGAATATGGAATGGAAAGGTATCCCACCATGGCTTGAAACTGGTCCACGTTTAGATCAGTGGGGACATAAGTATCTCTCAAAGTTTTGTCAAGAATGGCTTTATGTCCAGGGGATATGCGTAAAAGCTCAAGAATGAAGATAAGTGCGGGTGTCCTCCCTAACTATTCTACTAGATTGTACTCAGGTTTGGTTGATGAGGAAGTAGTGGTTTTAGTTGGAACACCTTGCAAAGTGACCTTACCTTGACGAGTTGTGACATTACATTTAGAGGTAGATTTTGAAGAAGGTCCAATGCCTTTTAGTACAACTTTGGGTCTTTGGGCAGGATTTTCAGGTGTTTTGTCCTTTATGATAATGGTAGAGACATAATTGTCCATTGAAATGTGATTAACAATTGAATCATAGTTATAGGATGCTGTGGTATAGTTGGTCTTCTCATCTGTGGCTTTGGCTTTTCCCTTGTCATGTTTAGGGAATGGTTCCTTAAACATCTCATGTTCTTGATTAGATGAATGTCCTTCAATCTCAATGTCACCTCTATCAATAAGATCTTGTATAATGTTCTTCAGCCGATGAGATTTTCCTATTTTATGTCCCTTGCTCTTGTGATATTCACAATACTCATCAGTATTCCACCAATTTGGTTTGACCTTTGGTTCGTATGGAGGATTGTCAGGAATTGTTATTATCTTGTTTGGCACTAGCTTCTTGAAAGCTGACTCAAGTGGTTCTCCCAGTGGGGTGTATTTCCTTCATGGTTTGGAAGTTGTTTGAGTATTCACTTGGTTATTTGTAGAACTTGATCTAGAAAGAATGATTTTGGGTCTTACTATGTTAGTATCGACAACACCATCATTTATTATGTTCTTGTTTTTGTTCCAAAATCATGGCTTGTCTTTTCCTTTAAAGTCCTCTTTATTTTCTTTGAATATCTTAATTACTCCTTGTTAGATTAAGACCTTATTTGTTGCTAAGCCTTTCTCAATGACATCCTTGAAAGTGTAAAAACAAGCTTTTCTTAAGTCAACCAATTTCTCTGTGGACATTCTGTGTGAACATCTCTACCATTTGTTTTTGTGGAATTTCATAAGAGCATCTGCTGGCTAAATTCCTCCATCTTTGTAAGAATGATGAAAATGAATCCCCATCCTTTTTCTTGGTGTTGCACAAAGTGGTGATTGATATGTTTGTCTCTATGTTGTATGAGAAATATTGTATGAAAGCTTCTGCTAGATCATCCCATGACTTAATTCCAAGTGGGAGTTGGGAGAACCATTCCATAGCTTGATCACCTAAGCTTTGTGGGAACAGTCTCATCAAGTACGTTTCTTCTAATGCTACCTCAATGCAAGCTGTGAAAAATCATCTTATATGTGCCTTAGGGTCTCCTTTGACTCTATACTTATCAAACTTTGGTGTCACGAAATGTGTAGGAAAAGGAGGCATTGGAATGCTTTTGTCAAATGGATAGGGACATATGTCTCTCATTCTGTAAGCTAGCTTCGGTGTATTTATATCCTCCATTTTCTTTTGTAAGTCTTTAATTTGTTGTTCCAAATTGTTCTTAGGTGGAGACCGACTTCTTGGAGCATATCCCATGCCTGAGCCACTGGGTGGAGAGGGGAGCATACTGCATGTATGGATGGTATTGATCATACACATGTTCATATGGAGGAGGTCTATAATGATGTTGCATATAAGAACCACCTGGTATAGAGTCATAATGAGGAATGAAATATGTGCTTTGTCCATGTATATCATATTCCACAGGCATGTCATGAGTTTTCTCTTGTGTGTTTCCCCCAAATTTGACACAAGGTTTTCTTGTGTCCAAATTTTGAGCATTCCTTTGGATATCCAATTGTTTTGGAGGTTGGTCCTTAGCATTGGTATGTGATTGAGTGTATTTTTCTGCATAAGACTTCCAAAATGGTCTACATAGACGAAGTTGTTCATGAGATTCTCTTTCATGAGTATCATAAGCTTGACCATGTGTATTTGGGATCTTAGGTTTTTGAAACAAAGATGATGGTGACTCAAGAACGAAATGTGGTCCTCTAGTACCTCCACTATTAAGTTTCCTTTGATCCATGTTGAGTTGAGTTTCTTGCATAGGTTGATTTTCCACTATTTGAGACATATCAAAATCATGAGGTATCTTAGCTCCACTTTGTGCCATCACTTGTAGGAAATATTGTCTATCTCTTCTCATGATTTCTTCAACCAATCTATTAAAATGGGGATCCATAATAGAGTCTTCCACTTTTGTTGAATGTACTGAAATGTTGTCCACATTATTATTGTGTGTATCATTGTTGTTTGTATTATCCATGTTCTCAACATTGTGAATGTTTCTATAGGTGTCCATGTCAGGTAATGTGGTATGATCAGAATTTAAAAAAATATCATTGTCATACTCATAGCTACTCATGTTTGTAGACTCTTGAGCCTCTTTAGCTTCTCTCCTAGATTTTTGGGAAAGGGTTTCAACCATGAACTAGGTCTTGACCAAGATGTGTGAGACTAGATGAAAATAGAAAGAGTATGGAATACCAAGAGTTGGATGGAATGTAAATGAATATGAGGTGTACTTGCAATGTCCAAAGTGTAAGACCAAGTATGTATGTAGTAGAGTAGGTGTGGCTTCCAAAGAGATGATAGTTTCTCTTGATGAGGTAAGTTGACCTTGACTCTAAGTAAGACCAAATGAGACCCAAAGGTGATAGACCTTGATGAGGGACCACTTAGCAAAATGTTGTTGTATGTAGTGTGTTGAGAAAGCAAGATGAGGACAAGAAAGTGACCTTTTGACTTAATTTTAGATAAATGTGAATGTAATGTAAGGTGTAAAGCAATGATGAACTTTGTGAGACCCAAATATAGCTTGAAAGCTAGATGAAAACCCAGAGAAATAACCTAGGAAGCTCAAGAATTCTGAAACTGACTGCTCTTGTTTGTTGGACTGTAAGTGTTTTTCAATACTGAACACAGACGTGCCTGTATACTTCACAGACGTGGTTTACCAACACAGACGTGATTGAACACTGCACAAAAGTGTTCCTGAGATTTTGTAAATGCAATTTTGCTTGTGAAAACACATACTCATTTCTGTCCTACATAGACGTGGTTAAATGACACAGACATTGTTGAACACTGCACAGACACGTTTCCAGAAACTAAGTGCAATTTTTTCCAATGTGTAAAGTTGTTGTTGTGACCAAATCTAATTTTTTGACTATTTTTTGTGACAAGAGGACACAATGTTGATGAGTACTCAATGTTTGCAAGTGTTTAGACTCAAAATGACTCAAAAGAAAGTGTGTTGTTTGATGTAAAAAAAAAATTGCATACACTTGAGGACACAAAATACACAATGTTTTGATGTTTGGTTTTGAATGTTTGAATGTTTAAAACAAGACAAACACAATTCTTATGGTTGGCCAGGACAATAGTTGTTGATCCCACATGGGGTGTCCCCTAAGGCTACGCTATTCAAAGTGGATACTTAGATGCTTGACCCCGCTGGCTCCACCCTCGGCACTCACTTCTTCAGGGCAGCCAAGCATCAGTCCCCATGAAAACTCCCTGTGGTAAACTTTGTATCTCTACTAAGAACCGTATGTGTGTGGGCCACTCCAGAGGTCTGACCTCCTTCCCCAACAACTAGAAGGATTTTGGCTTTCTAAAACAAAAGGTGCTAGTAAGGGAATCCGCTCGTGTGGCCATACATGCAGCGCTTTCAGCTCTATAAATACAAAAGGCTCCCAGCCGGTAGGGGTTACGCCCTACAACTGATCAAATAAATTTGATCAAACGGGTTTATGGGGAGACATAGTGTTGGTATGAATTAATCAGCACACATTACCCATGACTTTCACCATGGATACAGTTATTAATAGTAGTTCAGAAGAAGTGGGTTTTCCTCACTACCACTTGGGTCGTTCTCTCCTCACTAGTAGTCCTAATGACCACACAAGGAGACAGACCCTCTAGAGACTAAAAACAAAGAGCCTATTTCTCAAGACACAAAAGACTGGTTAAATTTTAGTGCACCAATTGAAGTGTTTGGTAATCTATGAAAATAAGGCACACAATAAAGATCAAAAACCCTTGCCAAAATCCTGCAACAAAGATTTGTGAGTAGTTATGCAATAATACCCCTCCTGCAAGCACATAAGTTAGGCAAATTTTAGATCCAAAAGACTTTGTGAAAAGGGGCCCTTCAACAAGACGTGTTGCTTCAAAGACAAGTTGCACCAATTTGTTAGCTAGATCACAAGATGTTAACCTGAAATAAACCAGATCTGAAATCCAAATGACGAAATAAAACCTTGAAATTTGAAACAAAACCAAAAATTGCAAAAATCTAAAACACAGACGTGATTTAAACTAATGCAGATGCGGTTAATGATCACAGACGCGCCTAAAACCCCCGCAGACGTGCCTAGGTAACACAAACGCAGTCCCAGAACACATATGCGGTCAAAAGATTCACAGACGCAATTCAGGAACAAAACGCGACCCTGCAATCTACAAAAAAAAGTAAAATAATGTTGAACGTAGACACGATTACAGAGGTCACAGATGTAGCCGAAAATCAAAAACATGGTTCCGATATGCGCAGAAGCGAAAATATTGAAATGTTGTCGGAAATGTCAAATCTGCAACTTCAAAAACACAAAATCTGCAACAAAAGATGTTAAATGCAAAAGGGACAAGAGTCCCACCGAGCATGCCAAAATGTATATGGTAAAAATGGAAACAACAATATTGAAAGACTGAATGAATTCAACCACAAAACCCTAGACTAACAACAACAAAGATCCACCATAACATATGAAGATTACCTAAGACAATGCAAATCAAATGAAATCATAAAGATTATACCATCACATGTCCAATAGGGTTTGGATCTCCATTCTTCCTATCTCCATTGATCTTGCTTGATATAAGTGCTCTTAGATTTTATGTGTGCATAAGAGCTCAACAAAGAACGAAAATATGGTTGATAGCTTGATCGCATATGAAAGTTCGAATGCTAGAATGTTTGAAGGATTGATTAGGGTTGATAATGAAGGAATCATCTCCTTATAGACAAGAAACTGTAAGAAATGGAGGGATAAGATTGAGAGATATAAAAGATAAATGGTCGGCTAGGATTAGAGGGTAGGTAGAGAAAATAAGAAAATAACAAGAGGGTAGGTAGTGTAGGAATTAAGAGATGAATGACATGTGTCATGGGTAGAAAAGGTTAATGAATTAATTAAATAATAAAGATTTATTTAATTAATAGAGGAAGTCGGATCAATTAAATAAATAAAAGTATTTATTTAATTTAGGGAAAATGATTATTTAAATAAATAAAAGTATTTATTTAAATGAGAATTAAGGATAGAAGAGGATAAATGAATTAATTAAATAAATAAAGATTTATTTAATTAATAGAAGAATTGAGCTTAAATAATTAAATTAAAAAAAAAATTATTTAGACATGACAATTTTAGGTGTGTACAGCAATTGCGGATGATAATTGTAAATCTGAGTTGCATGCATCATAAATGCCTTCAACATTCAACCCTAGCCATTTCTTTTCCAGCAATGGCATAAAAGAGATATGATGTCATATAGAAATTTTAATTATTTCTCAATTCAAACAGCTGATCTCAAAGATTATTACTAATAATCTCAGCCCAATTAATAAATTGTATGCCTTCATAGATGATGTTGATGAACAAAAACATCCACCCTTTCAAGTCATTCGAATCCTCATTTCTCATGACCCGGTTCAATAAAATAACCATGTTTTCTATATACTCCATCAACAGAGACCTGTGTATTATCTTGGGAAGTTGTGTTTTCCCTCTTCTTGGTTTTTCCAACCATTTTCTAGCTATATTATTCAAACACTGGGTTTCATTATTGACAAAATAACTATCTATGTACTTCGGTCTATCTCTATGAATTGGTCTTTGAAAGGCAATCTGAACATTATGGCAATAGAGATTGAATCAAGTTTAGCCACCACATTGCCTTCTGTTGTCCTAATTTCTTTTGTCTCTAGATTAAATGCTTTCATGCATTCTAAAACTAATTTCAGGAATTGGACTAATGTGGGGTATCCCGCCGCATGAAAAATCCACTATCTAGCAACCTCTGAGTTGTCAAACTTTTGTCCTTCTTTTCCATTGATTTCCAAAAATCTAGAAGATTCATATTTTCCAATTCCATATCACCAATGTTTGGAAGCGTACATTTGAGAATGGGTGCGTAATCAGGACTATGAAACTTATACTTCATTATGATAGGAAAACTATCACCCACTCGGCCTTATTTTGATGTATGCTTGTAACTAACTACAGTTGCCAACATAACACGTCACATCATGGTGCTCCGATAGATGTTGTAAAGCTTTGAAAGCCATCTCAACAATGCATCACTTAAAACATACCTTGCAATCATTACATGCCATGAGATGATTTCTTTTAAAACATTCTGTCAAACTTCACTGTTGCTTGCCTATGCCCATAACCTGTTCGAAGACTCCCATTCGACATGTACAGAGGATGATGCTAGAAGATTTTGTGGAGTTTCAACTTTATACTTGTAAATTGCGCCAACTTCGAAGGTTTATAAAGCCTTTTCAACAACTTTATTTCGTGAATATCTTGCCATCATGTTGTTATATTCCCGTGGATTCCATTTGCTTTGATCGCCACTCATATTTCCTTAGTTGAAAGCGTCACAGTATCCAATGTGGCTCGCTCCAGTTATTCTATAGGTCACAGCAAAACACATTAACCATAGGGAGACCCACTTTTACCTTCTACAATATTGAGACATCACTTAGTGACCAAGAGCTACACCCAACCTTGTAGGGAATGTACCAGCAGTCATAACCTGTCAGAATGCCCCCTTCAAATATTAGTATCTTGTTCCAGAATGCCATCATGTTGATTAGTGTGGGTCAGAGTCCCTTTCCAAACCTTCCAATTTAAAATAATATCTCCAATTGTAGTCGTTGGTATAAGCTTGTAGTTGGTAGTGAGATGACATTTCTTTGAAGCATTTTGTCAAACAGTTCATGTACATTGTCTATGCTACCACATCTCGCCGAAGCATTCACACTCATGGTACTTCGGGTAAGGGTGATGCTGATAATGAATAGGCACCACACAATAAAGAATAGGTGAGGTGCTCGCATTCTGTCAAACAATTAACCCGCCTAGTTTATGCGACCACATTTCTTCAAAGCATTTTGTCAAACGGTTTGTGTGCATTGTCTATGCGACCGGAGAGTAGCAATAAAAAGTTCCATTTTCATCAATCATGTATGTAGGTCACTGGTTTTAACGGCAGGGTGCTTCCCTTCACAATCGCAAAGTCAATGGAGGCGAAGATAAGTCCCCTGGATGACATGGACACGTGGTCATGGAAAGCATATTGGGTGGTTAAAATGCCAGCTTCAAAATCTTCATATCACTGTTACTGATCAAAGAATCATAACGCGTATCTGATACCCGAGGGTGACCTCTTCATGGGATAACTGATTTGCGAAACGTAAAGAGTGAGGAGTGAAAACTCATGGGATGCCTGAATAATAAGTGAAAGCAATTCGGACTGATTCCAACTATCTTCCTTCCAAACTAGTTGAATTTTCCAACTATAATAGGAAACTAAGTTCCTCGGCGATTTCGAGCATGCTTTTATTTGGCTTGTGAGAAAGGTTAGGAATGCTCCAAAATGGAGACATGTAACTCATAAAGCGGGCCCACACAAGGTTAGAAAGGAAGGTTAGAGATGTTCCATTTTGGAGCAATCCTAACATCTTTTGTGAGAGGTTATAATTGTGAGTTAGAGATGTTTCATTTTGGAGCAATCTTAGCTTCTAATTTTGCAGTTATAAATTTGGGTTAGGAATGCTCCAAAACAGAACATCTCTAACCTAAATCTCTCAAAGGTTATGATTTGGACTTGTAGGAGCCATTGTGGTATTTTTAAATAACTTTTCCGCGGAAATGATCACAATAGGAAATATAGAAACCAATTTAAACTATTAAATTATTTTTGAAAAATAATTTAAATATTTCCCATTAAATTTAATACCCAAATTAAGAAAAACGGCATGCTTTCAAGGTAGGAAAATGAGCATATACCATTATTTGATAAATATCGTGATGTCATTATCACTCTCGTTATTATATATATCGGGATATTGTAAAATAGTACTAAACCGAACTTTCAAAAAAAATTTGGGCAAGACCTACCGAATTGAAACAAGTTATAAACTTCTTTAAATTAACTAATAAAATTATTGGCTATGGCTTGTTATCCGTCAAAAAAAAAAAATTGTTTTATTTTTTAAAAATAATAGCAAAAGTAATTCTTGCATAAAAAATAAATAATATTTAAATCTAACGAAATAATTTACATGTTAGTATTTTTAAAATATTTTTAAATTAAAATATTTTTAAATAGATATATTTAAAAAATACATATTAATAATATTATTTAATAGGGAAGGAAAAATTATTTTTAAATGCACACTTTAAATATTCGATGATTTAAGCCTACTATATTTTAATTCATGGAATCTCCTCATCTTGAATTGAATCGAAATATTTAAATTTAACAAGTAGGATGTCCCTTTATTTAGAAAAAATATCTAAAATTCGACTTATTTGAAGATATTATATTTTTTGACGGTTATTTTCAATGAATCTTATATCCCCATAGTCTAACATTTAGCACCGATTGTTAAAAACCCTTTGTTATGTTCCTTTCCCTTCCATAAAAATTAAGGGCCTGATAAACAAAACTCTTTTGAAGTATATTTTAATTTATTTTGAAGTGCCCTATTCTTTACTCTTTCTTTATGAATTAACACTGTTTAAAATCCGCTGTGTGTTTAATAATACTGTTTATTTATGAAATGCTATTAATTAATTGCTTTTTTTAGATCTAATAAAAAAAAATTTAAATATCCAGTAAAATTATATTTTTAAATTATTTAATATATAATAATTTGAAATTATTTAAAAATATTAGATATATTTTTTTCTAAAATCAAATCTTAATGTAGACTAATCAATCAATTAAAATTTGTTATTATTTATAAATATAAAATTTACTCAATTAAAAAACATACATAAATTTGAAAAGAAAGAAATTTTTTTTTTTTAATTTTCATTTGCTTAAACAAAACATTTAACAGTATGAATTACTTAGAATAAGAATCAAGTTTGTCCTTCATGAACAAACTTCCATACAATAACTCATTCCAAATGTCAGGCAATCCAGGCAAACACCAATGACTACAATCTCCAAAGTTATCTGGATCATTCATCTGTTCTGGTGTAAGCTTTTTCCCTCTTCTCATGGTGTACACTGATGGATGACCATCTTTTCTGAAATCTGATAACCTGGTTATGTTCATCAAAGAAACTGGAATCTTCATTTCAGTTAACACCTTCTCTAACATTATCATTCTTTCTAGATAAGGACTTATATAAGACTCATTAAATATTGGTTCTCTCTCAAAATTGCACTTGTGGCCCTTGGGGTCATTCCATTGTTTCGAGCTGCAATATTCAACTCAAAACAGTTAGTTTTCTGATAGCATTCAATCATTCTGATGACAGATCATAGAACAAGATCCGAAACAAACGTTGATACAAAACTACCACATTATCTAATCTAAAAACTGCTCTTCCAACAGTTAGTTCTACTATAATATTTTTTAAATATAAGGGAAACAGCATTAATGAAAAGAAAGTGATATGACATGACTGTACCTGAAATGTGTTGGAGAAAACCCTCTAAAAAATACTCTGGTTTTAGTTGGATCAATGTTCTTATCTACCCATTTGGCCCACGTAATCATCGCTTTCTTGAAGGCGTCCAATGGTTCTAATTCAAGATAGAGATAGTTGTTCTCCATGAAGTAATTTTGTCTGATATTTACAAAATTCATATATCAAAATTCTGATGAGAAACTAAAAAGATTTCTAGATTTTATATCATCCACACATTCTTTTAGCTGTCTGATATAAAAACATGGGCCTATTCTGAAGATGAGGATTATAGAAAGGCCTTACAATTGCACTTTATTCCCATGTGTCCACCAATGTCCTGAATTAAAGACCAATACATCAACATCTCTCCAATATGCTCCATGCTTCTCTATTGCATCTAGAATTAAGATCTCCGTGCTCTCATTACCATTCTTAATGCTGCCTTGTTCTACCAAAAAGGGCGCCCAAAAGAATTCAATAGAACAGTTGTAATCCTGCATCAATCCAACAATCATTATGAATAACATTATGTTTAGATGAATCTGAAATCATATTAATAGGTGGGTTTTGAAAAAATTAGTGTGATTAGCATATTTATGATCATTCTCATTACTTTCATATCTTCTAAAAATTGAGATCTGAAAAACAATATAATAATTAAAAGTGGTGAAATACAATAGCTTCTCAAATTAATTCACATACTAAACCAATAAAAGGCAATTTCTCTGAAATGTGTTAAAAATCTAGATATAACATGGATCTGAAACAATTCATTTTAGAGAAATTCAATGAAACTCAAAAATTAAACATATACAAAGCTTGCCTGAGCCACAAAAGAGGTAGAAAAAGGTGATGTCTGGCGTGAAATCTTTCTTTCTGGAGGCACTACTGTTGAGAAGATACAAAGCAACGATTCCCATTGATTTCTATTGATGGAGTCCCCAACAAACATCAGCCTCTTTCCCCTCAATCTCTCAAGCATTTCAGAGGGTTTCAACCTTGAGCACAGTCAATTACAACATCTAAAGCTTAGCCAAATTATATCTAATACATTGTTAACTTGAAAATCAATATCTGTTACATTTTAGCTAAGTAAGCTTCAGAAACAATAATCTCAATGCTACTTGTAAAGATCATAAACAAATGAAATAGAAAAACTCTAAAAATAGAATTAGAATGCAAGCTTTGGGATTACATTGTATTTATTTGAGATTACATTGTATTTATTTATTTGATAGGCATTTTGAATCACACCCAGTGATGATGATTATTTGGTGTGATTTGAAATGTTTGATCAAGTAAACAATGTAATCCCACCCATGATTCATCATTTCGGATGTGATTTAAAACATTGATCAAATAAACATAATGTAATCTCATCCATAATTCATCATCATTGAATGCAATTTGAAACATCTATAAAATAAACACAGCATATATTTAAAAAACTTAGATTCTAATTCTATAGAGTGTGAAAAACTAATTCCTTCTTAAAAATAGACTTAGATATAGAATTTCAAATGCAAAATACCTTGGTAATTCACAATTTGCGGGCTGCCATCTCCATTTTGTATAGTCTGAATCATTACGGCCATTGCCTCTGCAGTTAAACTCCTGGCTCATATAAGTGCATTCTCCATTGGGATAAAGTGGGTATGAATCATCATGGACCCATTTTCCTGAATATAAGTCACACTCTGAAAATTTGTGTGCTTTGATAGAAACAGGTGTTAAAGGTATTTGAGCTCTGGAAAAAACAGATCTTTGGACTTTGAAAGGGCCAATCATGAAATTACTTTCTCCAGTATAACATAGAAAAGAATATAATATCAGAATTGACAAAACAATCGCAGGTATAAGAGAACAAACAATGTTATAAATAAGCTTAGTTCTCCATGAATCCCGCAAGCCCATGGCGGCCTCTTACTTAGTAAACTCAGCTAAAAAGTAGAGAAAATTAACAAATTTTCTCTGCCCTGCATTAATTTCCCCTGCTCAGCACTAATTTCCCCTGTTCTGCATTAAATTTTGTTCCTCGGCTGGCTTTAATAGCTTTAATGGAGGGGTCTCTTAGCATCAAATCATCTTCAATCAGTCCATGAAAATCGCTTTGCCTCTCTGTAAAGAAGTCTTGCTTCTCAAATTTCGCCGAAGTCTTGCTTCTCAAATTTCATATACAAACAGATATTCTGTGTGTTTCTTCCAGTTTTTGGAGATTTTGACGTGCCAAATTATCGATTTTCAGTGATCAAAATCGAAAATTACGACACCCATTTGAGAGACCTTATTCAATGCCTGATGCACAGTATGAATCGTGATTTCTGCGCAAGATTATATAAACACTCACCTTAACGGCCACATTACTTGTTTTTCGTTTTCAGGAACGATCAGTTACTTTTATTAAGGCTTTTCCGCTAATTAAGTATAGCTTATATTTTTACTAGGCTATCAGTCTTGGGTAATGAGCATATTGTATTATTATTATTGTTAATTTATTAAGGATTTTTCATATTTTTACTAGACTATCATTCTTGGGTAGTGAGCACATTGTATTATTATTAATTTATTAACCAAGAATAAGGTATGTTTAAGAGCATATTATAGTTATTCCATTGGGAAGCATGAGTTTTCTAGGCCATGGGTAGTGAATATATTGTATGGTTAATTTAATGAAGAGTACAAATATGCTTAGAGGGTGTTTTAGCTTTATTATAAATTATCGACAAATTAAGTATAAGAGACATCAGGTTTCCACAATCTATGAGATATTGATCTTGAATGTTTCGGGATCAGATTGTGTGTTGGTATTGATCTTTAATTAAGAGTATATGTATATTTAGATCTTGTTTTAGCTATCTGATATGACAGTGGCGAGTTTAATATTTAATAAATATTTTTTTAATTTTTAAATATAATATTAAAGCACAAAAATATGAATGAATAAGTTGAAATAAACTTTATGTGATTCATAATTAGGATGATTAGCAATATTCTAGAACAAGAGCAAATTGATAAATGTGTGAACCTTTTGAGTTTAGCAATTCAAATGTGATATTTCAATACTATAATAATGGAAGGAAAAGAATAAAAATAATGTTATCATTTAATTTTTATTTAGATAATACTTTATTATAGAACATTGATAAATGTGTGAATCTTTTGCATTAAGCAATTCAAATGTGAAATTTCAATAATATAATAATAGAGGGAAAAATAAATAAAAACAAAAATAATGTTATCATTTAATTATTGTTTAGATAATATTCTAATATAGAGCATTAATAAATGTGTGGATCTTTTGAGTTAAGCAATTCAAATGTGAAATTTCAATACTATAATAATGGAGGAGAAAAAAGATTGTTATCATTTAATTATTGTTTAGATAGAACTATTTATAAGGGGTTATACTTTTGGTATGAATATTTAAAAATCATTGGGAAATCAAACTATTATATAATGCTACCTTGGACAAAACATTCTAAGTAATCATAATTTTAAATTTAATTATTGTGATGACGTTTTTTATTGAATATTTATTAATTATGTCAAGTGACATTTGATTAAATCAAGGAGCATCATATTATGACCATATTTAAAATAAAAATATATATAATCAACATTTATTATAGACAAATTATAAACTAAATAAGATAAAACAAAATAATTCTTAATCAATAATTCTTTAGTGGATAAAAAAAATTAAGTAAATAAAATATTTCTAAAAGAAAAAATAAAAGTTATCTAACTTAGATCTATTCTATATTTAATTATATGACTAAAAAATAATTATATTAGCATGTTAGAAGCCAATGAGAACCTTGGTGGATGTTGTAGGCATATAAATCTAACCATCTAGTTAAATGAATATTTAATATTTATTTAATTCATCAAAACCACAATCCTCTATTAATTAAACTATTCAATTTATTTAAATGAAATCTGGCCATCTAGTTAAATGAATATTTAATATTTAATTAATTTATCTATTTGGTAAAAATAATTATTCAATTTATTTAATTAAATCCATCTAGCCACTTTCTAGCTTTTAATTAAATAAATCACTTTATTTAATTAAAACCCCTTTCCCCTTTTAATTAAATTCACATTTAATTAAATATCTCTAATGCAGAGCATCTATCACAAACCATAAAACCTTCATTCAAGGGTATTACTGACCGAAAAATAATACAAGACCTTCAACTTGAATCAAGAGGCATATAAAAAGATCAACGACTCTTCTCAACTCCAAACAAATTTCAAAGGTTATATTCCATCCCTACAAAACTTAATTCAAGATTTCAGATCATAACATTCACCATAACATGAGAGAACAAGTTCTTTATTGCCATGGAATACCCTAGTTCAGGGTTTCATCCTTTAAAAACTGTTTTCACCAAAAAAATCACAAAATATTCAATTCTTAACAAAATTAAGTCAGACAAAAAGCACTAGAAAGATGATTCAGAAACCTTTCCAACACATATAGCCTTTCTTCATTATGATTCCTCATGTTACCACACCAAATGTTGCAACCGGATTGTTGTTGTCTTCACCAATCTGCTTTTCACCATGAACTGTAACAAACAATCATCAATAACATTTTAAATATTGATCATAAAGGAAATCGCTCCAGTCAAACTTTATATTACTGAGTTACAAAATGTCTCAAAATTTTAGTCAGATCCAATGGTTAAATCAAAAGTTAGGAGCATTTTACCAAAAACGAGTAACCCTTGGCAGGGTTTTGACATTTTTTGTAAAAAACAAACATATCTTGCCAAATGCTCCACAAAATGTATAAGAAAGGATTCATCTAAAAGATATTTCATTAATATATCCTTCAATAACATCTACATATAAAAATTACACCAAATTTGATTCTCTATGGATCTATGACAGTCACAGATTCCTTAAAACCTTATGACAGTTTGAGGGTTTGATGGATAATATTTGTCAAATCCTCTCCAAACTGATCTACCCTCTTGATTTCGACCAAACATGGTTTTATAAACAATTTCCAACTCCTTCCTAACTACTCAAACCACCTCATGACCAATGGATTTCATTCTTACACTTTTGTTGCACTTTTTGGCAATGTTGCAACTTTGCAATTTTTACAATTTTTGCATTTTTTACATAAATGAATCTAACCCTTACATGGACACTTTTAACACTTCAAGATGGACCAAATATGATATCTTTGGACAAAATGGCTCATTTATCCTTACATATTATGATTCAATGGACTCAAATAACCTTAATACATTATGAATGACTCAAATACAATAAAATTGCTCATATTATGACTTTTGACCTCTTGGTATGTTTGTGTACTTAGGTGCCTCTCCACCAATCTCCTTCCAATTTAAATAAATCCCCAAATTGCAAGTTATCATCCACCTTTTTGGAATATATCACTTTATTTCAAAAAAAATCAAAAAATACTTCCCACTTGCATTCTCCTAACAAAGCCACTTGCATGCATAAACCCCTTCTAGACTCTTCTAGATTCTTCTAATCCTCCTATTTAGCCTAATCCATCCCCTTAAACATTTTCACATTCCCAAACAAGGGTCACTTCTCAAAAATGCCTCAAAGTCTTTGAAATGCATTGAAGGCTTGTGTCCTCAACAAGGGTAATGGTTAATCCAACCTCAACTCATGGTTAGAGACTTTCTCTCTAACTTAACTCTCATTTAACCCATGAGTCTCATCAAGAACTCATTTCTTTGACCCTAGTTATCTTATTAACCCCTGCACAAGAGTTTACCCTTTGGGTAAAAGCTTTATCCATTGGTTAACCCTAACCACACCCTCCTAGGGTGACCCCCATGTCTTCTCAGGCATTGAATGCCTCTTACATCCTCTCTCAAGCCACCTCTTGTTGACAGTTGTCACCATTTCATTGGTGAAAATTGTAAACATGGATTGAATAGCTTTCAATCCTAGCCTTTGTTAATATTTTTCAATCTTAACCATCCATTTCCCTATTTCTTCTATAAATAGGACTCAATTCCTTTATTATCAATATCCAAGTCTTTTATGCATCCACACTATAGTCTAATTATATCAAGAATCATGCTTTTCTTTGTTAGAATAGCATTTAATCATTTAGGAACATCTTAATATAGCCTATCCATGTTACTATATCATGCTAGCTTAACTTGTTAAATATCTTTACTATAATTTCATCATCATCATAGCCTAGTATCATATCTAAAACACATCATATAGATCTTAGATGTATTCATGCACATAGATCATTTAATCACTTATTCTTGGAGTTGTCATTCCTAAGTTATTTGCTCAATGATCTGAGAGCAACCATTGACTTGAGGGATCCTATGAGATAGAGAACAATGAGACACATCTTGGAAAATTAACTTGTTTATATTAGTTTAAACTTAGTTAATCTTTGTATTCAAAAGTTTGATTGGTATGTTAGCTTTTGATCTTGATTTTTGTATTTTGATCACACTAAATATAGCATACATTTTTGGTGCCCATCGTGGGGTCCGTCCCCAAATCTAATATCATTTTTCTTACAGGTTGAACATAAAGATCACGTCAAAACACCATAATAGCACTTCTGTGAGATTCCTTAGTGCATCCATAGAATTATGTAGTGCATATAGCTCACTATTTAGTGCATAGAAAGCATTCCATAGCACATAACAACCGTATTTTAGTGCTTGGTTTTCTCTAATATTTTAGTGTGTTAGGGTACCAGTCTAGCGCATATAAGCATCAATATAGCGCACTTCCATTGTCTTTTAGCGCTTATACTACATTTTGTAGTGCATGCAATCTCTGTTTTAGCGAATTTAAAACAGAGAACAAGAAATCTTGTAATAGAATCAGAAATTAGGCTTGTGAAGCCCACTATCAAAATTGGATTTTGCTAACTGATTGTTTGTAGGTTCTGACAGTTGTTTGTGTTGCAAGGTGTGTGCCCTTGGTCTCCTTGTGTTGTGCAGCGCAACGCTTGGGTTTGTGACATGGCTTAACCACCTCCTGTAGATTCTATAAGTCTAGTGGTTGTATCGGGCATTAACAAATCGATCTTTTGGTGCAACGACAACCATAATTGTAACAAGTGGTATCAGAGCTTGGTCACAGGTTCAAACCCCTTGCTTGTGCTAGGGGGGATTGTTAGATAGTTCAAATAACCAAAAGACAACTGAGAGGGGGGGGGGGGGGGTGAATCAGTTGTCACAAATTACCAGAAGCATTAGCACTTTAAACTTTAATACCAGAACCCAAAATAATAATACCGAAATAGCAGTTAATCCAATTAAGCATAAACAATAATCACAAAATAAAAGTCATCCACACAACACCAAGATTTGTATGTGGAAAACCCGGTAAAGGGAAAAACCACGGTGGAAAGCCTACCCACAGTCAAATAATACTTGTGTAGTAAGTATGTGAATTACAATGAAGGGACCTACACTTGTAGGAAGGCCAACATCCTAGAGCACACTGCTCATCAAAAAAGGAGCCTCGCTGACTACATACAAATCCAAACTACAATCCAGAGAAGTGTTGAACTGCAAAAGATAGCATCTCCTATGCCTGAGTATAGTTTCGCTTAAGCTCAAGACTAAATCCTCTTACACAAACCCAATTCGATCTCCAATGATTGACCAACTCCTCTTCCTGAGTGATATTACATTATTCACACATTACATTCCTTGACCATGACCTCTTACATTAACCAGGATGATCTACAATGAGATCTTACATCTTATTTATATAAACCCTCGACCATAAACAATCAGGTCAGCCACCAGACAATAAACCGATTACATAATTACAAAGCATATCAGCCTTAGGCCAAAACAAATAATATCCAGCACATAAGATATCTCAAAAATACAACAATAGGTCCTATCACACATTACATAAATGTCGGTCCATAACATAGATCAACCAAGACCAAGTATAGGTCCACACGCTTCAACAATGATCTCCAAATGCCAGGTCTTGAACATGATCACCAACAACATCCTGAAACACCATCAAAAGATGCACCAACACCAATTATGCAATGCATCAAATATCTCCACCAAAATCTCTACCGATAAAACCCTCACCGGAACCAGAAACCAATCTTCTACGTAAGCAAGATAGAATCCAATCACCAGACCGAAACCAACTGAAAAAAAATGAGTATGAGTATCATGAACAAGCCAATTCCATCACCAGATTATACCAGAGTCTATCGAATCATGTCGGATCCAAGTTAACCAAAAAAATACTCAACCTACCGAGACCAGAAGGGTGTCGGTAAAGCATCCAAATAGCTAGTGTTGACATCAATGACAAAACATCAATGCAACACATAATCAATTCCACCAAATGGCCAATAGTTTGCAGGGTCAAGAGGAGCTAGATTAGTTTTATTTGCTTTACTTTTTTTCAAAAGTTGGTAAAAAGAGCTCATTTTTATTTTCTTGCAAAAAGGCTTAAAACGAACTTCATTTTGCTTTCTTGCAAGGATAAAACGAACAAAAAAATGAACTTCCTTTTTTTCAAGAATAGGTCATACTTATTTTTGGGTTCTTAAAAGAACAAAACAAACTTTGAATTCTGTAAGGTAAAAAGAACAAGCCATTTGTGATTCCATTAACAAAAGAACAAACCACTTCAAAGTTAAAGTTTTCCTTTCCAAGTTGAAACCGTTGTTATCAATTTGATGATTTTCTTTTGTTGACAAGGATTTACTTTCAAAAGTTCAAGTTTTACTATCTTTTCACACATTTCTATCTTGGTTTAAAAGAACCACATGTCTTTTGGAGCAACATCTCCAAGGTAGCTTTTAGAAAACAATTGCAATATTGGATAAAACTTGAAAGTGTGTATTTTGTGTTTCGAAGGTGTTAGGTATATGCTCTCCCCTTAATTGGGTGATCAAAAAGCCAAACACACCATTTTCAAGGTTTCTTTCAATTTAGCATTAAGATAAATCCTTTAGCAAGCTTGCCCTCCCAAGGTGCCTATAAGGCCAGTGTGAGGGGAACAACCTAAGTGGGGAACGACTTTTAGCCAAGTATTCCAACCCACTATAATCAAATGTGGAGGTTGAAGAAAATCCCCACCAACGATTTTGCTCAACGATTAGACTTCCCCCACTATCCTTGAGATACGTAAAACCTTTGTTCTAAAGGTTGGGAAGCCTCCCAAGGGAGTTTATCACTAAAGACCGAACGAAATCCTGAATACAAACTTTAAATCTAGAAGCCTCGCCATGTCAGATTTACCAAACATTTCTAATATCATAGTGCAAGGGTGGGGAATAATCCGCCCCCAAGACACTCACCATAAATCTCCCAAGAAAATGATCCAATTGAGGAACAATCTTCTTTGGTTCAACTTCTGGCAAAAGGCAAAAAAATGGGTGCACCTTAAGGTGTGACAGGGTTGTTTGAGCTGACAGAGTATCAAGTGTAGGCTATTGATATTTTAAATGACCCTTGAGAATAGAGAGGTCTATCTGATGTATATTTCTTTTGCAAACCCATGAAAACAAACAAGGATTTGAAAATATCCTATTGAACATACACTATCTGTTTAACATAGACAAACTATTTTGCTTCTGTCTACTGTGTTTTCAAATCATCTTCTAGAGGATCATCCATCAAAAACACCAGAATCGTTTCAATTTTTTTACAAAATCATCAAACTGAGAAACCAAGGTAGCATAGCACATTGGGAGTCCAGATTAGAACATCTAAACATCAATACAACGCATAGCTTTCATTCAGTAGCGCGTACCATCCAAACATTAGTGCTTAAGAAGACCAGATTAGCGCATAGCAAAAACAACATTTTCACTGATAGACACACACAAGATAGCGCATATCAAGAGTAGCATAGCACATTTGAACATCTTTTTGGCACATTGGATTCATACTTTAGTGCATATCTATATTTGCCCAAAACAAAGAACACACTATCAACTTTTTGAAAATTTCATCACCAGTTTCAGATACCCTTTTGGGTCTTTTATCTAATCCAACACAGACAGAGGAAATTTTATCAGCACAATATCAACTAGTGATCACAAGTTTCAAATCAACCCATATCAAATATCAAAATACTAGGTTAACTTTCAAAGTTAGTCAAATCCATCTAGTTTCCAAATATGAGGAAGGTTTATCATATCATTTGGCGTACTTAGTCATATCAATAGGGGCATATCAAACCTCCTATTTGACTAAGTAGACTTAGAGATTAAAATAAAGTATTCATCCAATTAATCTCACAACCAAAACTTTGATCACTTCCATGACCATTATTCAACACATCAAGAAGAAGAATCCTTGTCTGAAAACTGGTTTAAAAAAGAGACAACCTAGTCAAAACAAAATCTTGAGGAGAAACAAGTTCCTCTATATCAACCGCAAGCTCTTTCTAAAACATAGGACATTTTTACGTTATTTCTGCAATTATCTCCATGGTAAAAGTACTGATTTTGACGAGGAAGCATTGCAAGCACGTGCCTTTGAACAAAAATCAGCAATCTCTCAACGTATCAACTTTAGTGGAAAAATCAATTTAGCTTATTTTCCTAAGGATCCCATCACATATTGAATCAACTTGAGGCATGCTCACACGTACACGATCCTATAAAAATATCGAGTGGGAAGAAGAGTCGGAATCAAGCATGGGACGCAAAGAAGTTAACACTTGGAAAAACTACATGAATCTGGACTAAGAAGAAATAACAGATGAAGTTATTGAAGAGGTACAACAAGACCTTGGCCTACACAAACTTCTTGAAAAACTCATTGAAACTGACAAACATAAATACTTCCTCCTACTATCTAGAAAAGGTATTAAAACGGAACCACCAAAACAAACTAATAGCATCAAAAAGAAAAAATCAAGAGAACACACCTCTGACACTGATCATGACAATACACATGATCATAGCGACACTAATAATCAAGGTGACACCAACCATCGAGATACCAATATTGGGACAATCCTCTTGCTACACTCATGCAACAACTACCAGCACTTCAACAACAAATGGAAGACATGCAACAAGGAACTACCATGAGATATTCCTTAGAGGATATTTGTCCTTATCCATTTGATCGAAGTTTGAACATGGCACCATTCCCACCAAACTCTGAAATACAAAAATATGACAAATACAATGGTAAAAATGATCCTCGTGATCATGTAAGGGAATTTTGCACAATGAGTTTGGAGTTTGCCCACAATGACAATTACATGATGAGGTTATTTCCAAGAAGCCTAGAAGGACAAACAATGGAATGACTTTCAAAAATCACACCTCCCATCAAATCATTTGAGGAGTTGGTAAACAAATTTATTTCTCAATATTTCTATCATTCAACACGAGGTTACCATGCTTGATCTTCGCAACACGAAACAAAAGAAAAATGAAACATTCATGACGCTCTTGAAAAAATGGAGAAGATTGATATCTAGATATCCCCGAACCATACCTAAAAAAGAGAAAATGGAAATCTTCATAGACAATCTTAATGACAAGATGAGCTATCAACTTAAACTTCAATGTCTACCTAGTTTTAAAAAGTTGATCGAAAATGACATCCAAATAGAAGAGGCCTCAATCAAGAACAAAACTTTGAAGTTCTCTAAAGAATGTGCTAATTCATCAAACAACACCTATAACAACTCTGATAAATCCAAGTTCTCGACAAGGAATAATAATGTCGTCAATGATGGTGTAGTTGACTATGTTAAAGAAAAACAACCCGTGTTAAACTTATCCGATGTTACTCCACCAACAAACACTCAAAGAAATATCAATCAAAGAACCAAAACTCAAGGGAATGCCAATCAAAGACCCAATAATCCAGGAACAAACAATCAAGGAAACATCAACCAAGGTAAACACAATCAAGGAAATGACCCCAACACAAAACCAACACCATATCGATGAAAGTTCATGCCTTTAGGACAAACCCTCGAATCAACATTTTGAGAACTATTGGCAAATAAACTCATTACATTGCCAAACATGAGGGATTTTGAACCTCAAGTCAAACTATCATGGTGGAATGATGCACACTACTATGAATATCATAGAAACAAAGGGCATCGCACAAATGATTTCCTAAGGTTAAAAAATTTGGTTCAAGATTTTCTCGATAATGATGACATAATGGTAGATGGTCACAAAACAAATGATGATCATGAGGCCTTTAAGAATCCACTTCCAAATTATGACAAAGGAGCATCATCATCATCAAACAACAAAGGGGCCCGCATAAACCATGTCTATGACAATGTCATCAATCACATTTCAGAATTTAATAATCAGGCTAATGTCATCAAGATCAAAGACAAACAAGAACATGTTCTGGTCAATGTGACTACACGAGCCCAATCTAAATATGTATTAAAAGGGAATGCCTCCAAAACAACAACACCTTCAAACACTCAAAACAACTTAGTAGATCAATTGAAGAAGACACCAATGCACATATCCATATTAGAGCTTCTCAAGATCTCACCCGCACACAAGGATATTCTAGAAAAGGCTCTTGTTGACACTACAGTTCCAAATGACCTGGATGTTGACCAATTTCAAGCCAAGGTGGGACATTTAACTATGCCTCATAATCTATCATTCTCATAATATGATGGTGTCTCTTTAAATCATCTGCATAATACTCCACTCCATATCGAAGTCCTATTCTATAACCATCGAGTGAAAAGAGTACTAATAGATGGAGGAGTCGGTCTAAATATTTGCACTCTAAAACTTATCCATGTATTGGGTTTCTCAGAAAAAACCATTGATTCTAAAAAATGGATAACAATCAAAGCATATGACAATGAGGAAAGATCATCAAAGGGACTTGTGGTACTACCCATTCAAGTAGGGCTTGTTCAAAGAGATACTCTATGTCAAGTCTTGGACATAGACTTGTCATATAACATACTTTTGGGTCATCCTTGGATCCATGAAAAGCAAGCGATGCCATCCACATATCATCAGTGTCTAAAATTCCCATATAATGGATAAGAAATCTCCATCATAGCAGACACTAATCCTTTCCAATATTGCAATAGTCTCAAAGCGGTCCAAAATGTTCTTGTACCACACAATAGGGAAGCTCTCTCTTCCACATCCTCAAACAACAAGGATCAACTCAAACTCTATCCATAGAATTTGATAAAATTATGAAGTTGAAGGAAAAAGGCATGGGAGAATACTCTTTTAAATTCCTATGTTTATCAAAATTGCCAATTTTTCCAAGGTCTCATGGACAACCCTCAACTTCAAGACAACAATCTTCACAACCTATCAAAAAGTTTGATGGAATGCTCATTCAACCAGGAACACTAGTAGATGAGACAGATGACAAAGATGTTTTGAATTGGTTATACAAGGATGATGAGGACACACAAGTAGCAATGTTAAGTGTCACTCTCCCTACAAAGCAATATGGCAACGGGTTCAAAATCATGCAAAGGATGGGATATTCAAGAAATGGTCCTTTTGGCAAACAAAAATAAGGTATTGTGGAACCAATTCAACCACACTCACAACTTTCTAAAGACAAGTCCAGACTAGGGTATGGACAACATCAAACCGATCAACCAAACTGACAACAAGAATCTGCGTGGCAACAAAATCGATAACAAGGGTCTACGTGGCAACAAGACCGACAACAAGAAACCACATGATGCCAACAGAAGAAATGGGAATTAACACAGCAAAAAGCAGCTAATAAGGCAGTCCACAAACACAAGAAGAGTTTGCCATACAAAGAGAGGAGTCTTCTCACAAAAATATTGAGTGATTGCAACCTAGTACGGAGCCTGATTCAAATAGAACGCCAGTCAGTTCAGACATAGAAGCAAGGACTTAATTATTTTCACCAAATGGTATCCCCATTACCTACAACAATAGAGTCCTAGAGAGTGATTCTAAAACAAACTCACATGAGTGGGAATGGGATACTTGTTTTGATGTCACTGAAGATATTGAGGTAGATACAATCCACACATATACACCCATGCCTAATCAAAGACAAGGATTAGGGGCTAGATCATTTGAATTTAGACCACAACATATCTACGAAGCCAACAAGAATGAGAAACATCGCTACGAAATAGGCAATACCAAAGAGAGCGACATTATAGACCTTACTCATGTTACTAACAACTTTGACAATGTTTCCATCATGACCCTCACTGCTATGGACCTGAACCCACCAGACGATCCTTTACCCCTCATACATCCTGAACTCATAGATTGGGAACAACTTGAACAACTCAGCATACCTATCTTCCCAGTGTTGGCATATGTGCAAAGTATGATGACATAATGATATTGTATGTTGTCATTGATGTCAATATGCTGAAGAGTGAACCAGTATCTTGAAGTAAGCAACTTGCAAGAGAACCGGTATGATGTTGTGAACCAGTATATGTGAAAAAGTGAAGCGGTATGTTTGACCAAGTGAACCAGTATGTTGGAATGTGAACTGGTATATGGAATGTTTTGTATCAAGGTTTCATATGGTATGACTATCAGTTTGGTAGTCTTAGCTTTAGGGTTTCTAGTTGAAGTGTTATATGCTTGTGTGATTCAACCGATGACATCATGTGATGAGTTAGCATTGTAATGAAGAATAGATTGTGTTGCCACATCAGCCCTGTGCACGTGAAGAATCTTGCATGAAGGAGATTGATCCTATCTACCTCGGGAATGTGCAAAGTCTTTGTAAATGGTGGAGAATGCATGATGGGTTATCAGCCTCCAAGAAGCAGTGAAGAATGAAAGTTGGAGAACGTCTTGAGATCTGTTCAAGACTATTGTAATCAATGCAATATGTTCAACGGCTAAGATTGAACCGACTAAATTGCTTAACCTAAATGTTTAGGGTTTAGGGTTTATGCTACCGACCTATCTGTTTCCTATAAGGTCGATTTTGATTTTTATGTTGAGGTTGTTGGCAAATGTCATGTGTGTATCCAAGTGCAGAGATATGTGATTGTTGCCAGATCAGATAAGAGTATAGATACTTGCAGAGTGTGATTGCAAAAGGAAGGAAATAAAGTGGATCTACATTGGCATTGAAGTGTTGTTACCAGATCATTGTAATACCTATTGACCTCTAACCACTTCAATAGTTGGAAAATCCCTTAATAGGGTAGCTTTAACAAGCTTGCTATAAATCTTTTAACAGGGTGACTCAAAATCATTGAGTTCTTAAAATCCTCTAACAAGGTAACCTTTAACAGGGTTTAACCCTTAACTGGGTATTTTAGCATCCCTTAATTGGGTGATCCCTAGTAGGATTGGTTCCTAATAGAACCTATTGTAAAGTCTTTAACTGGACTAGGCTCCTAATAGAGTGGAATTCAAAAGGGTTCAAAGAACAGCTTGTGGGTATTCATCCCGATCGTGGTTTTTCCCAGTTGGGTTTCCACATGAAAAATATGTGTTATTTGTGATTCTTTTCATGTGATGCTTTGTTATTCTCTGTCAAGCAGTAAAGTATGTTGAACCAGTAAATCTTTACATTTTTGTTGATGTGTTACTAGTGTATGCATATGGGTGAAGTGGAAATATGATGTTAGATTGTGTGGAAAGCCAAGAGTTACTGGTTTATGTCTTTCACATTCTTACTGTGTTAAACTGGTAGTAATCTAGTTTAGACCAGTGCTATTGCTTGCAAGTCAAGTGTAGTGTTCTCAGTCAAACCGGTTAAAGGAAAAGTGTTTTTGTCAGTACTGATTCAGCCCCCCCCCCTCTCAGTATCAGTTTGGTACTAATTGATTCATCATTGATTCATCAATTTGGTATCAGAGCATCCTCCAAGTCCTCTATGTTGTAAGCTTAACCGCTTGAGGTAAAGATCATACTCTAATGATGAAGAGGGAAGGTCCAAAGTTCAACAGAGACAACTTTAAAATATGGAAGGGCGGAATGAAGATATACATCAGAAGCATGGGTGCTCAACACTGGAGCTATGTTGAGAATGTTTATGTTATCCTTACCGGTACTCTCACCAATGATCAAAAGAGAGAGATTCAGGAGAATGGGCAAGTCATGGAAGCCCTAATCAGTACTTTATCTGACATTGAGTTTATTGATGTTCAGGATAAAGAGAATCCCAAAGAAGTATGGGATGCCCTTGAGAATATCTATGGCGGTGATGAGCATGTGAAACAAGATAAGGAAGAAAGCCTTAGGGGAAAGTTTGAAGACATGCGGATGGTTGAAGGAGAGACCATTCAACAATATGGAATAAGAATCAAAACTGTTGTTGGAGATATCAAGAGTGCAGGTGGTAAAATGGAAGATTCCGCTATTGTTAGCAAAGTTTTGAGATCCTTATTACCGGTCTATGCAATAAGGGTTGCTACTATTCAGGAGTTGAGGTCTGTAGACAAGACAAAGGTATCCTTAGACTCCCTCATTGCAAAGTTAATAGCTTATGAGCTAAATAATTATGATGGTAGTATTTAGAAGACTGAATCAGCCTTTAGAGCATCTGCTGCACCATCCAAAAAAGGCAAAGAAGCTAGTACCATTGGTGAACCAAGACAAAGTAGAGAAATGGATGACAAGGAGATCCTAATGGAATTTGAAGCTCTTCTTGCCAAGAGACTTCCCAAGGGAACCGGTAAATACATAGGTAAGATTCCTTTGAAATACTTTTCTTGTAACCGAATAGGACACATTGTTGTAAACTTCCCTAATGGTGACAACAAGGACAAACTGGAGAGGTTCAAGAAGTTCAAAGGAGGAAACCAGAGAAACTGTTTTGTAGCAGTTGATGAAGGTGTCACTAATGAGGAATCAGAAGATGAAGAAAATGAAGATATTGTGTTTGTAGCAGTCAAGGAAGATGTGTCAAATAAGAAGGCTCTTGTCTCCCGCTTTGATAATTCCAATGAGTGGATTATTGACAGTGGATGCTCTCACCATATGACTGGTGACCAGAGTAATTTTCTATCTCTGGAAGAGTATGATGGTGGTGTGGTTCATTTTGGTAATGATGCACCATGTACGGTAAAAGGTAGAGGGTCAATCTCTCTGAATGGAAGAAGCAGTGCTGACAATGTGTATTGGGTAGAAGGTCTCAGACACAACCTTTTGAGTGTTTCTCAACTGAATGATAATGGACTCACTCTGGAATTCAGAAATGGAGTGTGCAAAATCAAAGCAAAGAATGGTGAGCTGATGGCTACCGGTATGCAGACCAAAGGTAACCTATTTCAGCTAACTACTAATGTCAGTACATATCTAATGGCTAAGTTTGAGGATAGCTGGATATGGCATAGGAGACTCTACCATGTAAACTTTGATAATATTGTGAAGACCAGTAAGATCAAGGCAGTTAGAGGATTGCCTATGCTGAGCAAACCGGAGAATCCTTTGTGCAGAGAGTGTCAACTGGGGAAAATGTCTTCCTTAACCTTCAAAGGTAAGCCTTTCACTATAGACAATTTACTTGATCTTGTGCATACTGATTTGTGTGGTCCTATGAAAACTAGGAGTGTGCAAGGAGATAGGTATTTTATGATTCTTACTTATGATTTCTCAAGAATGATGTGGGTCACATTCTTGAAGCACAAATCTGAAGCTTTTGGAAAGTTCAAAGCCTTCAGAGCACTGGTTGAAAAAGAAAGCGGTAAGAGCATTAAGTGTTTAAGAACTGATCAAGGAGGAGAATTCACTTCCGATGGATTCAACAAATACTATGCAGAGAATGGCATCAAGAGGTAACTATTTGCCCCCCGGACTCCACAACAAAATGGCCTAGCAGAAAGGAACAACCGGATTGTGGTTAAAGCAGATAGAACTATGTTGATCCAAGGGAAGGTTGCTCACACCTTTTGGAGAGAAGTGGTGAGCACTGCAGTCTACACAATAAACTGGGTGCTCATCAAAAAGGGTAAGGATAATTATGAGTATTGGACCGGTAAGACACCAGTGGTAAGCTACTTCAGAGTGTTTGGTAGTAAATGTTATATCAAGAGGAGTGAACATCAGAGCAAGTTTAATGCTAAATGTGATGAGGGAATATTCCTAGGGTATTCCACAAAAAGTAAATCTCTCAAATGTTTCAACAATAGGACTCAGAGAATTTTTGAAAGCATCAATGTTAGAGTTGATGAAACCTCTAAGAAATCTGAGGAAACCGACAGTGAGCAAGTAGGAGATGAACCGGTAGTAACCTTATGGGAATTGGTTGCAAAATAGCCAAGCACCAGTAATAGTGCTCCTACACCGGTAGATGCTGATGCCGATGAAGATGAGGATGAAGAAGAAAAGCAAGAGGAAACAACCAAGATCATTCCTAGGTATGTAAAGCTGAATCATGATCCAAAGCAGATCATAGGAGACAAGGATGCAAGAATTCTTACAAGAAGGAAGGTCAGAGAAAACTCTTGCATGATCTCTAAATTTGAGCCTAAAACATTCAGAGAGGCACATAAAGATGAAGACTGGATCAAAGCAATGGAAGAGGAACTTGACCAGATAGAAAAGAATGGTACATGATCTTTGGTACCCAAACCGGAGCATAAAAATGTCATTGGCACCAAATGGGTTTTTAGAAATAAGCTGAATGAAGATGGCTCAATGGTTAGAAAAAAAGTCAGATTGGTGTGTAAAGGATATGCCCAAGAAGAAGGAGAAGACTATGGAGAAACCTTTGCTCCAGTAGCTAGATTGGAAGGAGTTCGTATGCTTCTTGCATATGCAGCATTCAAGGGATTCAAAGTATATGAAATGGATGTAAAGTCTGCATTCCTAAATGGAATACTAGAAGAGGAGGTATATATAGAGCAACCAAATGGGTTTTCCCTATCAGAAGATAGTGACATGGTGTGTAGGCTACATAAGGCCTTGTATGGACTAAAGCAGGCACCTAGAGCATGGTATGAATGCTTGCACTCCCATCTTGTGAAGATTGGATTTGAGAGAACAAGTGAGGATAGTAATATCTATCTGAAGTTAGAAGGAGATCAGATTCTGATCTGTGAGGTATTTGTTGATGACATAATTTTTGGAGGAGATGACAAGATGAGTCATGATTTTGCAAATGAGATGAAAAAGGAGTTTGAGATGTCACTTATAGGGGAGATTAAGTTCTTCATTGGACTACAGATTCAACAAATGAAAGATGGAATCTTTATCACTTAGTCCAAATATATCAAAGAGGTGTTGAAGACCTTTGGCATGGAAGATAGCAAACCGATTGGTACACCGATGGTGACCGCTTGTAAACTATCAAAGGAGGATGACTCAGAGTTGGTAAATGAGAAGGAATACCGATCAATGATTGGTAAATTGCACTATGTAGTACATAGCAGACTGGACATTGCACATGCAGTGGGCATTACTGCACGGTTCCAGAAAAGCCCAAGAGAATCCCACTTGGTAGCAGTCAAGCCGATTCTGAGATATCTGAAGGGAACTATTGACTATGGATTATGGTATCCATACAGTAATGATTTCAACCTGAAAGTGTTTACAGATGCTGACTGGGCTGGTAATGTGGATGACCGGAAGAGCACAACCGGTGGTGCATTCTTTCTTGGTGGAAGACTAGTCTCATGGATGAGCAAGAAGCAGAGTTGTATCTCTCAGTCTACAGCAAAAGCGGAGTATGTTACAACATTTATGAACTGCACCCAGACAATCTAGATGAAGCATGTATTAAATGGCTTCAAAGTTCCTGTATCTGAACTGGTAAGTATATTGTGTGACAACACAAGTGCAATTAACATCTCCAAGAATCCGGTTTTACATTCTAGAACAAAGCACTTTGAGCTTAAGTATCATTTCTTAAGGGAAAAGGTTTAGAACAAATAAGTTGTACTGGAACATGTTTCTAGTAAGGAGCAATTAGCAGACATATTCACCAAGCCTCTACCGAAGGCTACCTTTACCTATTTGAGAGGTGAATTAGGGGTGCTGCCCCTTCAAGAGGTGAACTAAAGGTGTGTGCTCCACATCAGTCAGGACTTACATTGATATATCTTTTTCAGGATTGGTGTGATGAAGGATGCTACTCCTTAGGGGGAGCAACATAGTAGAACATAGATGTTTATGCCTTCACTTTGGCATTGTTGTCAAAGGGGGAGAAGATGTGAAGTGGAGAAGATGTGAAGCGGAGAGATATCTTTGTATATTGACATCAATGCCAAAGGGGGAGATTGTTGGCATATGTGCAGAGTATGATGACATGATGATATTGTATGTGGTCATTGATGTCAATATGTTGAAGAGTGAACTGGTATCTTGAAGTAAGCAACTTGCAAGAGAACTGGTATGATGTTTTGAACTGGTATATGTGAAAAAGTGAAGCGGTATGTTTTTCCAAGTCAACCGGTATATTGGAATGTGAACTGGTATATGTGAAAAAGTGAAGCGGTATGTTTGTCCAAGTGAACCGATATGTTGGAATTTGAACCAGTATATGGAATGTTTTGTATCAAGGTTTCATATGGTATGACTACCGGTTGGTAGTCTTAGCTTCAAGGTTTCCGGTTGAAGTGTTCTATGCCTGTGTGATTCAACCGATGACATTGTGTGTTGAGTTAGCATTGTAATGAAGAACAGATTATGTTGCCATGTCAGCCCTGTGCGCGTGAAGGATCTTGCATGAAGGAGATTGATCCTATCTACCTCAGGAATGTGTGAAGTCGCTGTAAACAGTGGAGAATGTGTGATGGGTTATCAGCCTCCAAGAAGCAGTGAAGAATGAACATTGGAGAATGTCTTGAGATCTTTTCAAGACTGTTGTGATCAATGCAATATGTTCAACGGTTAGGATTGAACTGACTGAATTTCTTAACCTAAATGTTTAGGGTTTAGGGTTTATGCTACCGACCTATCTATTTCCTATAAGGTTGATGTTGATTTTTATGTTGAGGTTGTTGACAAATGTTGTGTGTGTATCCAAGTGCAGAGATACATGATTCTTGCTAGACCAGATAAGATTATAGATACCTGTAGAGTGTGATTGCAGAAGGAAGGAACTAAAGCGGATCTGCATTGGCATTGAAGTGTTGTTACCAAATCATTATAATACCTGTTGACCTCTAACCACTTCAACAGTTAGAAAATCCCTTAATAGGGTAGCTTTAACCGGTTTGTTGTAAATCCTTTAATAGGGTGACTCAAAATCATTGAGTTCTTAAAATCCTCTAACAAGGTAACCTTTAATAGGGTTTAACCCTTAACAGGGTATTTTAGCCATCCCTTAATCGGGTGATCCCTAGCAAGATTGGTTACTAACAAAACCTATTGTAAAGTCTTTAACCAGACTAGGCTCCTAATAGAGTGGACTTCAAAGAGTTCAAAGAATAGCTTGTGGGTATTCATCCCCACCATGGTTTTTCCCAGTTGGGTTTCCATGTGAAAAATATGTGTGTTATGTGTGATGCTTTTCATGTGATGCTTTGTTATTCTCTGTCAAGTGGTAAAGCATGTTGAACCAGTAAGTATTTACATTTATGGTAATGTGTTACTAGTGTATGCATATGGGTGAAGTGGAAATATGATGTTAGCTTATGTAGAAAGCCAAGAGTTACCGGTTTATGTCTTTCACATTCTTACTATGTTAAACTGGTAGTAATCTGGTTTAGACCAGTGCTATTGCTTGCCAGTCAAGTGTAGTGTTCTCAGTCAAACCGGTTAAAGGAAAAGTGTTTTTGTCAGTACTGATTCACCCCCCCCTCTCAATACTGGTTTGGTACTAACCGATTCATCATTGATTCATCACCCATATGATAACACTATTGTCTAATACCTTTGTTATGTGAACCTAGAAACATGTTCCACCAAAGAATCTCATAACAAAGTTCTCAATCAGGAGAGTTCCAAATCTCTTAGTCGCAAAATGAATCAAATCAAAAATTGATCTAATGGTGAAAATCATTTAATGGCAGTATTAGATCATAAAAAAGTAAAAACAAAGGGTGTATCTGATGGTGAAAACCTCTTTGAGACACCTGAGGATGAGAGACTTGACAGTCTTCCTGAACATTATCAGGAGAGGTCTCCAATTTTAATTGAACCAACTCAATCAATCAATATTGGTATTGAAGCAGCAACAAAGACCATACACCTAGCAGAGTCATTAACAGAACAAGAAAGACCCGATTTCACCAAATTCTTCAAAGAAAAGAAAATCATTTTTTCTTGGTCTTATGAAGATATGCCAGAGGTAGATCCAGATTTGATCATACACAACTTATCTATAGCTCCAAGAGCTAAGCCAGTCAAGAAAAACCTGAGGAAAATGAACCCACATTTTGCTATATTGGTAAAAGAAGAACTGAAGAAGTTACTTGATGTAGGTTTCATCTGACCTATAGATTATGCAGAATGGATCTCAAACATTGTACGTGTATCTAATCAAGATAAAAGCATCAGAATTTGTACAGACTTCAGGGATCTCGGCAAAGATTGTCTGAAGGATGACTTTACCCAACATCGACACAATTGTAGATCTGACAACAGGACATGCTATGTTATCACTCATGGATGGTTTCTCAGGCTATAATCAAATAAAAATAGCATTAGAGGACCAAGATAAAATAGCATTTACCTGTCCATGGGGTACTTATTGTTGGATTGTTATGCCTTTTGGTTTGAAGAATGCGAGAATGACCTATCAAAGGAAAATGACCACAATCTTTCATGACACAATGCACACATTCATGGAGGACTATGTAGATGACCTATTGGCTAAATTATTTACAAGAGGACACCTGAAGATTCTAGACAAAATATTTTAGAGGCTAGAACAATTCAATGTCCGACGAAATCCTAAGAAGTGTGTCTTTGGTGCAACATCCGGCAAACTCTTGGGATACATAGTCTCAGAAAAATAAATCGAGGTGGATCCCACAAAGGTACAAGCGATCATGGAGATGCCACCTCTTAGAAATATCAGTCAATTAAGATCTCTATAAGTATGGCTACAATCCATAAGAAGATTCATCTCTCAACTAGCTGACAAGTGTCTTCCATTCACTCATCTACTCCACAAGAATGTTCCTTTTAGATGGGAAGATTGATGTGCAAAATCATTCCACCAACTCAAGCAATATCTAATGAATCCACCTATCTTAGTACTACCAATAGCTGAGAAACCTCTTATTCTTTACATATCAGCTACATAGGTATCACTAGGAGCATTGTTAGCACAAGAGGATTCAACAGGCAAGGAAAGAGAAATATACTACATCAATAGGACATTGAATGGTTATGATCTAAACTACACATTCATTGAAAAGGCTTTTTTGGCAGTGGTGTTTGCTTCTCAAAAAAATTGCCACTATATGCTAGCTCACACAATCAAATTGGTAGCAAAGATCGATCCATTAAAATATCTACTCAGCAAAGTCGCTCTCACAGGAAGGTTAGCTAAATGGGTCATGATTCTAAGTGATTTTAACATTCACTACACAGATAGAAGGGCTATCAAAGGTCAAGCTATCACTGATCAACTAGTAGAAGCACCATTAGAAGACAATCATCCAATCCATGTTGAATTTATAGATACAGATATTCTAACAATATCGACAAAACCACGGGTCTTGTACTTTGATGGATCATATACACAACATGGATCAGGAGTCGGTGTTCTATTCATCACACCAAAAGGACACACTATTCCTAAATCTTATAGATTAATGTTTCCTTGCACAAATAACATTGTTGAGTATGAAGCTCTAGTCACAGGAATCAAAATGGTTGTTGAGTGGAAGATCATAGAGTTGAAAGTCTTTGGAGACTCACAATTGATCATTAATCAAGTTTATAATGATTATTAGACAAATGATGACAAGATGATGCCCTACAAACGCATGATAGACGACTTCAAGAAATACTTTGTGGACATAAAATTTGAATAGTTTCCAAGGTTGGACAAAAAAGTTGCAGACACCATGGCAACCATTGCCTCACTCTTGCAAATACCAGACTAACAAAATCGTTATGAGTTCTTGGTGGAACAACTATTTTCCTCTGCCTATGACAATTTCGAATCCCAAGTCATATTGTACATAGTCATTTCTGACTCACCCCTTTATGGGAAGATCTACACATACCTAAAAGACAATATCCTTCCACTAGACCTATCTCAAAATCAGAAATGCAGCTTTATTCGTCAAGCAACCCATTATACCTTAACCACTGACACACTTTAATGTCAAGGTCTTGATCGTAAGGAATCTGAAACCACCTTGCATGAACTTCACGAAGGTATTTGTGGAACACATTCAAGTGGTCCTACTCTCGCTAAGAAACTTCTAAGGATGGGCTATTATTGGTCAACCATGGAAAAAGAATCATATCAGTTTGCCAGAAAATGCCCAAAATGCCAAATTCATGGCAATCTTATACATGCACCGACATAGGAGCTGCAACCGTTCATCACATCATGGCCATTCTGTCAATGGGAACTCAACCTAGTGGGAAAGATCCATCCTTCCTCATCAAATGGATATAAGTTTATCATCATGACCACTGAGTATTTTACAAAGTGGATAGAGGTCGTCCCATTGACTATTTTTACCAACAAGCAAATATCCTTTTTTATTCTGAATTATCTCATTTGTCGGTATGGCATCCCTAGTTCGATAATGGAAGACCTTTCAAGAATCAAGATGTGAAAGAGCCATGTGAAATATTCCATATCCAACATAATTTCTCCACATGATATTATCCACAAGGGAATGGCCAAGAAGAGGCCTCAAACAAAACTATCTTGAAGATCCTCAAAAAGACAGTGAATGAGGTTGGTCGTGATTGGCATGCTCAACTCAACCCAACATTATGGGCATATAGAAATAGCATCCACACACCTACAGGAGACACAACATACTCACTTGTGTATGGATCAGAGGCAATTCTACCTATTGAGGTTGAGATTCCATCACTCAAAGTACCACTGAAAAGACTCATTCCAGATGAGGAATATCAGGTAAACAAACTACAAGAGTTAGAGCTGCTAGATGAGCGCGAACAACATGCTTTTGGTCACCTCAAAGCATATCAGAAAAACATTTGTTGGAGCTACAATCACAAGGTAAATCCAAGAGCATTTCAAATTGGTGACTTGGTACTAAAGGAAAATCCTCATAATTAGCAAGATCGAGAAAAGAAGGGCAAGTTTGAACCAAATTGTCTAGGTCCTTTTGTCATCATATCCGCTTATGAATTGGGGGCATATCAATTATATACATCAAAAGGAGACCTGTTTGATGAACCTATCAACAGTATGCATCTCAAAAAATTCTATACCTAAGTTATCCAATGCATGGATAAGGGGAAAATACAAAAAAATTAAAAAAATCAAGAAAAATACAAAAAAATACAAAAGTGCAATAAAAATAAGTAGTGAAAACCTGAAAAGAGGCGTTATTTGTGATAGATCATCTCTTCCATCTATATGTACCCATATCATATCTTTTTTAGATCCATTCCCACTAAGTCTATGGCCATCACAAAGCTTTTGTAAACACATAGAAAAATCTTGGATACACTTAGCGTAGTCACTGTCCTTGATTATCCAAATAGTTATCCACATAAATCTCTCATTGTGGCTTGGTGATCAATGTATATATCCACATCAAAAGAGGTGTCCATAGCTGGGGGAAAAATCCTAATCTCAGTGGGGCATGCCACTTTAAGTTTTCATCAAACAAACAAAATTAAAACAATAAAGAATCAAGGCATACCACGACAACAATTGTCAAAACTAAACGTCAGACTTAAAATCAAAATCACTATCAGAATCAACACAAAACAGAACATGATGGATGATCTATTCTGAATCATGATTTGTTTACTCTTAGCATGAATTTTGACTGTTTGTATTTTGATTTTTTGAATTATTAGATCTCCCGAGCAACTCAAGGATGCACTGAGCTAGAGAAGCAACAAATGAGTCTAATATTTTATTTAGTTTTCTATCTGTGAGGTGATCATTCATATGATGCAAATTTGTCTCAAGACATGATTGGACACATAGAATTGAAGACATTTCACATTTTGCACATAAAAATGGTTAACTCTGTTTGTTTTACGCAAACAACACTCAAGTCATCTTGGTTCAATTATACCTCGATGCTTGTGTCATTTTGCAATATCGAAACTCATGTAAGTGATACTCAGGTCATCATGGTTCAATTATACCATTGATATTTGTATTAACTTCCAATATTTCAAAATCTCAATGATGACAAAAAGGGTGCAAACAATTGGCTAAAAGGAATGACAATGAGACACAATTAAATTGATCATTATTGCATTTAGTTGCATTCACTCATTTATACATTTAGTTGCATTTATCATCACATCATATGCATATCATGTAATCATCACATAAATGCATTTATCGTATAAAAACACAAATCATCATCATATCGACATTTTTTATCAGGTAAGCATATATCACCTTCAAAACATATAGATAGCCATCATCATATAAATAACATCCATTACATCCATGCATCAAAATATGCATATAAAACGCTATCAAGAAAAACATTTGCATCCATGCATATGCTCAGTACATCCACAACCACCATCATAACATCATCATAAAAAACATCACAAAGCATCATAAGATAGAACTCATCACATCAATCATCATCATAGAACATCGCAATGTGGATCAAGGGAAAATCATTGTCATATCTCATATAATCTCATAACAAGGTCAAAATATACAACTAAATATCATGTCTATAAGTACATCAAAGATGATCTATATCACAAAATGGGATAATCAAGTATGACTATCTCCAAAGGCAGAAGGTCTCACAGTAGATGTCCTCGCTCTTGGGTCCCCACTAGGAGGATCACATTGTACCAGTCTCATCACACCTCTACTCTCCATCCTGGTATAACTGCGTCCAGATCGGGTGGATGAAACTATAGCATAATTAGGTGCTCTCCACTCTTGAGGAACCGGATCCTCATATAAACGCTAGTAATACTCAGCCTCCTTGGTCGAGTATTGTATCTCCCTAAGAGTATCTTGGAGGGAGGTACCTACAGCTTCTCTATCTAATCTATTAGCAAGGGCCTCCACTCGTCTCTATCACTCTATCACAGTATTTATCTTGGTCTGCAGTTGAGTAATCTATTGTTGCTACGCCAAACCTTGTGCCTACAACTGCTGCACTGAGATCTGCAGAGCCCTAATCTGAATAGGAACTTGAGAGGAAGTCCCTATTGTACCACTAATACATTTGGCCTTCAAATTCTGATGAGCATTTCCGACGATCTATGGAATTTATTTTTCTTTGTCGGATTGATTTGTTTTTTTTTAAATTGCCCTGTGTTCGTCAGAATTCTTACGTGGTAAAATTTCATATCGGAATTCCGACTAAAAATTGGCGTCTTAAAATTTCACCTCGACATTCCAACGAGCATGGATTTTACCTGTTGATCGGCATATGTTGGTCCGATGATTTTCACAGCCTCTAGATGTCTTCTTACTCATCGGGATAACATAAACCGATGACCTCTCTTCCTGTTGATCAGTGTGAGTTACCCCGCTAGTCTCATAAGCCATTGGGATAGCTTAAAATGTGTTCAAGTGATGGGAATGATTTCCCCGATGTCTTTTCCCTTGGCGTAGCTCCTACCGATACATTATGTCTCCTCAACATAATCTTTGACCCTATATCATCTTAACCTTTGCCGATGCTTTTTACTTTTTCCAGTGTCCATTGGGAATTGTCTTACCTGATAGCATCATCGGCTATCAGAAATACATGATCTCTACTTTCTCGCTAGTGTGTGTTATGCTGATGGACTTCTCTGGTGTATTATATCTCGATGACATGCTTCTAGTTGTGTTACCATCAGGTTGACTTTTGTCGATAGTGCAGACTTCGTATTTCATGTCAAAATTCCAACAAACACATGGTATTTTTTTTTTAAAGTAACTATGTGCCATCATTATACATGGGCTCATCAGGGTGTGAAAATTGGGAGAAAGCGGGCACAATTGCTGCAAATAGATGCTGATAAAGAATTTGCCCGTGGTAACGACAAGAGACCTTTTCTCATTCACAATCTTCTCTTTCTCTTTCTCATGAGTCCCTGTTGAGAATCGAATGCAGAACCTCTTCCTTGCAAATTCATCGTTCATAGGAAGCAACTCATTGGAGCTGAAAACCGTAAACCCCAAGGAATTCACTGTACTTTACTCACCAAATTCAAATTGAGGAAAATTGCAACAACAGACGGTGGTGTCATTGATCCACAATGACCATCACCATTATTTTTACTACCTCTTACCTCCTGCTCTTCATGTTGTGTACTATACAAAAGGTCGGTCCTTTCGTTCTTGTCATCAATATTTTTTTGCAAGTTCCTTTGCTTTCCTTGCATTCTCTTCTTCACTTTATTTAATGGTATCTACTTTGGCAAAATATGGATCCTCAACCTCCTTAACCTCTTTATTTTGTGGCTGCCAGTTATAAAGACAAGTCGCTAGACATACCAATCGCCCCAATTATGTTTCACTATCTTTCTGCCATCAAAATCTTTAGATCTTGATTCAGTTATAATTTGATCTTGTGTAATGAGAATCCCAAACAGAAGTCCATAATTAAACGTGTTGATCCTCCCCTTGGTTGTTTCTAATGTTAAGCCTCAATTCCTCAGGCCACATACCCCTAAAACATCCATAGAATAAGATTAAATGCATCAATAATGAGTAAAACTTAAAATTAGGGCAATTATTAGGGCACAATTGTTGCAGATAGATTCTCGACAACAACTGTCCAAGAGGTTGGTCCTTTCATTCTTGTCATCAAGATTTTTTTGCAAGTTCCTTTTCTTTCCTTGTATTCTCTTGTTCACTTTGTTTAATGGTATCCGCTTTGGTGATATATGGATCCTCAACCTCCTTAACCTCTCCATTCTGCGGCTGCCAGTTATAATGACAAGTTGCTTCATAGCTTCTAGAGGGGTGAACAATTCTCTACGACTGTAAACCCTTCCAGCCCTCAAATAGCCCTTTGTATGGAAGCATCTTTTCTAGGTCCAAGGCCAACTACAAATTGCAGAGGAGAAAACATCTATTCATGTGATGCTAGTAGGTTTATGTCAACACCATCTTGGTTGGTTACTGTAACCATTACCTATTTGAAAAATCTCTGTGACTGTAAACCCTTCCAGCCCTCAAAATAGCCCTTTGTATGGAAGCAACTTTTATACGATTATTTATGACTCTATGGGTAGTTGGTTGTACAATTTTCCCCACTGAAAGGGTCTCTTCATTTTCTCTAGTTAGCAAATAAAATTCCTCATCCTAGGATGGCTCTTTATATCATAGTAGCAAAAATCATTTGGGGAAAAAATCAGCAAACCAAAAGTTTTAGATTTTTTTGGAAAAAATGGGAAAAAAATCAGATTTAAAAAAAACATAACAAATTGTAGGCATAGAGACAAAAACTATTTTTTAAAAAAACTTAAGGGCATTTCCATAGCATAGAGATATAAAGAGAAACTAAAATAGAGTTTAACCCATGAATTCTAGAAAATTATTTTTTGTTGTTTACATTCATATTGTTGATTCAATCTTTATGTCAGCAAGAGTTTCCCGCTTTTTATTGGATGTTCGTTGTTCCACACTTCTAGCATATTCATCAATATCAAGGGCCTTTAACACATGGGGATATTTTTTGACATGTTCAACTGCCATTTCTTGTGTTTCCTCATCCATATCATCTATATCTAGTCTTGCATCTTCACAATATACATCCTCAGCCATTTTCTTGGCTAGTTCATGTGCATCAATAAAAATCGGAAAAAAATTAGATTTAAAAAAAAAAACATAACAAATTGTAGGCATAGAGACAAAAGTTATTTTTAAAAAAACCTTAAGGGCATTTCCATAGCATAGAGATATAAAGAGAAACTAAAATAGAGTTTAACCCATGAATTGTAGAAAATTATTTATTTTTATTTACATTCATATTGCCGATTCAATCTTTATGTTAGCAAGAGTTTCCCGCTTTTTATTGGATGTTCGTTGTTCCACACTTCTAGAATATTCATCAATATCAAGGGCCTTTAACACACAGAATATTTTTGACACATTCAACTATCATTTATTGTGTTTCCTCATCCATATCATCTATATCTTGTCCTGCATCTTCACAGTATACATCCTCAACGATTTTCTTGGCTGGTTCATATGACAAAAGTTTTGGAAGAATTATCATAACTTTCATTTGAACCATTGGATCTTTCTATAAATTGGAGGATAAGTTTTTAACAATGATATTAAGAGATTGACTGGAGCGATTGGCTTCATTACAAGAGAAGGGCATCCTTTGTCATGTTTGTCTTCCTCAAAGTATGGTTGGTGTCTATTAAGTTGTTGTCTTGTAAGGGTGTTTTGAAGATTGAGAAGAGACTTTTTATGGGTATTAATCACATTGTTGTCAAGTATGCCTAATTGGAATTGAATGTTTCCAAGGTTTATGTCACTTCAATTAAATAATTACTAAAAACTTTGAATTGCTTGCTTGTAAATGAATGCTTTAAATTAAAGGTTACTTTATTATGTATGATTTCTTAATTGAGATTACTCTGAAAATACCTGATTAAATTATCTTCAAACAATAGTAGACCAATGCCTTCACCCCTGACATAATTTTGTAGTTAGTCTTACTGAATTTAACTTTTCTTTGAAAGACCAATAACACAAAATGAAGCTTGACATCCAATCCTTCAAACTGATAATCAAACTAAAACTTTACCCAAACTATAATAACATAGGATAGCGCATTGAAACAATCTAAATGGACAGATTTATCATAGGGAATTAATCAAACAATTAAAAAGATAAATACCATCAGAGATGAAAAACACTTGATCTTTGTATTGAAATAAACATAAGATAATCAACTGATTACATATAGCACAATGTCTTTTCACCAGTTTAGCATTTCCAAAAAATAAACCAAGATCATCATGTCAAAGGCATCTATATGAGTTGTAATCAGAATATAATATGCAGTTAGTCTTATTGAATTTAACTTTAATCCGAAAGAACAATAAGACAATTTGAAGCTTGCCAACCAATCCTTCAAACTGATATTCAAATTGAAAATTAATCTCGATCACAATAACATCATCATGTCAAAGGCATCTATATGAGTTGTAATCAGAATATAATATGCAGTTAGTCTTATTGAATTTAAATTTAATCCGAAAGAACAATAAGACAATTTGAAGCTTGCCAACCAATCCTTCAAACTGATATTCAAATTGAAAATTAATCTCAATCACAATAACATAAGATAGAACATTGAAGCAATCTAATTGAATAGATTTATCGTAGGGAACTAATCAATCAAAAGTAGATACCATCAAAGATGAAGAACACTTGATCTTTATATTGAAAATAAATAATAAAACTAGTTGATTTCAATAAATATTGCCATCCACCTACTTGATATTGTCTTTCTTAAAAAATAAACTACATAAGCACCGCATAAAATATTGTCTTGACAGAGTAAAAAATATAGATGAGATTCAGTTCCAGAATGAAAGGGCATACCCTTTCATTTGGATTTAAACTTGACTAAGTCTAACTAAAGACTAACTACCTAAAAAACTAACATTTCCTTGAGACATTTTTAAAAATCAAGTATGATCTCCCAGCATCTTGCCACATTTCTAAATGTGCTCCAGGTATTTTTTCGACTTGTATGTATCTACATCATGGATTATGTCTCTGACAATGCTCTCCAATGTGAAAAAATTCTCCATTTGTTCTATAGTATTTTTTAATTCAATTCCATCAATCCAGGCAATATCAAGGGCAGCATTGAGAAGACTTTGGCATTCTGAGATCCATTTATCCTTATCTTTAATCTCACCTTTCTGATCAACCAATTCTGGGAAACTATCGCAAGTTATGTGCTTGCACTAATCATACTCAATCTATAACTATTCATCAAATTTATTGTCTTGCCAACAACTTCTTTATCTTTTCAATCTCCTTGTTTTCTGCTTTGGCTACTGTTCTATCATGCAGTCTAGTCCCCAATCTATTTTGAATCATGTTGTGTGAGACAAAATTATCCATGTTCTTCTGAAAATTTGTCCAAAACTCTTCCAGAAAGCCTTGCAAAGTCTCAAATATTTTGGTTAACAATACAAAGCCAGTATCTGTCCTCACACTTTGCATCTGTTTAAGAATCTTCTTGTTTTCTTGTTGTAATTCCTCACACTTTTTATTCCACTGTGAGTTATCAGGAGAAAGAACCATTGGCACTAGTTACCCACTTGTTCTCAGCAATTCTTCATACAATCCTTTATATTGGTTTCTTTCTCTTATTGTCATGACAATTTGTACCTTGTTAAACTTTGAGATATCTACTCCGATATCTACAGAAACAATGGGATCAATCTCCCCAACATTAAGCTTCATCATATGGCCATAGGTCTTCTCAACATCAATAATCTTAGGTCTTTTATGAGGAGGATATAAAGCGCATAACAATAACGCTTCCTCATCTTGTTCGAACCTTGATCCAATGAACACATCATTTACATCTTGCATATCTAATTTAAACTCCTTATTCTCTGAATGTAATAAACTATCAAAAATAAACAAAGCACTAAGATCCCATCCAAGAAATAAGATCACTCCATCCTTTGTAAGTAGTTGTTTCCCATTTTGAGGAGTCATTGTGGCCAATTCAGCATCTATTTTTTATATTAACTTCCTCAACGGTTCAACTTCATTTTCTAGTGTAATGTTGGGAATAGAATCCCTCAACTTCTTTCCTTTGAAATTGTACAAAAATGATTTAAATTATTTTGATTGTATAAAGAAATCATCTGCAACAAAGGCATAATATTCCTCTAACCTAGAATCAACATGAACCTCCAATTTTGTCACAATTTCCTCTTTCACATTGGGCTCTTCTTCCCTTGCTGGTACTTGATACCTAGAGATGGTTGCATTTTCATCTGATTCACTTTCTGCTTCCTCCTCCTCAGTTTCCATTTCCTGCAATCTTTGTCTCTTTTCTGCTAATTCTCTGTTCAGTCTATCAATTACCTCTTGGGCTTCTGCATCCTCCATTTTCCTAAACATATCTTTAGCCTCCATACTTGAGTGTAGATAATCTCCCAAGTTTTTCTTTTTCTTGCAAGAATGAATATAACCTTCAGGATCATAATTCTTCCTGGCATAGTGCTCAAATAAGTTGTATTCTTCCATCAATTTTCTATCAATTATATCATAAGCTTTAGTAGACACTATTGTAAAATCTCCAAAACTTAGTGTTCCGGGCAAGAAGTCTTGTTTACGCTGATCCGAAAAATGTTTAGCATTTGACACACTCAACTGCCTTACAATCTCTAAGTAGGCTATTCTATCTGGAACTAATTTAGGCAACATATAAGGGCTTCCTTGAAATCCATATATTCTGAAACATGTGAAATCTTTATTTACAAACTAATCTCCCCAGTTATGGTCAACAATTTGCCTTTCATCACAATCCTTAGGCCTGAAAAATATCTTAATTTCATCAGAGATAGATCCTTCACATGGAACCCCATATATCTTGTACAGTGGTTTCACAATAAGTTCTTCAAACTTAATATAATTGGATCTCATATACCAAGAATCCCAAAGAGATGTCCATAATTGCATGGGTTGTTCTTCACCTTCCTCATTCGTTGTATTCAATTTTAAATCTTCTAGCCACAAACCCTTCACACGTCCATAGAACAAAACCAAATGCATTAACAATGAATAAAATTTGAAGGTAGGGTTCCTATTATCTTTAAGGTTTAGAAAACCTTCATGTAACTTCTCTACCAGATATGCAGCATAGTCAAAAAGTCCTGGGCTCATACATTTGTATGTCAGAAGCTAAAACCAATGGCTTGGTAGTCGCCAAATTAGGCACCTCGACTCCTCCTACTTGCCTGCATGACATGTATGTATACTGCAAGTAGTGTTTAAATAAATTAATGCTAAATGGTGGCCCATCTTCCTCAGTCAATTACCCTGGCTGTATTTTATAAATAACAATTTTCCAACCAGTGTATGTAGTGTCCATCCTAAGATATTCTTCCTCTAACTCCCCAAAGGACAGGGGTTTGTCGAGGTTGGGACCTAAATTAAAAACTTCATTCACAATACCCGCAGAAAAACTAATGCATGCATCACCATTTGGGAATTGAATGTATCTCTTCACAAAATTGTAATTTCTAACTAGAAACTCCAACAACCTTATGTTCACAAAGATATTTGGGACAATTAACTTACCCAAATTCATCATCCAAGGATTGCAAAGCGAAATTTCCTTGTTTCTTCTCAGATAATGGAACATGAACAATTTGTGTCCCCTCACCTTAGTCCAGACATCCCCGACCTCTTTGTATCTATCTTCCAACTAGTCCCTTCCAGGTAGGTGTTGCTTTGACCTTCTGGACTTCGAGTCGAGTGCCTGCATTTGTTGAATTATGTCTTCATTCAATCTTCTAACAGGAGGCACATCCTCTATCTCAGTCTTCTTTCCCTTAGATTTTGAGCTCTTTGCTAGCCTTTTCTTTCCAGTTGAACTTGAAGTGTCCATCTCTGTAATCACAATTCTTCGCTCTAGTTTTCGGAAACTCAATGTATTCTCTTTGTGCATTATCTTTCTCTTGTGTGACACTCAGATTAGGCAATTTTAGTTTATATGTCCAATGCATCTACATACAACTTTGCATTGATGAGTTTCTCATAAACTGCCTCGTCTGAACCATAGATGTACCTGCTACAAGCATTAAATAAGAAATCACTATTTTGGTTTTGAATTCAGATATGGCAACAGCTCGAAGACATGTGTCTCTCTGATGTATACTTCCTTTTGGTGCCACCTGCAGAACCCTTCTTTTATTTTGGTACTTTACTCTCCTTTATCGGGATATCCTTAGCCGATAACTTATCTTCTATTGTATCGGTGTAAGTCAACCCAATACTCCCATCGGACGTAGGGTTAGATCATTAGAAGTCATAGCAATTAGCATTGTTTCCCCGATGACTTTCTCCTTTGGCACAACTCTTCCCTTTGTAGTCAGTTCCATCGCCATAGGTCTTCGTGATGACATCCTCATTCCACTTAATCGATCAACTCTTCCATCAGGTATAGGGATAGCTTGGAATGAATTAAAACAATAGGCAAAGCTTTCTCGATGAAGTATGTTCCATCAGTACATGCTTTCCCGATGTCTTTTTTGGGCATCAGGGTAACTCAAAATAACACATCTCGATCCCTTTGGTTATGTTGATGACCTTTTTTTTGTTATAACCTTTGTCGATGGATTTTCTTCATTGCCTTTATCAGTATATGATACCCTCATCGAATGTTGGTCTTTTTTGTTCAAGTATTCTTATCGGGATAACTTAACCCGATAATGCAATTTTTAATTATTTGCAACTTTTACTTCTTAGGAATACAAATATTAATAATTTGGTTAATGGATTCAATATAAACTAAACAAAACCTCTAACATACATAGGGGCTCTTCTTTTTCTCATTATGTTCCCTGAGATTCTTTTGAAATATATATTTTGCCAAGACTTGTCAAAGTGAAAGCTCATCCATGTCAACCATCACATAAAACCCAACAGTAACTATTGTTATGATAGAAAGTGTTCAATGTATAAAATCAAAAGAAAAAATATAAGAGAATAGCATTTTTAAGAGCATAATTAATTGGAAAAATTATGTGCTATCAGATCTTATCAAAGTGCTTTGACATTGTTGTAATATAGTTGTTTCTCTTGTGATCTATCAATGACTGTTGTTCATGATCTTACTATGTTGAATGTTCAATGGTTTTGATTTGTTTTGCAATTTTTCTATGTTTAAGTATTTCAATTTGGTATATTATATTGAAACATCATTTCATAACTAACATTTCAAATTCTTTATAACTAATTCTAAGAATACTTTCATACTTGCGACATCATTTTGCCTAGTTTGTGAAGGTTATAGACTGAAGTTTTGTAATTTGAGTATGGAATGTGAGTCTACGAAAAGACTCAGTAAGGGCCCTTTCTATCCCTTGATACTTCTCTAAATTTCTAATCCTCCAAATGTACCAAAGAATTTCACATGAAAGAAAATTCTAGAACTGATTAGTGTCTTTTTTAAGTCCTTTAATAAAACTAGATACAATATCAAGTATGCTAATATGCCAAGGAACAATAAACCCAAACAACTTCCAAACCTCCTTAGCTATAGAGCAGTCAAAGAAAATATGTCTAACTGTCTCTTTAACCTTGCAAATGTTACACAAATCATCATTAGAATGTTTAGATCCGATAGGTAACTTATCAAGTAGAAGCAACCATTTAAAATATTTCTTTTTAGGAGCAACAAGAGAGTTCCAAATATTCTGAAACAACTTATCCCATTGAACAGGGGATGAATTAGAATACCAAATAGTATTAACATGATTAACAATACTCTCATTATACATCAAAGAATTATAAATAGAAATAGATTTAACATAACATCTTTTGGGTAACTGCAAGGAGATCATAAAATTTTAAGCATTTGCCCCCTTGATTTTTGCTAAATTTGCAATTTATAAATGTGGACTGTGCCTATCATGGGATGAAATTGTTTCCTCATTTTGCTAGGAACCTGGGTTCTGATTATTTTTTCATTTTTTCCAATATCATGGCATTTACCTCAGGAGGACTTGAATCAAATAAATTGGTAAGGTGAAAAGGCCCTTTATTCAAATTGAAAATTTAGTTAGCAATTACATACTAGATTTAAAAGAAACACCACATGACAAGGACATAATGCCAATGATTTACCTTGTGGAAAACTGAATTAGGAAAAAACTCTAATAAATAATCTATTATCATCAATATACTAGTAAGATCCCCTCTAGGAAGAAACTCTAGACACCTTATAAAATTCAAACGTGTCCTCACTTCTCCAAGTAATTTTGTCTTACTTGTAACATAGTGAATTACTAAAATTGTGAGTTCATTCCATTCTCAAGGATCACTATGAACACCTTAAGGTACCCTCTCACTTATATAGAAGGTGATAATTTTAGTGATCAGAAGTAAAAATAAAACTTAGAAATAAAAAATACAAGCAAAAACACAAGACAACACACGCAGATTACCCTAGGAAAACCTCCAAATTGGAGGAAAAACCCAATATTAAGTTCAGATCAAATATTTCAATATAACGTTTGAATTACATGAGCAGATATCAAATATACTTATCTGATTGGTGACTGATCACAGTCACTAACTAAAGTCTAATGTGAAGCCCTGCGTTCAATGCCTAATCCAATGGATGCAAATCTAACTATTGAATGAGCTATCCTCAATGAATCTACCTGATTCACTCAAGTTGACTGCACTCAGAATAATTCCAATGAATAGTTGATGGTGCTTATAATCATCTCACTCCAACTGTTTGCCTCCTTAAGTATTTTTTTTCAACGCTATGATGAGGGCAATTCTGTTGATGCCATTTAGCATCTACACTCAACATCTTTTGTTTGGAGGGAGAGAAAGAGGGAGGGAGGAAGAGTTGGTGGGAGAGGAAAAAGAATTTATGTTGAACTTCTAATGATTGAACATCTATCTCAAAATAATTTGTGACCACTAGATACATTAAATACATTCTTTATCAATTTCAATGTTTTAAGATGAAAAAGAAGAGTTAAATGGTTTTGGTTCGATTTGCAATTTTTCCATAGCCTTAATTTTTTGCCTATGAAGAAAGACCATGTCAGATAATATCAGCGAAGAACAAAATAAGGGGAGAATTGCTAGATTATGGTTTAACTTGAAAAGAAAAGGTGACGGAAAATGTTATTGTCCCTGCAAAATTTGTAAGGGCTTAAAGAATAGAAGACTTCTAATCAAAACAACTAAGAAACATTAAAGGCATCATGGTCACATTGAATGGGACATAATTATCATCCATTGGTAAATTGTTCATTATATCATTTTAACAATTTATATACATAAGAAATCACTTGATGATAAGATCATGATCATGGTTTATTTATGTTGATCATTTTTATATAGGTCGAGCACCCTTGGGCACATGATATGGACCAACACAACCTAGAGATTATGTTTTGAAGTGGAGGAACATGGAGGTGTGAATATCGAAGCTAGAGATAATGATCCCATGGAAGATGATGATCATGCGCCAGAAAACACAATTGAAGATGATGGTACAAATACATTGATCCATGACACATTTAGTACTGGCACAGGTGATCATGATGATCAAGATGACCTTGATGTTGTTCATGATTTACCTCTACTTGAGAAGGAATATGAGGCCCTTTATGAAGGCTCCCAAACAACTCTTCTCTTTGTTGTATTGTTGTTGGTGAACTTGAAGGTTATGAATGGTTTATCCAACATAACAATCTCACGTATGTTAAGGTATGTCATATATGTCATTATAGTTAATAAAAGGTGAATCATGTACCATTAATATTCTTTATATTAATAAATTATATTTTTTGTTTTATATTGATAGGTGAGTTTTTGTTACCACCATCAAATATTCTACCTCGCTCATACCGAGAATTATCTACCATTATGAAAGACATTGGAATGGAGTATCAAGCAATAGATGCTTGTCCCAATGATCATATTATATATCACAAACAACATGAATTTCGAACTGAATGCCCTGAATGTCATATCAATAGATATTGAACATATCAAATAACAAAAAAGGTGCCTCGCAAGGTTCTTTGTTATATTCTCATTATTCCACGTATGCAATGAGTATTCAAGTGCACTAGCTTGGAACAATTTATGGATTACCATGCACACAATTGAAGTCTGGATGAAATTATTTGAATGCCTGTGGATGGTTAAACATTAATGCACATAGAGGAAAAGCGGCCACACTTTAAAGAAGAACCTCGTAATCTCAGGCTTTCATTGGCAGCGGATGGTGTCAATCCATTTGGAGAGTTGAGCTCTATTTACTCAGTGTGGCCTGTTTTTGTTATCATCAATAACATTCCTCCATGGATGTCAATAAAGAGGGAGCACATAATGTTGGCAATGATTGTTCCAAGTATTTTCTCATTTAATAGTCATCTACATTTAATTATAAATATTGCAGTAAAATGGCCATAAAATTATGTAGCATTTTTGTTCATTCAACTAGGTAAGTGCCAAATTAAAGATGTGAATGTATATATTGAGCCTCTTATCAACGATTTTTTGGAGTTATGGAATGATCTCACCATGTATGACATCTCTAGACCAATAGGACAAAGATAATTTCAATTCCATGCAATGCTTGTATGGACAATACATGATGCCCCAGGGCTAACACATTTTTGTGGTATGTTATAGTGTTCAAGTTGCACATGATAATTATAATTTTAAAAAATTACATATTTAATCTAATTATACATTATCTTCGAGGTCTTCAAACAAAGGAAAAATTTGCATGTCCAGTTTGTGCTCCAAAGATGAAATCTCGTCATTCAAAAAGTTTAGGAAAGCAGGTGTTTGATGAGTATAGGCACTTCCTCCACAAAAATCATAAGTATCGGAATACTGAAAAACATCTTTTCAATGGGAAATAAGAGACTACATCAAAGCCACGAAGAATGACACCTCACCTATGGAAGTTGGAATATAATAGAATTAATCGTGAGGGTAATGTCATTCCATCTAATGGTTTATGTTTGGAATTTTTATTTTTCTATCATGTTTTGTTTACTAATGATGTAATTGATGATCATGAAGGTCATCAAGGCATGGATAACCACCTTCCAAAGGGACTAAAGAGTTATCCTAGACAATTTAGTAGGTTGTCCTACTACGAGTAGCTACAAATTGTGCATTTGTTTGATACTATGCATATTGGAAAGAATATAACAGAGACATTATGGAAAATATTAGATGAAAGGCATGACAAAGAAAAAATTGTCAAAATTTGTAGTGACATTCAGGAATCCAATCATGCAATGAAAAATGTCATTCAATCAAATAACAGTGGAGACCAGATTAATATAAGTACCCTTCCTTGGTTATTAATGGAGCAGCAAAGCAATGCTATAAAAGAAGTCATACGAAAAATTTGATTTCCCACAGGATTTGTTATGAACATAAACAATTTCTTATCAAAGAAAAGTGAATTTGGGCCAAGGATGAAAACGCATGATTGGCATACCCTCATTAAGGTAATTCATGTTTTTGTGTATTTACTATATATTTGTATACTACGCATGTACTTTTCATTGTATTATGTTAGAAAACAATGAAAAAATTATTTTATAATTGTTGCAGTACGTTCTACCTCTATCTCTCCCAGACCACTTCGACAATAATGTCAAGCAAGTCATATATGGTCTTGGAAAATACATGAGGTAAGTAGTGATGTTTGTTCAATTTTTTGTATAGATATTATATTTGCGATTTATTTTACTTGTAATGTAATATATTGAATATTATTTTGTAAATTCTCGTTTATATATTTTTGTGTTTTGAATCTCTTGTAGGTGGTTGTCATCTAAATACATCCATAAAGAAGATATAAAATATTCGAAGAGAAAAATTTCTCATCTAATGTGTGAAATGCAAAAGTGTCTACCTTCAACTTTTTTCAATGCACAAAAACACTATCCCATACACCAAGTTGAGGAGATTGAATTGTGTGGACCTATACACACTAGGTCAATGTGGATGGTTGAGAGGCACTTGACATATTTGAAGGCTTTGGTTTGACAAAGAGCACATCATGAGGGTTCTATGATGGAGGGATATATGGTATACCAGACTATAGTGTACATTACTGAATATCTTTCTAAGTTTGCAACAAAGATCCACGTAGATCACATTTGGGATCCCAAACCCATTAACAAATTCAAAGGGGAGTACTTGATTGGGAAAGGTAGATTGAGAAAAGTGAGAGGTAATTATAAGATGTTATTGTAGTTGTAGACATATAAAAATGACCATATTCCTAAATGAATATTTTATGTTCATTTCTCTATTTAATTAAATCCAATTTAATTAAATTACCCGCATTCCTCTATTTAATTAAGTAAATTACTCAATTTATTTAATTTAAATTCACTATACCATTTAATGAATAAATCATTTTATTCAATTAAATCCCCCCTATCCACTTTTAATTAAATTCAAATTTAATTAAATAGTTATCCTAAATTGAATAAATCTAATTTATTTAATTTCCCCAAATTGCAACCAAATTGAATTAAATTAACTTTATTTCAATTAAATCCTATTATCCCTCCATCCACTTGCATTTTCCTACATCTCCCACTTGCATTCTAAAACCTATTTCTAATCCCTTCTAGACTCTTCTAATCGCTTCTAATTAGCCTAACCCATCTTCTAAACTTTGTCACATCCCAAAGCAAAGGGAAGTCACTTCTCAAACCCTTAAAGTCTTTGATAACCATTAAAGGCTTCAAGTCTTCAACCACTTAATTTTCCAAAGTCTCCCAAACCATTAATGGTTAATTCAACCCTCTTACATGGTTAGAGACTTTTTGCCTAACTTAACCTTCATCCAACCCAAGGGTCTCATCAAGCCTTTAATGCTTTGACCATGATTATCTCTTAATCATTTGCACAAGGGTTTATCCTTGGATTAACTCTTAATCCAATGGGCAAGCCTAACTTAAGCTTGAACCTTACTCTCTAGATAACCATAAGGTCTTCTCAGGCATTTAATGCCTCTAACCCCTTCTCTCAACCCAACCCTATGTTGACACTTGTCACCATTTCATTGGTGCAAATTGCAAACATGGATCCCCAACTTTCAAACTCAACCCTTGATCAACCTTTTCAATCCTGACCATCCATTGTCCTATTTTTGCTATAAATAGAGCTCTCATTCCTCCATTTTGACATATAGGATCCAAGTTTGTAGTATCATACTTATGCTCAAATACATTCAAGCTTTCATACCATTTTATGCTCATCGTTTTAGCCTCTTTTTTAGATAGAAATTAATCTAAATATGCATGTTTAGAGTACTTTCTTTATCATTAGCTTAAATCATTAACTAATATATAAAATGTTAGGATAGTTTGTTTACTAACCTTGTCATCTTATAGCTAGTTTATTGCATTTCTAGAATCATGCATAGCTTAGGATGCATTTCATTCTAAAATCTATCAAAGCATCCCTCATTCTTGCATTTGCCATCTCTAAACCATTTTGCTCAGTGATCTGAGAGCAAAAACATTGGTTTGAGGGACCGTGTAAGATAGTGAACCATGGGACCCACCTTGGGAAGCTGAGTGATGCTTCATCACTCCATAGCTTGCACCAAGAAGTCCTATGTGTGTGTGAGCAAGGCTCCATAGAGCTCCGTTTTTCACATATTGAGTTCTATCGACCCGCTTTTCTTGCATACATTTCTGGCACCCACCGTGGGGCTAGACCCCATATATCAAATTGGTTTTTGAATTTAACCACATTTGCAGGTTTGTGGGAAACGGGAATCAGCGCGTGGGAAACATTCCCTGGCGCATCTGGTTAACAGTCTAGTGCATCCTGCTTACTGTTTAGCGCGTGGGGTCTATACTCTAGCGTGTGAAGTTCTTTCTTTAGCGCATGACCTCCACTAATCTTTTCCTATAGGTATCAACATGGGAGAAAAATAGAGTAGTGCATCTGAAAAATAGTTTGGCGCGTCGGGTCTGTTAGATAGCGCATCCGGCTCACTATTTAGCATGTGCAGTCTATTCTATGACGCGTGAAGTCTTTTCCTTAGCGCATCATATTTCTAATAGTTTTCTGTAGGTATCAACGTGAGAGAAAAATAGAATAGCGCATCGAGAAAATAGCTTAGTGCATTGGGGGCACATAATAGCGCATAGGTGCTTTTTCTTAGCGCATAGACATCATTTCTTAGCGCATAGAGTTGGCAGAGCTAAAAATTTATGACAAAGTCAAAAATTAGGCTTGTGGGAGGCATAATATATATGGAATATAACATTTAAGTATAAGTGACATTTCCTCTTCTCTTTTCTCTTTCGTATATTTTAAGTTATATTCCATATATATTGTCAGGATGTTTGAGAGGGGTTTCGGACCTCTAGGAGTTATAATGCAAAATCTAGTTTTTGGAAGATCTTTCAAATTTCAGACTTAGTCAAATTTCAGGGCATTTCAGGATCAGAATTGTAAAATTTGTAACCAAGATCAGAATTTAGGCTTGTGTAAGCCCACACTAACATTTGATCACTAACTGTGTGCAGGTTCTAATATTTTTTGTGCAGGGGAAGGAGCAAGTTTAGAGGCTTTAAGTTTCTTTTTTTACATTCTTTCAACAAAAGTTGGTTAAAAAGAACTCACTCTCCTTTTTGCAAAAGTTAAAATAAACCTCATCATTTAATTTGGATGCATAAAATGAACTTCATGCCTTCCTTTTTGGTGTTTTAAAATAAAACTTCATCTTTTCTTTATTGTAAGGTAAAAAGAACAACAAACTTCATATTTACTTTCTTGCAAGATTAGAGGAAAAACACTTCATTTTGGAAGCTGTAAAAAGAACCAACAATCTTTACTTTGACAAAAGTTTTAAAAATAACCTCACCATCCTTTGGTGTTTAAAAGGATTCACTTCATTTTGCAAAGTAAAAGAACCTCATCTTCATTTTGTGCAAGGCAAAGAGGGAAAGTTTTCCCCTATCGACTTTAATTTTGTTGACCAAACATCATGATTTACTTTGTTGACCAGGCTTGTTTTACAAAAGTTTTGGAAATACACACTTTGCTATGAAAGGTTAAAAAGAACATCATGCTTGTTGGAGCAACATCTCCAAATAAAAGTTATCAAATCATTGTCTTGAAGGCTAAAAAGAACAACTTGATTGTCTTGTCTTAAAAATGGAAGGTATATGCTCTCCCCTTAACTGGGTGATCAAAAAGCCAAACCACTCTTAAGCTTTTTGTACTTCAAGCATTTACATCCTTTAGCAGGCCTGCCTTCCCGAGGAGTTGAAATCAACTCTTAAAGCCATTTATGGCCAGTGTGAAGGGAATGACCTAAGTGGGAAACAACTTTGATGCCAAGTGTTCCAACTCACTATAATCAAAAGTGGAAAGTGACGAAAGTCCTTTTCAATGGTTGTGCGCAGTGATTAGCCTTCCCCTAGTATCTTTACAATACGTAAAGCCTTTGTTCTAAAGGTTGGGAAGCCTTCTGAGGGAGTTTATCACTGACGACCAAACAGGAAGCTTGATTAAGAACCTTAGCATTAGAAACTTTGAACCGAGTCAGTTGCCAAACATTGGCAATATCATAGTGCAAGGGTGGGGAAGAATCCACCCCCAAGATTACTCACCATATATCTCCCAAGATAACTACTCAATTGTGAAGCAATTCACTTTGAGTTAATTTCTAGCAAAAGGCAAAAAAACGGGCGCCCTCTAGGGGGTGACAAGGTTGTTTGAGCTGACGGAGTATCGAGACTAGTGGGCTATGATATTTTCAATGACCTTTGAGTAAAGAGTCTATCTAGTGTGTCTTTTGTTGTAAATCAAACCAGTGATAACATCGGGGATTTGAACACATTCTTAAAAGAATATACACTCAATGTTTAGCATTAGAATGATCATTGTCTTCATGTGTGCTATGTATTCTTTTCACAAATGTTAAAATATCTTGCAAAGTATCCAACAATCAAACTCAAATGCCAATTCAAACAAAGAAGAATCATAAAGTGGAGAAGATTTCCATATCCAACAAAACATCTTTTGAGATGGTTATCAGCATTTCAACTATCTTTAGGAAAGACTTTCATCCAGCAAGATTAGGGGAATATCAAACCAAGTAATCAAGATTCTATCTATTCGACTTAGTAAGCTTGAGTATCCAAAAAGAAATCATCCATCAAAATCACAAGTGTTAAAAATTCCAAAAATCGCAAAAAAACAACCAAGTCAAAATATATCAGGGCAGTTTAGCGCATTAGACCTTCACCTTAGCGCATTAAGTCTTATCATTAGCGCTTCATAGAAATCCAATTCTAGTAGTTTCAAGTAGCGCGTCTTGAAAACAGTTTAGTGCGTTGAAGCATTAGCTTAGTGTGTGGAAGCCAAACTTTAGCGCATAGGGTTTAATAGTTAGCGCATTGGTGGCTCATATTGGTGCATGACCTTTTTGAACCAAGGCAAAAGAAAAATCAGGGCAGTTTAGCGCATAAGACCAACTTCTTAGCACGTGGAGTCTTTTCTCTAGCGCATTGAGAATTTTTTTTTTAGCGCATCTAGTCTTTGGCTTAGCTCATGGTCAAAACTCAGAAAACCAGAGAGAAAAACAAGTCTTTCTAGAAAAAGTTTTCAAACTTCTTGAGTATCCTTTCAGGTCCAATATCAAACGCGATCACAAGAAATCAAATCAAAACACCAGAGAAATCATTTCCAAATCAAACAAGTCAGTCTTAGAACAAAAGTTGTCAAATCCAAAACTAGCTAAAGATAATACTTTATCCTATCAAAATCAGGTATAATCATCACCTTGATCAAAAGGTCCATCATCTAAAGGATTCTATCAAACAACATACCAAGTTTAAACCTTAAGTTGTCAAATCAAGTTTCCATATCGGGAGACTTTATCCATATCATTTGACACACTTTGTCGTGAAGGGGCATCTAAACCTTCATTTGATAAAAGTAGACTTAAGTTTCCAAATGAAGTATCTCAATCCAAACATCGAAGGAAACCATTGATCATTCGTGTATGACCACTCCTCATATTTTGAGAAGAACAAGTCTTCATCACAAAACTAAGTTAAAGAAGAGACAACCTAGTCCTATGGCCCTTATCAAAAGGAGTAAATTTCTCTACGTCAACCTATCAAAAGCATCAACTTTGATCATTCATCATCAAACCAAAAAAAAAGGAAACCCAGTCAAAGGAAATGAGTCCTAGCATAAATCAAGATCATGATATCATGGCTCTCCAATCTAATCCCATTTTTTATCAAGATCCCACCTATCAAGAATCTTATGATGATCCCCTAATCTTTTGGTATTCCATCCATGATGATCCCCTTTCATCTCAAGAGCAGATTCCCATTCAACATCCATCTCCTAAGCAAGAGCATGATATCCCTTTCATCTCCTCCACTATTCTAATTCAAAATCAAGAGAAAACACAAACTCAAATGATCCTACTCCAAGTCAAGATCAAGATCAAGGAATCTCTTCATCCTCCAAATCTATCTTAGGTCCTTTCATTCCAAAGTCAATCTCTTCATCCTCCAAATCTATCTTAGGTCCTTTCAATCCAAAGTCAAACTCTTCTTCTTCTAAATCTATCTTAGGTCCTTTCATTCAACAATCAAACTCTCCATCCCTTTCATCCATCTTGGGTCCTTACTTCCCTCCATCCACAAATCCATCACCTCAAATGATCCATAAGAAAGATCAACGAGGAGCACATCTTTGAAATTATTTCAACCCTCTATCTAAACATCTTTCCAAAACTATTCTTCTATCATTTTCTCTATCTATTTAGGGTCCTTCTGTTCCAAAATTCAATTTTCCTCCATCTCTTCATCACTTCTCAAGTACCAACACTCATCCTGAAAACATTTCTATCTATCCTTGCACAAATCTTCAAACATTCTATCTATTATCCAACACCTTTTTTCTATCCTTCCATCCCTTTCATTCAATCCTTCGCATAAAATATTTCATTTGTGAGATAGGTGTTTGTGTCATTTTGTCACATACTTGCCCATGCTCGAATCTAATGTTCAGTCCTTTTCCTATATATCTATTCATGAAATGCTTCAGAATTCGAGGTTGTTCCTCTTTAACATTTTCTTTTGGTTGGGATACACACTCAATCCAAAAAAGAACCACTTATCGTATCTTGGTACCGACATCTTTTGATTACTATATCTCATACACTTAATCGATTGCTCTAAATCATTGTGATCTCTTAAATTGAAGACATGGCAAGTGAAAAATCTAAAATCTTGCTTCAGCGGCACTGTAATTATCAGACCCATGTAAGTTTCATCACTTACAAGCCAATGCAAGAAAAATAAAGAGAAAGAAAGAGAAATATCAAAAGCATGAGCAAGAAAATGAATATCAAGAAAAGGAAAATGCAATGAAATCCAATATTATAATGATTGGCTATGGGAACATGCAAGTAACTCCATCAGGGCTATGGACGCCTGACTGGCAATGGAGCAATATTTGTGAGATTACAGCGATAACCTTGTCGGGGCTATGGACGCTCGCAGGCAGCGATGCTCTATCTAGGATGCTTTTGAAGTCAAGGTAACTCATGTAGCTCGCCATGCTGGATTCTAAAGATTACAATGATCATATGAGCTAGAATGAACCCACTTGCACACACATGGGTAATCAAAGACTAAGTACCTTGATCCAGTTTGGGATTCTTATTCCCTTTTGAGTCTGCTTCCTAGTTGCTAGAAATGTTTAGTTGAAATTTCCAGAGGTTCTAAGTGTGGGTTGGGTCTCTATCTTTGAAAAGTTCGAGAACACTTATTCAGATGATGCTAAATGTTGTGACAATCTTACATATCACCTCTTTGCAAATGAAAACCTCTATGCTTGGGGGTAAAGTTCATCCACTCTATTCTTCCTACCATATCTCCCATGTCCTCTAATCCATATCCCTTATCCTATCTATTCATTTCTTCTATCATCCAATTCTTTCTACAATCTTGCTTCACTCTAATTCATATCTATCTATCCTATCTATTCATTGCTTCCATCATCCAATGCTATCTATATCCTATCTCTATCCATATCCCCTTTTTCATCCTTGATCTTGATCAAAACTATGGACAACAAATCTATTTCCACCTCAATGGTTCAGTCATCCATTCATCCATTCCTTGTCTTGATATACATTGGGGCAACCAAATACATCTTTCTTCTAATCCAAAAACTCAAAAAAATCAAAATATCCAAAAACTCAAAAAAATCAAAATATCCCAAAAATCAAAAAAATCAAAATATCCAAAAACTAAAAAGCAACAAAATAAAAAAAAATCAAAGCATGAACACATGGACCATCCATCAAATCAGATCAACAATAGGAAAACTCTCAAAGTCTGCAATCAAACTTATCACATGTCTTGTTAATCAATTCATTACTCAAAATCAACATCAACATCAAACATGTCTTATACAGGGATAGGTACACTCGAAACCAGACAGATCAGTCTTATACGGGGTACTCACTCTTTGAAACTAGACATTTCTATCAATCATCAAGTCTTGATAATCAATCCATCTATCAATATCAACATCAACATGTCTTATACAAGGATAGGTACACTCAAAACCAGACAGATCAGTCTTATACGGGGTACTCACTCTTTGAAACCAGACATTCTTATCAATCATCAACCAAATCATAACAATGACATCAATCAGTATGACTACTGGATTTTGTTCTAGTTAGCCTTATCTTTATCAATTGATGGAAATACATGTTTCACAAATCATATTGTACATATCATATCCACCCATCTGAGGCATCACCAAAAATTCACAAATGCTTATCAATCTTGGACATACTTAGTGTAGTCACTGTCCTTGGTTTATCTAAAACAATTATCCAAATAATATCCCACCATGGCTTGGTGATCAGTGTACATATCCATATCAAATTAGTATCAACAACAAGGGGCAAAATCCTGACCTCACTGGGGGCCTTTCGCCTTCAAGATTTTCAACATCAGACCAAAAACGTAGCAAGACAACAAGGATCAAAACAACTAACAAATGCCAAACGACAATGCGAGAAGGCTAAACATCACGAACTTGAACTGATTTCAATTGAACAAAGATCTATTTGCAAGATGTTTTAATTGACAAGAATACATTTCCAATAGCATGCATGATTACTTATGGTTGTTAATTTTTGCTTATCATATCTCCTAAGTGACTCAAGGATGTCTTACGACTAGAGAAGCAAGGAAGGAATGTGATGTTTTATTTGTCTTCTATCTGTGAGTGAAGTCTTTTACCATGCAAATTTGTCCTATGAAGAAATTAGGTGGCATATCGCTCAGGACATTTCGAATTTGTATGGGACAAAGGTTAACTCTTGTATGTTTATGCAATTTGCACTCTGGTCATCTTGGTTCAATTATACCTTGACGCTTGTGCTATCTTGCAAAATCAAAAATCATGTAAATTTTTCTCAGGTCATTATGGTTCAATTATACCATTGTGCTTGTATAAATTTTCAACATATCCAAAAATCAATAAATGCTCAATGATGATATATACACAGAAAGCAAACAACATGTGGTTATACAAGGATGACAAATGCAGAATAAGGATGCTCAAAAACAAATAGTTACATATCATTTTACAATTAGTTGCATATCATATCATACATCTCATTTTCAAAATATCATTCATCATTCATCATTGCATCCCTCGCATGCATATCTATCACATCATCATGGAATCTTTCTTCACTTTCATATCTCTATCATTCTTCTAAACTTTCTTCTATCATTCTTCCAACCTATCTTCTATCATTCTTCCAAACTATCTTCTATCATTCTTCTAAACTATCTTCATCATTCTTCCAAACTATCTTCTATCATTCTTCCAAACTATCTTCTATCATGTCTTATACAGGATGTATCTTTCCTGAAACCAGATGTTTTGATCAGCTCTTATACAGGATATATTGTTCATGAAACCAGGTGTTTTGATCGGTCTTATATAGGATATATCATTCCTAAAACTAGACACTCGATCATCCATGTCTTATACAGGCAGTATCATTCTTGAAACCAGATGCTTAATTATCCATGTCTTATACAGGCGATATCATTCCTAAAACCAGACACTCGATCATCCATGTCTTATACAGGAGGTGTCATACCTAAAACCAGACTTGCTCTCATTCTAATCAATCTAATCAATCTTATCAAACCCATGCATGCCATCACTATCTACTCTTCTATCTTTCAAACAACATTCTTCTTCTTTCAAGAGATCATTCATGCCTTGTGTGCACGAACAATTTCCCGAGGGGGCATTATCATATCAAATATCGACATCAATTTCATATCAATTTCATATCGACATCAGTCTCATATCAACTTTTCATATCAAAACAATTCTTCATATCTGGGGCATCATCAATATTGTTCATCAAATCTGGGGCATCATATCGACTTTTCATATCAAATCAATTTTTCATATCCACAACATCATATTGATTTTTCATATCAAATCAATTTTTCATATCCACAACATCATATCGATCAAATTTTGACAGCATATCCAAAAAAAATTCTTTGAATCAACATGTAAATTATCGGGAGATGAATCAATTTAAACATTTTACATAGACAAAATCATACACACCAAACACAAATCACCAAATCAAATCAAAATTTTCCAAAAGAAATTGACTCATCTCCGGAGGGGGCATCACGCATCAAATCAAATCTGGGGCATGACTTGCAAATCATAAGAGCAACACAAAAATTGCATTTGATCATAAATCATGATAACGCATCATTTTCTTTGAAATAACATGTGCACACACGTCACTTCAAAGAGGGGCAAAATGTAGACATATAAAAATGACCATATTCCTAAATGAATATTTTATGTTCATTTCTCTATTTAATTAAATCCAATTTAATTAAATTACCCGCATTCCTCTATTTAATTAAGTAAATTACTCAATTTATTTAATTTAAATTCACTATACCATTTAATGAATAAATCATTTTATTCAATTAAATCCCCCCTATCCACTTTTAATTAAATTCAAATTTAATTAAATAGTTATCCTAAATTGAATAAATCTAATTTATTTAATTTCCCCAAATTGCAACCAAATTGAATTAAATTAACTTTATTTCAATTAAATCCTATTATCCCTCCATCCACTTGCATTTTCCTACATCTCCCACTTGCATTCTAAAACCTATTTCTAATCCCTTCTAAACTCTTCTAATCACTTCTAATTAGCCTAACCCATCTTCTAAACTTTGTCACATCCCTAAGCAAAGGGAAGTCACTTCTCAAACCCTTAAAGTCTTTGATAACCATTAAAAGCTTCAAGTCTTCAACCACTTAATTTTCCAAAGTCTCCCAAACCATTAATGGTTAATTCAACCCTCTTACATGGTTAGAGACTTTTTGCCTAACTTAACCTTCATCCAACCCAAGGGTCTCATCAAGCCTTTAATGCTTTGACCATGATTATCTCTTAATCATTTGCACAAGGGTTTGTCCTTGGATTAACTCTTAATCCAATGGGTAAGCCTAACTTAAGCTTGACCCTTACTCTCTAGATAACCATAAGGTCTTCTCAGGCATTTAATGCCTCTAACCCCTTCTCTCAACCCAACCCTATGTTGACACTTGTCACCATTTCATTGGTGCAAATTGCAAACATAGATCCCCAACTTTCAAACTCAACCCTTGATCAACCTTTTCAATCCTGACCATCCATTGCCCTATTTTTGCTATAAATAGAGCTCTCATTCCTCCATTTTGACATATAGGATCCAAGTTTGTAGTATCATACTTATGCTCAAATACATTCAAGCTTTCATACCATTTTATGCTCATCATTTTAGCCTCTCTTTTAGATAGAAATTAATCTAAATATGCATGTTTAGAGTACTTTCTTTATCATTAGCTTAAATCATTAACTAATATATAAAATGCTAGGATAGTTTGTTTACTAACCTTGTCATCTTATAGTTAGTTTATTGCATTTCTAGAATCATGCATAGCTTAGGATGCATTTCATTATAAAATCTATCAAAGCATCCCTCACTCTTGCATTTGCCATCCCTAAACCATTTTGCTTAGTGATCTGAGAGCAAAAACATTGGTTTGAGGGACCGTGTAAGATAGAGAACCATGGGACCCACCTTGGGAAGCCGAGTGATGCTTCATCACTCCATAGCTTGCACCAAGAAGTCCTGTGTGTGTGTGAGCAAGGCTCCATAGAGCTCCGTTTTTCACATATTGAGTTCTATCGACCCACTTTTCCCGCATACAATAGTTAACTAATTCTTAATCTTCAAAATAAATCGGTTGTAAGTTGTCTATTTATTTTTTGTACAATTGGTCAAGAGTGGAATGCACTACATTTGTATATTGCAAACAATATTGATTGGATGACGGTATGGATTGAATGATGTCAACATTTTGGTTTCACATTAACATGGGAAGATGTGTCTTCATTGGTTAAAGAAGCTCATCGTAATGGAGATTCCAATGTTACGTAAAAGGAAATTGATTTAGCATATGGTTTAAGAGATAAACAAGTATGTATAAATTTATTAATCACCCATATGTTTATCAACTCACGATGCAATAATTTTTACATGTTTGAAATATTGCAGGTCAAACACCACAATGCTATGTGCTTCAATGGTCATAAATTTTGCATCAAAAAGTTGGATGACACGAAGAAAACTTTTGATTCTGGGATAACTGTAGTCTATGAGGTGACCAATATTTCATCTAGAAATGACATACATCCTCAGGAGTCTCAAAATCGATACTATGGTATTTTGGATGATATACTTGAGTGTGACTTTAATTCTTTCAAATTAGTTATGTTCATCGTCAAATGGTACAGGCTATGACTGAATAAAAATGATCCTAATAGAACTATTACTGGACATGATAATGGATTTACAATGGTTAACACAAGGTCATTTGAGCCAGTTGGGTATGAGCCCTATGTTCTTCCAAGCCAATGTGAGCAGGTATTTTACTCAGAGGTTCCACATAAACCGGGTTGGTCATTTGTTGTTAGACATGATCCAAGAGGAAGCTCGATAAAGTATAATGTGATGGAAGAAGAAGATACCAAAGAAGTAGAAGATGATATAGATGATGATCACGATCGACAGTTAGTCAATGATGTTCCTAATGGAAATGTTCAGGAAGAAGAAGAAGTTGATGATGATGATGATGTTGTTGATGGTGATGGTGATGGTGATGGTGATGGTGATGGTGATGATGATGACGACGATGATCATCATCATCATCATCATCATCATCATCATGGTCATGATGATGAGTTGGATGAATAAGAATATCAATGACATGAATGAAATGTATGACATGATAATGGATTTACAATGGTTAACACAAGGTCATTTGAGCCAATTGGGGATGAGCCCTATGTTCTTCCAAGCCAATGTGAGCAAGTATTTTACTCGGAGGTTCCACATAAACCGGGTTGGTCATTTGTTGGTAGACATGATCCAAGAGGAAGCTTGATAAAGTATAATGTGATGGAAGAAGAAGATACCAAAGAAGTAGAAGATGATATAGATGATGATCATGATCGACAGTTAGTCAATGATGTTCCTAATGGAAATGTTTAGGAAGAAGAAGAAGTTGATGATGATGATGATGTTGATGGTAATGGTGATGGTGATGGTGACGATGATGCTGACGATGATGATGATCATCATCATCATCATCATCATCTGTCATGCCCAAAATTTTAGGGCAAAACACAACCAACAATTTTTTTTGTTACACTTATTTACATGCAACCATTGCTTAAATAGTTGTGACAACTTAACATGTGGTTCTAACGAATTTATTAATTGATATTAAAAACTAACATAACAATTTACGATAGTTCCTATTATCAAGTGGGTCTAATAAAATTTATAAGGGAATATTAAATTCACTCAAAAGTCTTTATCATTTAGGTTGCGATTATTAGTACATAAATTAATCCGTTCCTCTTATCTAGACATTAACATAATTACTTGGCTCTACATTAATTATTTATTACATATCCAACTCCCTCCATCCTGTAAATACGTTCCTTCTTATTAACTTAATTTTACAAAGAAAATGGCTTCTATTAATTTAATACCAACGCTCATTTTATCGTGTTAATATTATCAAATGGAGCAATTACAATTTAAAGTGCCTAACATCATTAAGATGATTTAATTTACCTGGTAAAAGTTCCCACTTGGGTTAATAGGGTTCACCAGACTTAGTCCACTTAGAGGGATTAATTTTTACGCCCCCACTCTATCCTCTTAAATTAATTATTTAATTACTTTATTTAATTATTCCGTTTATTTATAAAAATCCATTTAGATCTCCAAAATTAATTTACCAAATTCATCCAAATTTTTCATAAGATTGAACTCCAAAACATTTAGAATTTATACATCCTTTTAAAATATGCCCATTTGTAATTCAAAAGCATATATAAGCTTATAAAATGTTTATTCTAAAAATTTGCCCTATTCATTCATACTTTCAAATTCTATATATATATATATAGCAATATTATAATATTCTTTTTATTTTTATTTTTTTTTCACAGATTCTTAAAATATGCATGCAAACCCTAACTTAAAATGTATATTATAAAATACTCTATATATCCTTCTTAAAAATCTCTTCTTTTCTTACGTTACCCTAACCCTACATGGGCTAGGGTTTTATTTTTTTGTTTCTTGCAACGTAGGGCCGATCGAATTCGAAATCATGGAGGAGTGGCCGAAGTTTTTTTTTTTTTGAAGGGGGAGAGGCAGTGGCGCGGGGGTTTTATCCGGCCACCACTGTGTGCGCACATAGTGTTGGCGCGGGCGCCGCCCACTGTGTGCCCACACAATGGCGGTCTGCGACCTGTCCACTGTGTCTTCACACAGTGGCGGTGCGGGCGTCGCCCACTGTGTGCCCACACAGTGGCGGTCCATGGGCCGCTCACTGTGTGTTCACACAGTGTCGGCGTTGGCGCCGCCCACTGTGTGCACACACAATGGGTTTCGGCCCTCCGCCCGAAACCCTATTTTTTTAATTTTTTTTTTTTCTTATATATATTTTTTTTCAAATAAGTTTATATATATATATATATATATATATCTTTTACATTATAAATGCAAATATGGGTTAAATATGATTATAAATAAATATATATGTATATATATATACTTTCTATTTATATACATATATTCTAGATATAAACTTAAATATACATATTTTGAATGCACTTAAATTATAGGGTTAAAGTTTTCTGTGAGTAAATACGTACTATTATTCTTCGAACAGACTGATTAATTTATCCCTAACTAGATCCATGTATTATATTTCTTTTCTTTCTTTGCTAACCTTGTTGCTTTAATAAAAAAATAGGCGAAAATAATTTAGATCTATTTAAATTTAGTTTTACTTTCTGCCAAAAGTAAGATAATTATCAGGATTAAATCCACTGAGAATAGTATAGGTTTTATTTTCTGCAAAGAGTTAACTAATAGAGTATGATAATTTTAACAACAACTATATACATATGTGATTATTAAAACTAGATAGACCATTTAATTTCTAGACTTAAGTTTCTGCAAGTAAATTTGTGATTTTAATTTTTGCAACTTAATTTATCTAGATTCCTTTAAATTTAGCCATGCAATAGGATTTAAACTAGAACTTTCATATTCAAAAACAACATGCATGCAATCATAAAATTATTTCCCTATTTCCTTAATCTATATTTCATATGCATAAAGGGGTCAAATAAATTTCATTACTCTTTCCAAAATATTGTATAACCTACAATTATTAAAGTACAGAAAAACTTTAGGAGCTAAATCCAGACTCATTTCTTTTGTATAGCATAAAACAATATTTCATCTCTTTAAGGTACATTAAATTATGAAATAACCTTCAATACTAATGGATCTCTCATTTCTATTAAATGAGGCTCTCACAAACATTTGATACCTCTCTTTTCAAAAAATAGATACGACATAATTTTCTATTACAATGTTGCAACTTAAAAACATAAACATTTCAATTCCCAAATCTTTTCTGAAACCCACAATCTCTACTTGTCCTTCTTCCTTTCTTCTAACAACCTGCAAATAAACATAGGCTATGACCATGGAGTGCTCACCTCCCAGCCTAGGCTAACTAGTAGCCACCCCCGAGCTCGAAGAACCAAGCCCTAGACAGACAACAAACATACAAACACAAAAGACAGAAAAATACACATCTCAAACACAACCCCAACCCGGGCTACACTGCACCACACCTAGGTGATGTCTTTTCAAGGGTGGTAGTGGACCAAGTACCTTGAGGAGACTGCAAGTATGGTAAAACAAATAGCCACCTCATGGCAAACCAAAACATATAGCCACCTCATGGCAAAATAAATACATCAAGTATAACATAAATCAACCCTTTATTCCTTATGCCCCCCAAGGCATTCATGCCTTATTTCCCTCCTTATGACCCCCAATGCATAAACAAGCCATGCAGCAAGGGTCACATGAATTCCCTTGTGATCGCTCTCATAATGAGAGTCTCTCACTCAAGGGCTGTCACTTCTACCACCCACAAGATCCTCCTCTCTCCCAAGAGTAGGAGATCTTGATTACTCCCAAACACACATACAAAGTATAAACAAATTTCCAAATAAATCTCCAAGGGAACATGCACGGAAACAAATCTTTTTCACAAACATTACTTACTAACACATGCAATAAGAAATCCATTATGTGATGAATACGACCAACCTTATTCTGCCCAAAGGTAGGTTAGTTTTGTTGAGGATGAGCAGCCCCCAATTCCATGGTTCTTCCCTTTCTACCCTTAGCTAAAATTCTCAAACTAAATTCATTCTTTTTACTATACAAATTTATTTTGTCTCCAAAAATGGAGAGTGGGTGATTACCCTCAAATTTTCAAATTCTTGCTTAAAAAGCTCACTCTCTCAGTTCTCACAAGTTTCTAAAAACTAAAGAGGAAAGTAAGACAGAATGGGAAAAAGACTCTCATTCGAATAGGAAAGTTTTCAATTAGATTCAAACTTCTAATTTCAATTTTCGCACAACTCAGAAAAGCCAAATTTTAAAGTGTCTAAAAGGTCACTTAGGAGTAGAAACTTTCCTAAAATTACCCCTAACCCTTAGGTATACCTTATGGGCTTTAGGAAACCCTATTAAACTACCCCTAGGTGTTCATTTAACCCATTTTAAACCCCTCTGAAGTTTATTTTCGGGTCAAACATATGTTGACCTCTCCAAAGATTCTTTTCCCAAGGTATTTATGACATCACGTTACACTAAATGAAAAAAGCTATAGTTGAACACTTTCCCACCAAGAGACAAAAATAAAACATTTAAACTTAAATCCACACGTGTCAAGTGACACAAATAAAACACTTTTACAATTTAAAACATGAAGTCGTCTCTTGTGGATTTTTCACAATAAATTTAAATAACACTTAACTCACATGCAGCATATACTGTTACGAATAAAATACAACACAAACGGGGTGTTGTCTCTCCAAATAGACAACCCCTGGCTTACGAACATACATAAGTCTAGGTTTGGTTCTCCGTAACATTCCCATGGTCACATGGATAATTCCTGCGCAACTCAATTTACACATTAGTACTTCCAAATAATCTCATATAATATGAAACACATGAATAATAATGCACTACAAACACTCTGCATACAATATATATCTATCAATCAATACATCTTTCATCCAAATAACTCCACATAACAATTATCATCATTCACATAATTTTGATCCATACATTAAAACATGCATTCCTATTTCTATCCTCATAGTAAAGTCATGCAAATCCAATAATGACATACCTCCTCTCAAATTTATCCTATCTTAGGATTATATAGAGTTCCTTATCATAAAGCATAAAAATGAAGCATCAACATTCATCATTGTTATCAAATCATGAAATCATATACATTCTACATCTAGACATAGCTGACATACGTTAAATCAAGATTATTCAGTCATTGGATCTTTTAGGATTTCAAATTCATAACATGTCCAAAAAGTACACCACAAGGTGCAATAACTCTATAACTTGGTTCAATTACCTTTCTCACCAATCTATCTGTCTAACACAGTCCATTCTCTTGAATTATAAAGCATTTATTAATAGGTCACACATGGTCAACTAAGTAAATCAAAGCTTGGTTTGGGGAAGGCCTTACATCATCATCATCATCATCATCATCATCATGGTCATGGTCATGATGATGAGTTGGATGAATAAGAATATCAATGACATGAATGAAATGTATGACGTAAGCAATTCATATATTATATATTTAATATTGATTTCTTGATAGAAATTTATTTGACTTATATGGTTACATAATTAATTCATTATGTGGACTATTTATTAGCTATGTGATGGATGGTGATTTATGATATATATTTGATGGATTGCATGTTTATGATGATACATATGTGATGCTTATGATTCTTATGATACATATGTATTTATTGTTTATCAAATTATAAATGTAATGCTTATGATGCTTAATTGTTGGTGCTGATTTCATGTATATATATTGTGTGATGTTGTCACCCTTGGTGGAAACAGGTAATTGACTACAGACATTGTCAACCCTTTACTTGAGGATCCTGCATAGTATACATAAAGTAAAGGTAAGGAATAAAAAAATATACAATGATTATGATGATTGCATATTGTTTATGTTGTGTAATATGTAATTTTTAGTATATGTATCATGTAATTTTTAGCTAACATAAGATAATTGAATTACATATGCAGGAACCTGAACCCCTTTAATGAGGATCCTGCACAGTCTCATGGATCGACAGGTATAAGTCAATACACCCTATAGAAACAGTTTATTTTAAAAAAATACTAGGAAAATAAACTTCCTCAGTTTTTCAAACCTCGACATTAGTAGCAAATCTAATACAATTATCAACACTTAAGGCCCCAGTTGGACTTATTCAAATTTTAATATCAACATCAACTTTAGGGCCGACTATTTCATCAACATTACCCTCATTTGCAAAATATCTCTCTCATTACCAACTAAATCTCTCATTTGATAGAGTGTAGGTATCACCAAATAGGTATTTGTTAGATGTGTCTTCCTCCAGTGAGGGAAATGTAGGAATAGAAGACGAAAGTGATACATGTACTAGATCTAAAATAGGGAGATCAACTAGAGGTCAAAAGATTAGAAGAAAATTCAATAAACGCATGGAATTTTTCTTTGCTCAAGGTGGGTCATGTTCTTACGATGATGAGACCAAAGGCGACATCAAGGTGCCCTTGAGGTAAAAACATCTACAGAAACAATGGGTACCCAAAACTTCCTCCAATAAACACTGATTTTTGTGTTAACGAGAGGATATATCGCATAGCACTTTTGTTGTTACATGGTTTGGGCCTATTTTCCATGGACGACATAAAGGTATGTTACAAAAAAGTTGTTGAATTGTTGGAGTTTGTCGGACCTTACAATTACAAAAATTGGATGCATATTGTTTGATATAAAAAAAAAGTATACATAGGTATACACTGTTAGCAAATTATATATAACATAAAGCTAATGATCAAAGTAAACAAGTGGCTATATACATTGATGGAAGGCTAAAAGAAACAGGGAATATTGTAGGTTTTATAAATAGTACGCGACCTCGGTCAACTAATAAGAAACTCAATTGCATATTTGAGGCGCGTGAGGGAAATCGTGTATTCGTATGTGCAATAAAATCAATAAGTGCAGGGGAAGAGCTGCTAATCAATTACAATTTGAATCGTATAGATACAAACAAAGTTACTATCATGGGGGTGGTGTGTACTAAATACCATTTAAACCAACCTCCAATTAATGATTCCAATATACCATTTTATTATTAAGGTTTTTTGCTAAGTCTATTGGTTTCATTTCGCTAAAATTTTTATATTTTTTCTTTGTCACAGGGCAACATGGATCCATCACATAGCACAGATAGGGATGTAGGTCCTAACACTTCTACCAAGTAAGTAAACCTCATTGTAGTTGTACAAATTAGATAAAGCAAATTGTTACATTATTATGTTATTTTCTTGAGTGTTTTGGAGTAATTTTGATAGTGTTAATAATATTCTTGTCACAGACAGATGTTTGGGGAAAGGGAAAGGGACCTACAGTACCTCAACACCTCTATAGGGATGTGGACTCAATATTATTATGTGATGATGACATTGTATTTGCCACAAACCCTATAGAAATGATGAAAAAGTCTGTTAGAAAAATTAATAGAGAGATTATTGCTTTGGCATCCATGAGCCCTCAGACCGTTGAAATAAAAGAGAGGGTGCAACAATTGATTCAGATAACACATAACTTGCAAGTAAGTAGTAATGAAAGATTTAATTATAACAAAAGTTCAATAATGGTTTATATTTTATTCTCTTTTATGTCATTAACTAAAATACGTACGTGTTATTTTTACAGGATTTTATGCGTCCTCATCAACCTGGTTGCCATGATCAAGGTATTGCAGTTAGTTCAGGTGATGACCATGTTCTATACATTAAAACTACTCCTCTTTTGGACTTGTGAACTTGCTTTTTTAATTCTAGTGTTATTGATCATATATTTATTATGTCGTTGACGCAGAGGGATCTAGTTGATGCTCTTCATGACTGATCATTCATACCTTAGGGGAAAAAACCCCCTTACACATCCCTTCACTTGTTCTCAACAAACCCCCAACACATCATATTTCTAGATCCTTGACTTGGATAAACCTCTCACTTCATCACTTATAATTTTTGAGAGCTTCATACTATGATTTGTTCTTTACTGTCAACTCACCTCTCAATATATGATACTCTCTCCTTTTAAAGCTCATCACATTCTACTTGAGCAACACAGTCCTATTTCAACCCATTGGACATCACTCAACAAAACAATATGGTTTGTTCTCCCAAAACAAGGAAAACTTTTTCTCAATTTGCTAGGGCACTAGTTTTCTTGACATTTGTACAACCATTCAACATAAGAACAATTCAATATGAAAGATACTTGAGTTGACAATAGAAATCCAGAATTTGAGAAGTTTTCAATGACTACATCAATGGATATTAACAAACCCTTGTGACTGACCCAAAACTAAGGGTTTCAGATAGTTTAGAGAAAAACAATTCAAACTCTCCTCATTCTTCACGGCTGTTGCTCTAACTTGGCACAAAACAAAGTTAATTCATTACACTTCACCCTCCAATCCTTGATTAGACATTTTTAATCTATTTTCTTGATGAGAAGAAACTTGAAACAGTGCATGAAATGTGACTGTCATGGAAATTTGCAATTAACAAGTTCCAAAACATAAAATTTTATAGATTTTATCAAACCATAATACATTACAGTTTTCTTCAAGGTGTCTCCTTCCTTCTTCCTTTACACTACCCTCTTGTCACAAATTTACCTACCTTTTTCCTCCTTCATATTGTTCTATCATTAAGATTAGCATCAAACACTTAATAAAGGTTCATCTTTCTTTACAATTCTTAATAAAGGTTCATCCTTGTTTACAATTCTTGCAGTTTTCATATATATAATGTTTTATATATTTAATGCATTATTCTTTAGGTGTTGTCAATTTTCTTGTGAAAACTCCACCTCATCCAAGGTTAGCCCCACCTATATTTTTGACTACAATGTCGGCAACATGCAACATGCAGACATCGTCTACTGCATGTCATGTTGACCCGCCCACTGTTGGTAGATCCCTCTTTTGCTTTCTCTTTTGTTATGTGTTTATTTCTCTTGAAGCTTTCTTTCTGGGGCATTTCATAGTGGATTCATTTTCAGCAGCAGGAGATGCACATGAGGATGCGCCAAAGGCGACTACTACTGATAACATACCATCATTTCCTGGATCTTCCCATATTTCTAGTACGAGAATGTTACAGGCCACATTGGTGGTGAGTGATGAAGAATTGATTCCCTTAAAGATACAGAAGGTTCCAGGTAATTTAAAATTATTATTATCATATAAAGTCTAATTGTAATTTACTTACTGATCACTCATTTTGGACTAATGATCCCATGATTTTTTTGCAGGAAATGATATTTTTTATAAAAATCTTAATGACATTGCATTGCAGATATTTGGGCCCACCATACGTAAAAGGTAGAACATCATATGTGACCTAACCCTAATCCACTATTTTCATTTCATATCATTGCTAGAATAGTTTTCCTTTGATCCTTTTCTTGAACTATATCAAAGGTAGCTTTAGTTTATTTCTGAATCTAACAGGTTTGTTTTTGCTTTAAAGGTGGAATGACCAAGAAAAAGTTAAAAATGAACTAACAAACCGTATGGTTGGGCTATTCGAAAATGACACATTTGACAAAACCAAGGTCCTTGAAAAAGCTGGCACATATCTAAAGTATGTGAGGGTCCAATACAAGACACATTTAGAGAAGAATGTAAAGTACGAGCATCCCCCCATGATTCCAGAGAGGGAGTGGAAGGATCTGATTTTGGATGCGAAGGAGAGAACTGAAAGAAAAAAAGGAAATACACCACCAAACGCCAGAAGAAGGTATGTGATACTATTAAGAATGTAATTATGTACAAATTACTCTTTATATTTATATAATCTAACATATTTCAAATTTTTCATAGACTAAGTGACACGTCAAAGGAAACCAAGGCAAGACATGAAAAGCACGGGCAACACAAACTCAGCTCTGGTGGTTATATGAAACTTGCCACACGAATTGTAAGAATCAGTAAATGAAATAGCACATCAATATATATATAAATTACAAACAAAACAAAAAATTATCAAACAATACAAGCAAAATTTATGATACTAAGAAAAAATGCAGGGCTCTGAATTCAATAGAGCACCCACAGAAGATGACAAGAGAATTGCCTACCAGCCAGGCTATACAGTCATGGCTCAATGGCTATGAGAATTGAGTGGGCAAACATGAGATTTTGATCCATTTGTCACAAAGGTAAATAAGCTAAATGAAAATGATTTCAAATTGAATACTTTACCAATAATCTATTTGATGTTAAGTTCCAACATAAAATGACTATAATCTTTTTAAATAAGCAATCAATGATAACAATGTGCATGGCATTGGAATGCAACCTGTTAATTGTGGAACACAACCTGGACAAGAAGGTCCAGATGTGCATTCCAGCAGTGGAGGTATTCATTTGTTATTCAAAAAAATTTATATAATTATTAATACAATTAAATACCTTAATTAAATTATAATTATTGTAGTAATTAATGTAACCTTTTTTGTTAATATTTTAGAGCATGTAGTTGGTGGTGACCAAGTGGAGCATGATTTGGGTAGACAACATCAGGAACATGATGTTCCCCAATCAGGTAAATAGGACCACTATTATTCCTTTAAACAAATTTAATTGTAATTGGTGTATTGATTAATGTAACCTTTCGTATTTCAACTCTAGAGGATCTAGAGGGTGTTCAGCATGTTGAGGTTGAGGCTAGACAAAATGATGTGGAAGTTGATGTCGCCCCATCAAGTAAAGAGTGCCACAGTTATGTTCTTTAAATTAATGAAATACTTGTAACAATAATAAAAAATGTTTTGAATTTAACCCATTTCTTTGTTATTGCAGACGACCCCCCTTTGGTTCAGTGTCCTTGTCCTCTGTATAGGACTAGGCATATATCAAGATCACAAGAAAAGGGAAGAGCAACTGAAGATGAGGGACAATGATGAAGAAAATGATGCTCCACTTAGTTTTTACATAGCTTCAAAAAAAAAAAATGATTGTAATCTACCTTATTTGATAATGACTGATTTTTATGTGTTAATGAATGTAATTATGTGCTAATGAATGTTCATGAATGTTACTGAATATTGGTGAATGTTGTGTGTTAATGAATGTTATGTGTTAATGAAGGTTATGTGATAATGAATGAATGCTATATTTTAATAATGGATGAAAGAATGAATGAATGTTAGATGTTAACGGGGAATTTAGAGTGATGTTAGGGTGGGGGGGGGGGCCAAATGAGCTTCCACCTTCACGTGGTTGGCCCTGTTAAGTAGTGAATATTTTAATATTCTTGAAACAAAGTGAATATCAATAAGATAACACACTTTTCAATATTTCATTATGTTGCATGGTTTTGGATTAAAGCAAAAACAGGTTTTGAAGGGGCCCCAAAACCCTTTACAAAATGATTTTAAGAGGATTAGAATGAGATAGCAACTTCCAAAACAAAATGGGTTGCAAGGATAGGCATAGAAATCGGCAGCCGAAGAGACATCAAAAGCCCAACCAGGCACAAAAAGACAGCAGAAAGACTAAACCTAGGAACAAAAAAAACCAACAATAGAAACAACCCAACTACATTAGGCTTCTAAGGGTCTCAGTGACCTCAACCTCTAGGGCATTCATCGTGTGAGCAGCAGCCTGCATAGTGATAGTTCTGATACTTAATATAAGTATAGATCCAATAGCCAACAAGATGAGAGGGGGGGGATGAATCATACAAACTTAATCATCCATAAAAACATCAGATTCAACCTCGGTAACACATATATCAATCATATAACCAAAAACTATCAAACATGCAAACTCAAAAGCATATGAACAATATAAACCTCATAACACCAGATTTAACGTGGAAACCCAAATAGGGAAAAACCACTATGGGATTTCAGACCCACTAAGAAATATACTCTTCTAGAGTATGCTCGGTTAAAAGAAAATCCTATTAATGATTACAAACGCATTGCTAGATGTGACCCGGTTAAGGGTTTCCCTCAGATCTGTTAGGATCTTCACTTTGTTAGAAGTGACCTTGTCAAAGGATTTTAAACACTCAATCAGAATGTCACCTTGCTAGAGGATTTACATATAAGACTATTAAGTCCACCCGGTTAAGAGATTTCCTGTCACTTTCACAAAATAACAGTAATAAAAATCTATCTGCAACTTCACATCTAAAATACTAAAGCAGATTTCCATTTGTTCAATACAATCTAGACATAGAACTAATCTTGTCTATCTCGTGGGCATCAATACTCTGTTATTCTAATAGGTCTTCAAGATTCTGTGCTCGGTAATCACTATGTAGCATCCTTGTGCATACACTTGCCCGCATTCATTGTTTATCAACAATTTCCTATTTATAAACAATCTTCTAACTGCTTAATCTTATTGATCACATTTCCCATGATCAATCAGAGCCATCAGATCTTCAATCTTGTCCAGGTTCAATGTATCTTTTGATCTGAAAATGTTTTACCCCACCTTGGAACTTTCATATTCACCATGGAACTTGTGTTAGGGTAATGCGGTTCAATCTGAGCTATAGATCTTCTTGCCGACTTTCCATTGCCTTAGATTCATTAACAAACTACTTCCACGGCTTACCAATCATTGATCTGCTCCAGCTCATCAGCATCATTCATTAAATATCACATGTAAACATTTAATGCATTCTGTTATAGTTCGGTTACAACTCGGTGAATACTAAACTTCACTCGGTATGCATACTACCTTCATTAACCGATAGCAATAACCTTAAGGTTTACCGACTAGGTTCCTTAGGGTTTACCGACTAGGTTCTTTGCTTGATAACATAGTATAGTATTAACCTTTACATTTTACAACATATGTATGATGTTAAAACAATCTAAAACATCAAGATCTCATCATTGTCTGACTCGGTAGAGTTTCCCATTGAAAAACTTATCCTCTTATTCATCATATTTTTTCCTGTGTCTTTACCGACTTCTTTATAATCTTCATATCATACTTCTCAAGATATGGCAACATCATACTGAATTAGAAAATCAATTTCTTGACATTAATGACAAAATAATAATATCAAGATAGTAAAACATCTTTAATCAGTTATGTCCATAATCATCAACAACCTTCTCAATATCCTTATTGAAATGTCAACAATCTTTCATTGTCTGTTATAATGCAATATTGCCAACAATCTACCCCTTTGGCATTGATGGAAAAACCAATTGATTTGACCTTTAAAAGATTCAGATTGCTGTGATTCTGAAATGTTGAAATTCTCTCCGCCATACATTAGACTTCTCTTCTGTTTTTAGTCTTTATTTCAATCTATAGTCTCCTCTCAGTCTTCTCAGGTCTTCTACCCCTTTGGTAGATCTTCTCCCCCATTATAGTGTTCTCCCCCTTTGACAACAATGCCAAAAAGAATAGAACTAAAACATAATTTCGTTCTGTAGAAGTTATTTCCTGTTGTTGTGTATCAACTGAGTCTTGGTCAGAGTATTTGTCTTCAATTCCTGTTCCTTGTATCATTCTCTATATTATTCTAGTATTAATTCCAGTACACTTTCAGAAAAACATTCTAAAGTGTATCACTCCAGCATCAACTCCCCAAAAGATATTCAATAGAGTCATCGAATTGACGCTTTCACCGAACTCGGTCAATGAGTAGAAGATAGGGGTAGGACCCCTAACTTACTTCTGAGATATTCAAAAGTGTCCTTTGGTAGTGGCTTGGTGAAGATATCTATTATTTGCTCCTTTGTGTTAACATATTCCAACACCACATTCTTCTCTTGAGCTTCTTCTCTAAGATAATGATATTTGATAGATATGTGCTTTGTCTTAGAGTGCATAATAGGATTCTTTGAAATATTAATGGCACTAGTATTGTCACAGAATATAGTTACTGGCTTGGTAACATTCTCATTTATACCTTCCAATAGTTGTTTGATCCATGCAATGTTGGTACAATTCAGTACTGCAGCAACGTATTCAGCTTCTATTGTTGACTAAGAAACACATCCTTGTTTCTTGCTAAGCCAACTCACTAGTCTTTCTCCTAAGAAGAAAGCTCCTCCACTTGTGCTTTTCTTGTCATCAATGTTGCCTGCCCAATCAGCATCAGTATAAACTTTTAAATCAAAATCATTTCCTTTCTGATATACTAAGCCATACTCTTCAGTACCTTTTAAGTATCTGAAAATTCTTTTGATTGTTGTCATGTGTATTTCCTTAGGATCTGCAGAGAATCTTGCAACAATACCTACTGCATGTGCTATATCTGGCCTACTGTGAACAACATATTGCAACTTTCCAATCATGGATTGGTAGAGTGTCTCATCAACAGATGCAAATTCATCATTCTTTGATAGTTTACAGTTGGTAGTCATAGGAGTACTTATTGGTTTTGAATCCTTCATTCCAAATTTCTTCAAGATTTCCTTTATGTACTTGGAGTGGGTAATGAAAATCTCATTTTTCATTTGCAGTATCTGTAAACCTATAAAATACTTTATCTCACCGATTAATGACATCTCAAATTCTTTGTTCATTTCATTTCCAAAGTTCTTGCATAAAGAGTCATTTCCATAAAATATAATATCATCAATTAATATGGTTGAGATTAGTATTCCATTTTCATCATTCTTCATGTACATGTTGTTGTTCTCACTTGTCCTTATAAAACCAATCTTAATCAAATAAGAGTGCAATCTTTCATACCATGCTCTTGGTGCTTGTTTCAGACCATATAAAGCTTTGTTCAATTTACATACCTGATCTTTATTATTGTCTTCAACAAATCCTTCAGGTTGTTAAATGAAAACTTCGTCTTCTAATATTCCATTTAGAAATGCAAATTTGACATCCATTTGATATACCTTGAAGTTCTTGAAAGCAGCATATGCCAACAATGTTCTTACTCCTTCAACAGGTGCAAAAGTCTCACCATAATCAATTCCTTCTTCTTGGGCATAACCTTTGCAAACTAGTCTCGCTTTGTTCTGAATGACCTCACCTTTTTCATTTAGCTTGTTTCTGAAGATCCACTTTGTACTGATTACATTTTTGTCCTTTAGTCTTGGGACCAGTGTCCATGTGTCATTCTTCTTGATTTGATCAATCTTTTTTGTCATAGCATTTATCCAATCTTCACTATTAAATGCCTCTTTCACTATTCTCAGTTCAAATTCAGATATCAAACATGTGTTCTGTCTCAGTTTGTTCCTTGTCATCACTGGATCATCCTTATCTCCTATAATCTGACTTGGTGCATGGTGTCTTCTGACATACTTGGCTAATACAGGCTCGGTAGGCTCTGTATGATCTTCGTCATCACTCGGTAACTGGATATTTTCTTCATTTTCTTCAACAGTTATCTCAGTAGAACTTCTCGGTTGCACATAGACAAATTCATCATAGTCTTCTGGTTCTTTGGAATTTCTTTCATCATTTCTTTCTGCAAATTCATCAATTTTCACATTTGCAGTTTCTACTATTTTGTTAGATGATTTGATCAGACATTTAAATGCTTTGCTTCTGGAAGAATAGCCTAGAAATGTTCCTTCTTCACTTTTCTGATCAAACATCCCATTCCTATCATCTTTATGAACATAGCATTTACTTCCAAAGATTTTAAAATAACTTGCATTAGGTTTCTTGCCATACTAGATTTCACAAGGTGTCTTCAAAGTACCTTTCTTCAATTGAACTCAGTTCAAGGTGTAAACAGCTATGCTTATTGCTTCTCTCCAAAATGTTTGTGGAACCTTCTTCTCAATCATCAGTGTTTTAGCACAATCCACAATAGATCTATTTCTTCATTCAACTATTCCATTCTGCTATGGAGTTCTCGGTGCAGAGACTTGTCTTTTAATACCATGATCATTGCAAAATAGGTTGAACTCATCAAATGTGAACTCTCCTCCTCTATCTGATCTAAGACATTTTAGTTGTCTTCCTGTTTCATTTTCAACTCTAGCCTTGTACCATTTAAACATTTGAAAAGCTTCTGATTTTTCTTTTAAAAACATTACTGACATCATCCTTGAATAATCATCCACAAATAATATGAAATACTTATCACCATAATAACTTTGAACTTTCATAGGACCACAAAGATCAGTGTGCACAAGATCTAAAATTCCCTTAGAAGTGTAGGACTTACTTGTAAAGCTTGATCTTGTCATCTTACCCATCTGACATCCTCGGCACATAGCATTCTTAGGTTTTTCAAGACTCGATAGACCTCTTACTTGGTGCTTCTTACTTATTTTGATCAGATTATCAAAATTAACATGACAAAACCTTTTATGACATAACTAGGTATCATCAATCTTTGCATGCAAACACTTATTGTGAGTTGAGTCAAGGTGAAATGTATTACCTTTTGTTTGTGTCCCGGTAGCAGCTAACTTTCCATTCTTGTCATGAACTTTGACAATTCCTTTCTAAAATTCTATTCGGTAACCTGTGTTGTTTAGTTGTGCTACACTCAACAAATTGTATTTCAAACCTTCAACCCAATAAACATCATTGCATCTTGCATTATTAAGAAGTGTTATGGATCCTTTACCTCTTACCGGACATGGTGCATCATTACCAAATCTAACATAGCCTCCATCATAATCTTCTAACATAACAAACTTGTGTTTATCTCCTGTCATATGATGTGAGCATCCACTATCTATAATCCAAGAATCATTAGTGTTTATGTGAGATATTAGGGCTTTTTCTTCATACCTTTCTTCATTTGATCCATCCTTGATAGCCACATAAACAACTTCCTCTGTATCAGTCTCATCTGATTTATCATCGTCAGATTCCTCATCAGCAATTAAGCATGTCTTTCTATCTCTTCTTCTGAAGTCTCGGTGTCCTCTGTAATGATTATCTTTTTGTCTGTCATTTCGGTAATCTCTCTTTTTAGTGAAATCTTTGTCAGGACAGTTAGAAGCCATATGTCCAATCTTATCACAATTGAAACATTTCAAAGGTAGTTTTCCTTTATACTTACCTTTGCCTCTCGGTAACCTTTTGGCCAATAGTGCTTCAAACTCTTCTTGCTTTCTGATTTTTTCATACAGTTTGTGTACCTCCTCCATGTTCTTCCGAAATCTTTCACTTGCTCCACTGTGATCTCTTTCAGAGCACTTATACTTTCTTTCATTGTAATCATTAGATTCATTCAGATGAAAAGAACTAAATGTAGATTCAACTTTATTTACCGATGACCCACTGTTATCAAAATTACTTAACTCAAATGCATATAGCTTACCAATAGTAGCATCCAAGGAAACTGGCATATTAGGTATAGACCTCAATTCATTGATTGCAGAGACTCAGATTACATAGGCAGGTAGAAGGGTTCTTAACAACTTACTTGTCGCATCCTTTTCTTCAATAGTTCCTCCTGCTCCTTTGATTTGATTTACAATCTCCTTTAGTCTTGTATTGTACTAGGTTATGTTCTCACCTTCATTCATCCTCATAGATTCAAGTTGTCCTCTTGAACTATCTACTTTTGCTCTTTGAACATGTTCATCTCCTCCATATACAGATATGAGCTTAGTCCACATTGCCTTTGCATCAATACATCCTTCTAGATCATTAAACTTAGAATCGGTCAATGCAGATGTTATTTCAATCATTGCTTGAATATGTTCTTGCTCCACCTTTATCTCTTCCATAGTCAATGGATAGGTGCTCGGTGCTACAAAATCATTCTCCAGATAGTATATAGCATATTCTCCAACTCCTGATAGATGTAGCTTCATCCTTTTCTGCTATGTAGAGAAACTTGACTTAATCAGCTTAGGTGCATCCCTCTTATACATCTTTGGATCTTTAACTCAAGTGCCTTTAAACTTTATTTCGAAGTCCAAAGCTCTGATACCAATATATAGTTCTGATACTTAATATAAGTACAGATCCAATAGCCAACAAGATGAGAGGGGGAGGTGAATCATACAAACTTAATCATCCATAAAAACATAATATTCAACCTCGGTAACACATATATCAATCATATAACCAAAAATTGTCAAACATGCAAACTCAAAAGCATATGAACAATATAAACCTCATAACACCAGATTTAACGTGGAAACCCAAATAGGGAAAAACCACTGTGGGATTTTGGACCCACTAAGAAATATACTCTTCTAGAGTATGCTCAATTAAAAGCAAATCCTGTTAAAGATTATAAACACATTGCTAGATGTGACTCGGTTAAGGGATTTCCCTCAAATCTGTTAGGATCTTCACTTTGTTAGAAGTGACCTTGTCAAAGGATTTCAAACACTCAATCAAAATGTCACCTTTCTAGAGGATTTACATATAAGATTGTTAAGTCCACTCGGTTAAGAGATTTCCTATCACTTTCACAAAATAACAGTAATAAAAATCTATCTGCAACTTCACATCTAAAATGCTAAAGCATATTCCTATTTGTTCAATACAATCTAGACATAGAACTAATCTTGTCTATCTGTTGTGCATCAATACTTTGTTATTCTAATAGGTCTTCAAGCTTCTGTGCTCGATAATCACTATGTAGCATCCCTGTGCATACACTTGCCCGCATTCATTGTTTATTAACAGTTTCCTATTTATAAACAATATTCTAACCGCTTAATCTCATTGATCACATTTCCCATGATCAATCATAGCCATCAGATCTTCAATCTTGTCTAGGTTCAATGTATCTTTCAATCTGAAAATGTTTTACCCCGCCTTGGAACTTGCATATTCACCTTGGAACTTGTGTTAGGGTAATGTGGTTCAATCTGAGCTGTAGATCTTCTTGTCAACTTTCCATTGCCTTAGATTCGTTAACAAACTACTTCCATGGCTTACCAATCATTGATCTTCTCCAGCTCATCAGCATCATTCATTAAATATCACATGTAAACATTTCATGCATTTTGTTATAGCTTGGTTACAACTCGGTGAATACTAAACTTCACTCAGTAGACATTCTGCCTTCATTAACCGATAGCGATAACCTTAGGGTTTACCAACTAGGTTCCTTGCTTGATAACATAATATAGTATTAACCTTTACATTTTACAACATATGTATGATGTTAAAACAATCTAAAACATCAAGTTCTCATGATTGTCTGACTCGGTAGAGTTGCCCATTGAATAACTTATCCCCTTATTCATCATATTCTTTCTTGTGTCTTTACCGACTTCTTTATAATCTTCATATCATACTTCTCAAGATATGGCAACATCATACTGAATTAGAAAATCAATTTTTTGACATCAATGACAAAATAATAATATCAAGATAGTAAAACATCTTTAATCAGTTATGTCCATAATCATCAACAACCTTCTCAATATCCTTATTGAAATGTCAACAATCTTTCATTGTCTATTATAATGTAATATTGCCAACACATAGCATTATGATCTGAGTTATGGAAGGCCACCTTCTTCTTCATGTTCCCTCAAGTCATTTTGCAGGGTCCATCACCACTTTGAGCCGCCTCAACTTCCTCACCAATAACAACAACAACCTTATCCAATTGGTTCAAACTTTTCACCATGGTGTTCATAAGCATTGCAGACTGTTTAACAATTTTATGACTGCTAACCATAATGGTCTTGAGGGTGTCCTGCATTTTTCTATAGGCATCCTCAATCCGGTTGATGCATTCCTCCATATTTTTCTTGAGTTGGTCAACCCCTTCCCATGTTTTCTTGATACAGTTCATGATCGAATTCTTCTCATCCTCAATCCAATTCCCATCATTGTGTTGACCAAGAGATGAACCAACAAAGAGGGAATCCATTTTGCTACCCACAACTCTTTGGTTAATATGGATCTCTTTGAGCTCATGAAATAGCCACTTGAACAAATTGAAGGTGTCGATTACATGATCACGAGCTAAACCTAGTACATTTTCATAATCCTCCCTCTTATAATTTAGCTCATCACTTTTAGGATTAAGGTCAACAATACCAACCACACCCATATTACCAGTCTCCTTAAAGGAAAGAGGAGAAGTCGAGACATTAGGGTTACTAGGGTTCTTATCAGCCTTCTCAGAAGAAGAGGGGGAGCCAACCTCATTCGAAGTAGAGGAGGAGGACATAACAATATTCTTGTGACTAGATGATCCCTTCCTCAATTTGGGTTTAGAGCTCGAAGGAGTTTCCACTTTAGCTTTTTTCAAGGGAGATGTAGTCTCCTCAAACCCAGACCCAGAATCATCATTCTCAGAGTCTCCCGCACTCTTCTCATCATTCTCGGAAGAAATATGGACAAAATCCTTAGGGGGAGGAAGAGCACCAAAATGTGCATCAATAAGAACCAGCAAGCCTTCATGCACAATGGGAAACTTAGCAGGGTTCTTACGATGGTCACTGAAATTATCCCTAAGGGCAGACATGAGGTAGAACAGGAAAGAAATTTTCACCGCATGGTGGAAATGATTTAGAATAACAAAATGGTGGCCATACACCCTAGTATACTGACCATCCAAAGTAAGATAACTCATAATTCATTTGAGAATCTTTTTCTCGAAAGGTTTGATGACTGCAATATCATAGAAGCTAACCATCTTCTTGACAATTTTAGCCCGCTCCTCCTCCTCCTTAGGGAAACCCTACATAGCTTGCTCCGCATACACCCTATCTCTATAATACTTCATACCTTCCATAGATAACCCAATAACTTGAGCAAATAAAGGCTTCATCTACCAGGACCCTCTGACCATGAAGAATAATCGAGCCATCCTTCCATTTTTTAGCAAAATACCTAGTAACATCTTGATTTTGCCCTTCAAGCCTCTCAATGTAACTAGTAAACCCACCTTTCTTTAGAATGTGCCAAAGCTTCTTTTCATTCTTAAGTTGTACATAGCTAGGTAGCTCAATTCTCTTTTTGGCACCACCCATTTTCCCAGGCTCTCTGCAATTCTCTCTGCTGTGAATTTCCTGATTTAAGGCGATACTCTAGAAAATGTATGAAATCACCCACAAGGCATGCGAAATAAATTTGCATTGATTATTATGTCCTCTCTGGCCACCTGTCTAAGAACGGAAGGTATTGGCAGTTCTAAAAACATGCAAAGTCATAATAGCACTAATAATCATTAACTTTACTCCCCTAACTTCACTCATGGAGCAGATACATCGCAAGTTCAAATCCAAGGCCTGTCACCATGGGTCCAGCAAAGTTGGGTCTTACATGTTACTCTCTTGTTGGCAAGGAAGTCAGCAATCACATTGACTTGTCTATAAATATGAGCAAACATACATTTATCAGGGGTTTTAATAATGTCTTTGGCTTTTTTCATCCATATATCAACATTCAAAGCCAGAGTAGAATTTCCTTTAAGGTAGTTGATAATGTTCTTAGAATCCCCCTCGACCCAAACAAGCTTACAGTTGTTCTGTTTTGCAAGTTTAAGACTGTGATAAGCCCCTATAGCTTCAGCAACATTATTAGTCTATTTACCAAGAGGGATAGTAATAGCAGAAATGAAGTTGCCATTGTGATCCCATGTCACTCCACCACAACCAGCTTGACCTGTGATCCATCCCATGGGTCCACCTGAAAACCCATTTTTGGGTCCCCACCATCTTCAGAGTCCGCATCACCATGGTTGTCTTTAGAGCCAACAGATCCTGAGGATCTCAAGACATCTCCCTAGGAACCCAGAAGGGGTTTGTCAGGGACCACAGAAGCATCACTTGAAACCCTCCCCTAAACCGCTTGAAACCCTACCCTACACGCCATTTCTTTTTTGGATGATAGATGATCATTATGTTGCATAGTTAATCTTATTGAATAATGTATATTGAATCTTAATTGCAGGGTCCAACAAAGCCAACACGAACAACAACACCACAAGTTGTTGGGTATAATGAACTCCCATATTTTCTTGTATGTACACTAACACTGTGAGTTGCTTCTAGTGTTGATATGCATGGCATGACTGCAAAAGTTGTGAGTATGCCTCATCCTTGTAATTTTTTTTATTAGTTGACACTCTCTTTAGCATTTTTTAATTTTCCTTATCATTTTAAGACTAACCACTTTTATATGAAATTTATTGTTCTGTTTTTTACTATTTGCGGGACATTATTGATACAAGGACTTGCATTGCATCCATTTTTTCAATTAGCTATTATAAAAGGTAGGTTGTATTTGTAAATGTCTCTTTGAGTTCATCCAAATTTTATAATTGTTACCTCACATCTAGTTATTGCTACAACGGGGATTATGGCCAACATAGGCTACAATTGCAACCTCTCAGTGCCATAGAGTCTCTTTGTTCTTAAAATTATAACGGACTATCAGGTAAATTCCCTCTTTTGCACTCCAAATTGTAGCGGTCAATGCACATGACCAAATTTCCTTTGACATCTAGAGGATGGTATTAACTTTTAAGTAATTAGAGGCTTCTGAGGCATCTTTGGCCAGTATTTATTTTTGTGGGATATGATGGTTGTGTTTTAAGTCATCTTAAGATGATCTCAATGAGTAATCATTTCACTAATGATATTTTTTCATTTTTCTTCATGAATGTTGGCAATTTTTACAAGTTAAGAGACCCATTGAACACATAGCCTTGTAAATTCATTACTTTGTTAATATAATTCTTGATCTCTCTAACAAAAACTCCTTATGCATAGTGATTATGATAGCCAATAGTTCTCATTTGATGATCATCTAGGTCAACTTTTGATCTAAAAGAAACTTATCACAAAAGGGGTCGTGAACTATCCTCATTCATAGTCAAACCTCACTATAGTTGAGATATCAAAGCTTTCAATCACAGGAAATATATAGCAACACTAAGGTAGATGTCAACTTGAAGAGAATGAGTAGTGACAATAGAAGTCATATAAAGTTAGAGACCAAGAGTTGCCAGTCAAACCAAAAGCCCTAGATCCATAAATGATACAAAGAGCGGTCAAATAACTGTCCATGAGTGTAGATAGTTAGCAAATCACAGTGATGAAGGTTTTTTAGTGATGAGATAATCAAAACAATATGAGAAAACACTTAGATAAGAGATCATTTTTAAAAGATGACAAGGATGCCATCATACTCATTGTATGTGACAATTGTTGGAAATGTGCCTCTAATTCACTTGACCTTTGTTCATACTGATCGGGTTAACTCTGGCCGATGAAACAGTGTCAAGAAAATCTGCGAGCTCTATCGGCACAACCTTTGTCAATGAACTCGACATATCAGAGTAGGTATTGACTCTTGGGAGTAGTCACGGTCTTCTATACCGATACCCGATGATTCCTCCTTCCTATGTCTTTAAGTGTAACAGAGCTCGGAGTAGCAGGTTTGAAGTCATCCCGATGACTTGACGAAGTCATCTTCGGTCATCAGGGTAGCATCGGTTATCGGATGGACAAAAGGATAAAAGGCATGCAGGTTAGATCCAGATCCAATGGTCATTGATATACCGCATGATGGAGATGCATGAACGTTATCCATCGCAACTTGGCAACCAAGTGGTGGGGCCCAGCAAGATAGAAGCTCAAGTGAGTTAACAAATGAGAAAGTCTGGGATGATTGGACGATTCTCACTATACCGCTATGGCAAGATGCATGAAGTTTATCCTCCGTGACTTGGCAACCAAGGTGGGGCCCGACAAAGAAGAGCTTCATTCCCGATGGTTAGTGAGGTCGTGCTAAGGTGGCAGGGCAGGGACCTCAAAGCCAATCAGGGGGTGCCACATGGCGGAGCATAGAAAGAGAGATCAAGGAGATCAAGGAAGATCGGATGATCGGGATAGTTGTTTAGTTGTCTTACCGATGACTCGATGGAAAATCCTTCGGTGATCTAGGTATTATCAAAGATCTGGAGAACTAGTTGTTTGCTACACCGATACTTGATGAATTCGCCTTCGGCGATCGGGTCTATCATCGGCCATCAAAGATGTAGTTTTTAAGTTATGCCGATACCCGATGGAGTCAACTTGTTTGAGCTAGTGTATTTGAATACGAACCGGTTCGATTCCTGGATGCATGTGGGATAATTGTTTTCTCACAAATGCAATCCAACGCAAATAGTTAGATGTCTAACCGATTGGTGCAAACTGACAGTTGAACGGTCGACATGGAAAATGTATATGAAGCCAAGAGGAAACTCGAACACGGTTGTTGTTCTGATGATAAGCCATATACTATGGTGTGTAGCCGAAGTGATCAGAGTGAACATATGTGCTGTGATAACAAACTTTATTGTAAAGATTCTTTGTTGTGAATAAAGTGCTCTTGTTGTCGATGGTGGGTTTTTTCCTGAAAGGGTTTCCCACGTAAATTCATGGTTTTTATCTCTGTGTGTTTGAATTTTGATATTGTTTCTATTTCATATATGCTAATCTTAGTATTCTATAAGGTTTTAAAACATACTAGTCTTATTTCCCCTACAAATTGACATTAGGGAAGCATTTTTCTGCACTGTTCTTTCCTTACAAGTGGTATCAGAGCATTGGCCAGTTGTATTATCCTTGTTGGGTAGGGTTGGTTTTTTGTGTTAATTTATTTCAGTGGGAGTGTTTTAGTGTGTCTACTTGTTTACAGATTAAGATGGCAAGCACTTCTGGAAGAATTGAAATTGAGAAGTTCAATGGCTCCAATTTTGAGTTATGGAAACTTAAATTTGAGGACCTATTGGTTGACTAATATTTTTGGATTGCAGTGAGTGGACAGAAACCTTCAAGCATGAAGCAATAATTTTGGGACTTAGCAGACCGGAAAGCTAGAGGAATCATAAGACTATGCCTTGCTGACTCAGTTATGTTGAACGTACATGAGGAGAAGACTGCAAGAGATTTGTGGAAGAAGTTAGGAGACATCTATTAGGGAAAATCCTTGGTGAATAAACTCTTCCTTAGGAAGAATTTATATTCTCTGAAAATGGATGTAGGAACACCCTTGGCAGATCATTTGAATGCATTCAACATGGTTCTCGCCCAATTGACATCAGTTGGTGCGGCTATTCAAGAAGAAGAACGTTGCATGTTATTGCTATGCTCATTGCCAGATTCTTGGGAACATTTGGTGATGGCCATTGGAAACACTACTACATAATTCAAGATGGATATGGTAGTTGCTTCTTTGTTTTTAGAAGAAATGAGGAAGAAATCTTCTAAGACAACTAAAGAGGTGCTCTTTGTTCGAGGAAGACCAAAGGACAAAGGCAAAAAGAAGGACAAGAAGTCCAAGTCCAAGTCTCAAGAGAGGTCCAAGTCTCCTGGAAAGAAGTCTAAGGTGAAATGTTGGAAGACAAAAGGGTCATATTCGAAAGGACTGCAAAGAGGAGAAGAAGAGAAAGAACTCTTTTGATAATGAATCTTCTCACAGTGATGAAGATGCCTTTGTAGCAGCTTTGGCAGTTCCTACTTTTGACAATGTGTGGTTGATTGACTCAAGGGCATCTTTCCATATGACATCTCACAAGGAGTGGTTCTCAAAGTATGAACCGTATGCTGGTGGGAAGGCGTACTTAGCAAGTGACTCAACACTAGAGATTGTTGGGAGAGGAAGAATTAAAACCTAATTTCCTGATGGGAGAATAAAGGGAATCAATGGAGTTCTGCACATACCAGGTTTGGCAAGAGAATCTACTTTCTGTAAGCAAGTTGAATGATGCTGGAGTCTAGGTAACATTTGTCTCTAGTGGTTGTAAGATGACTAGAGGGTCTATTATTTTGGCTAAGGGTGAATGTATTGGTACATTGTACAAGTTAGATGTTGAACTTGTGTGTTGTAATATAGTCATTGAGAAATCTGATAGAACTACCGAGTTGACATATGATGTAAATTCTATGGAACCTAAACTTCCTGCAGAAAAGACAATGTGTTGGCATTATAGGCTTGGTCACATTGGTGAAAAAGGTTTGAAAACTTTAAAGATTAAAAATCTGGTAGGACTTACTGATTGTAACCTTGAGTTTGATTTCTGTGAACATTGCATATAAGGAAAACAAAACCGTGTCCAATTTTATTCAAGCGCTCATAAATCTTCTGACATCCTGGACTATGTGCATTATGATGTGTTTGGTCCAGTGGATGTACCTTCTTTATCTAAATCAAAGTACTATGTATCCTTTGTTGATGATTATTCGAGAAGGACATTTATTTATTTTATGAACAGTAAGTCACAAGTGTTCAATCGGTTTAAGGAATTAAAAAACTTCGTTGAAATTCAGACTGGAAGAAGAATAAAATGTTTAAGAACTGATAATGGTGGTGAGTATTGAATATAGATTTTGACAAGTACTGTGTAGATCATGGAATCAAAAGACATAGAACTGCTCCTTATACTACACAACAAAATGGAGTTGCTAAAAGGTTCAATCAGTCTCTAATGGAGAAAGCAAGAAGCATGTTGAGTAGTGTTGGGCTAGAACAGAAGTTTTGGGTAGAAGCAGTTGCTACAACATGTTACCTGTTGAATTGGTCATCTGCCACAGCGTTAGTAGAAAAGACACCTATGGAAGCATGGTCTGGTAAGAAACATTCTCTAAGACACATTCGTGTTTTTGGTTTGTTGGCATTTTTTATGATGATGTTGTGATTGTCATTGATTAACACACACTTGCTTTGAGATCACTTTTTGTATGTATGAGTTATGCTCAATCGGTATTTGTTCCAAACCGGTATTATGTATTATAGTCTTTAGACTATCGGTGTTTTGTAAAAAGTGTTTACCAATCCCAAGTGGTATGAATAACTCAAGCAGTTCGAGGATCCCTAAGCGGTACAAAGAAACAAAGTGGTTGTTATCATTTTTCCTAGTCTTCATTTTGGCAAATAGGTAATTGGTAAAATATGTGAACCGGTAATAGGTAGATGTATGAACCGGTATCATTTTTGTGATGAGTTATCATCCACCGACACTTTGGTGGTGATTCTGTGTCGTGTTACCAAATGTGTCCAAATGCACTGAACCTAGGAACTTGCAATGTAATCCTATTGGACCAACATGAAATCACATTCCTTTATAAAGACATCATGTCTAGAGTTTTTTATGTAGTTAGGGTTTTGTGTGGTTGATGAGGTTTTTGCATGTGCGATCACAGAAGAAGATTAGGTCCGTGTGAAGAAAAAGAGTGTGAATATTTTCAAGACTGAAGTAATGCTGAGATGCATTAACAATGAGTTATCAAGGATCTAACCAAGCATATTGTGCTAGTATTTAGATCACTCACTTGTTGATTACTCACATCTTCGACAAGTTTGTAACCCTTAACCGGGTAGGCCTGGCAAAGCCTTTGTAAATCCTCTAACAAGGTGGTTCACGACTGTGGATCTGAAATCCTCTCACAAGGTAGTCTTTAACCAAACTTATCTCCTAACAGAGATTGAGATTCCTAACAGGATCTATTATGGTAAAGAACATTGTATGACCTTAACTGGTCTGGTTACTATTCTACAGATAGTTACTTGTGAGTTTCATCTCACCGTGGTTTTTTCCATTTGGGTTTCCATGTCAAAATCTATTGTGGTATGGTGATTGTGCTTCTGTGGGTGAATGCCTTGTTTGTTGTTTGGTTTGCATTTGTGCTAACCAGTTTGTTAGTGAAACTGTTATACCGGTTTACTGCTAAATTGTTTAAGTGTTTACCCCCCATCTTAGTATTCATCAATTGGTATCAGAGCCTGCCTTTCTATAAGTTTAACCACTTGGAAAGAGATATGGGGGAATACACTATGAGGGAGCTTACTCATCAGCTCACTTAGACTGAGAAAGCCTATGATGAACTCAAAGTCAAATATAAGGCCTCTCTGGCAAAAAGAAGAGAGCATGCTGAGAAACTGATGGAACTAACTAAAAATAGTTCCTCTAATGACGCGGACATGGAAGCCCTAGTTGAAGAAGTTGAAAAACTGAATGAGTCTAATGCCAACCTAAGAAGGGAACTTGAAGGACTAACTATCAGGATGTGTCAAGAGCTTGAGAACCGAAGAAAAGCTGAAGATCTAGTAAAAGACAAAGATCATGAGATCTCCAAGCTAAAGCAAGAAATCAGTGCACTTACTGCTTATCTCCAAGAGAGTAAAGTGGAAAAAGAGGAAATGCAAGGAGAATGCAACTTTGAAGGAATCCAATGCTACTCTTTCCAAAGAACTCACCGAGTCAAAGGAAATACTTGCCAAATTCAATAAGAGCACTCTTAAGTGAGAGAAAAAGCTTGAATCAGCTAAACCAGTAAAGAATACTAATCGTCTTGGTTTCTTTGGGTATGAGGAAGGTGAGACCTCTAGAGCAAAAGATATAGCATCAAAGAAGTAACCGACATCAAAGGATAAAGGTAAGAAAAAGTTTAAACCTGTTCGCTTTAATTGTCTCAACGAAGGACATACTACTAATGTATGAAGAAACAAAGCTTACAATAACTTTCCTTACTTTCTAAACAATAAGCCTAGATCCAATAGATTCAATGGAAATTGTTATGCATGCAACAAGTTTGGGCATAGAGCATTTGAATACAGGTTTGTCATGCACAACACCGGAAGGTATCCTCAAAGGAGTCAAGGAGTTTTCCTGAACCCTCTAGGAACCGGAATCCAAACCGGTTTAATACCTATAATCATCAGTCAGGTAGCAGTGGCTATCAAGCGGCAATCGGATGGAGAGAAACCTGTTTGATTTTTCATGGTAATGGTCACACTGCTGTAACATGCAAGAGGAAGAATGGAAACATGAATAATGGACCTTGGAGACCACCTGGAATGGTTTGCTATCATTGCAACAAATCCAGTCATACAGCAAGATTCTGCAGAATGAGAAACAATATATCGGATGATATACCGGTCACTCCAGAAGGAAAGATTGATGTTAAAATTGTTCAAGCGGATATGAAGAAAACCTGGAAAAAGAAGCCAGAAGAACTGACTCAAGAAGAATTGGTTTCTGCACCTAGTGTGGAAATCTGTGAACTGGCAAACTAAGCTACAGAAAAGCTTAGGGGGAAACAAATCGGTGAAATGTTTCGAACCCCCAGTTTATACCGGTAAAAGACCTTAACCGGTATGTGATACTTGTCAACTGGCAGAAGACCGAAAATGGTAAAAGGCAAATTAGGGTTTATGCCCTAATTATGGAGCATTTATTATGGTAGGTGAAGAATTCATTTAAAAGGGATTTTCAAGTCATTTTCACTTATCAATTTGCGAGCAAAGAAGTTTTCATGTGCAGAGCGACAAAAGGCAATTTGTCTTGCGATTTGGAGAGATTTCAAAATTTTGAAGAAGAATCAGAAGATAATATCAATCGGTCAAGTGTAGAACTCAAAGCAGTAATCTAGCAACCGAAGTAGTGTGTGGTGAAGTGGAATTTGCAAGCCCTAAATCTTGACTTGTGAAAGTATTTTTTGAGTTTCTCTGTTTATCATGGCTTCTGCATCGCACTCTAGTTCTAGTGCACTCATTGATTTAGTAGATTTCATCCAACTAAAGGCAAAATATAATGCCCTATCCCAAATACTCGCTGGTGTTATAGTCAAGGAAGGTATTTCAGATTATATTAACTATAAAATTGAAGACCTAGGATCTCTAGTGATCCATTCTCAGTTAAGCTTATTTTGCGGGAAGGACAAGAAGATCAAATTGGAATACAACATCTTGGAAAATAAGAAGCTTCACAATGCGGTCTATTTCCTTGAAGAATTGGCAAATGATCACATCTGCATCATTCTAAGTAGGGTGCACAGTGACAAAATGTACTTAGAGCAGACACATGACATCACACCGGAAGCGATTCATGTTGTCACCGGTTTCTATAACGTTGGAGATGTGTCAGCCCTAAGGAAAGTCATTAAGATAGAAATGACCAAGCTAACCGGTTTTGTGAGTGACCAATGGGGAATGACCATCAATACCATCAAGGATGATCTGGTCAAATATGCCTGCATGGTGATAGGTTACCGGACATTCCATGCTAGCAGAATTAACTCTATCTCTGCTGCAGCAGTAAATGTCACATATAGGAAGATCATGGAAGATGCCTCATTTGATTTATGCACCTATATGCAAAGGCAACTTCTGGTGAATCTGAAGTCAATTAAACAGGACAATGCCTTGAAATTAAAATTTGGACAACTATTGGTTGGATGGTTCTTCTACTTCCAAGGCTATTTCCCAGGAGTCAGTGATATTCAATGGTTTGCTGACCAACCGGTTACCAAGCAAATCAGAGAAAGTCTTCAAGTGGTTGGAACCGGTTATCCTGAAGTCCTAAACAAATACTTTGATGAGTTCAGACGCAAGATGAGCCAAAGGGTGAGAAAATCTGGTGATATTGTCAAGAAGTATGAAGAGGACATCTACTTCACCATCAAAGTAGATGAGTGTATAATGGAGGCAGTTGAGCCTAGAAAAGAAAAGGTGGAACCTATGGGATATGAGGTAATGTATGATATGCTAGACGGGTATGCTTCTACCCTACTTGTCTCACCGCTTGATCCTAAGAAGAAGAGAACCGACACCTATCTAGAAAGGGTTACACCGGTTGAAGAGCATTCAATAAAGAAGGGAAAGGCAGTGCCATCTGTATCGGCACTGGTTACTTCAACAAATCCTAAAGTGACCAAGCAGTCACTGGCAAAGAAGAAACCAGAAGTTGCACCCGCCAAGGTATTTGAGAGGAAGTGGAAGACAAAAGGCAACACACGGACTCAGAGGACACATAATCTGAAGAACAGCCTAAGAAGACAAAGACAACCAGCAATGAACCGGCATCATCAGCACCGATAAATATTGATATTTCCTCTTACAAACCTTGGACACATTGTCAAAGAACTATCAAGAATATTACGAGAAAAGTGTTGAGTGATTTAGTAGATTATTTTGATGATTTCAACAACAATGAGAAAGAGGAAGTAGAACAAGAAGTCATTCAATATTTATGTATTAATGATCGGTCGCCATCAGAAATTAAATCTGTGACACCGGATTCTTTATACAATTCTTTAGATAACAAATGGTGCATTGCCATAGAAAAGGAACAGGAAATAAGAGGAAATATTTGCTCAATATTTTCCTGATGTGTCTAATTCAGAACTTTATGAAGTTATGGAAAAATATAAAGGCCTCTTCTTCATGAGAAGGAGACTCTTGCTGCTAGAAGGGAAAGTCCCTGAAGTGGTAAAAGATACCCACTCTCATGCCAAAGTCACTCTGAGGTTGCACCAAATGTCTGAAGCCAACAAGAAGGTTGAACAAGAACCGGAAATTGAAAAACCAGATGAGGTGTATGACAGTGCAAGAGAACCAGTCATTGAACAAATGGACCCTATTGACATTGATGCTTTGGATGGTGAAAATGTCACCCCGGATACAGCAAAGGACAAAGATGACAAAGAGAAAGTGGACAAGGAGAAACAGGACAAAGAAAAGGCTGACAGAGAGCAAGCAGAGAATGAGAAAAAGAAACAAGAGGAGGAAAAGAGAAAATAGGAAGAGAAGAGGAAAAAAATAGAAGAAGAAGAAAAGAAACAGGAAGAGGAGAAGAGAAAAGAAGAAGAAAAGAAGCAGGAAGAGGAGAAGAGAAAAGAAGAGGAGAAGAGGAAGCAGGAAGAGGAGAAGAAGAAATAGGAAGAGGAGAAGAAGAAGAAGAAGGAAGAGGAGAAGAAAGAAGAAGAGAAGCGGAAAGAAGAAGAAAGGAAGAAGGAAGAACAGAAAAGAAAGAAAGAAGCAAAGGAGCAAAAGAAGGCAGAAGAAGAAAAGCAAAAAGCCAAGGACATGGAGGAAGCAACAAAGAGCCCACAAGTGGAGACCCCAAAGGCAAGTGGTAGTCAAGCCAAACTGACTGATATTATCAGTCCCATTGACCTCCAATCTGCAAATGAAACAGAGCTGCTGCAAAGCATTAAGCTTGCCCAAGAGCAATTGGAAGCGCTAAGGAGAAAGAAGGAGCAAGATGTTATTCAAACTACGGTGGAAACTCTTACCAATTTGATTCCTGGTACCAACCTCCCAAGTATTGATTCCTCTCTAGCTCAACTGAAACTTTGATGCACAGTTGTAGAGGACCAAGTGCAATGCTTGGAAGATGTTGCTGAAGCCAATGCTCAAAAGAAGCATCAAAAGGAATTGAACACTGCCTTAGTGAAGAAGTTAAATGAGCTCTGATCTGAACTTCAGAAGGCACAAAAGGACATAAGAGATGCTATAGATGAGGGGAATCTACTACTCAGTAAGATATGCCAACCCCATCTATTTTGTGATGATGTGCTTGCTCAGAAAGACAAACTACAATCTGATTTACAGACATACATAAGCACCTTCAAAGCGCCCTATGATTCCTTCACCACATATGGGCAAACCATTCACTAGTTTCAACTCCAGACTACAAGAATAGAGTTAGAGATCAACAACCAGACATGAGATTTGCAAGAACTTCAATTGTTTCTACTATCAAGACTACAAATACTTCAGAAGTGTTATCTCAATCTGGATGCCTTAACAATCACTCAAGAGATAAGTACCTTGGATGCCATGCAGGAATAGGTTTTCCAAATGCAAACAGAAAGTAAGGTTGCTACCTCATTGCTTGAGTCATGGTCTTTATCCATGAAGACATTTATGTAGGACTTTAAATTAGTTTTTGACAAGTTTCACTCTTTATTGTCATAAACACTTATGATTTTAATGATAATGGAAACAAGGGTTATTCAACTGTACTTTGTCATTGTTGGCAAAGGGGGAGTAGTATTTTGTATTTAAAATTTTGACGCATGTTATGTATACTTTCATGATTATCTCTATAAGGGAGTAGTATACATTGTATTTTCTACAAAAGGCATAGTGTATATGCTTAGGGGGAGTAATTTTGATCATGACATGTTTTTGTTGTAAACACTTAGATGTCAAAAAATTTCCTAAGTGTTGCCATCAATGCCAAAGGGGGAGATTGTTGGCATTTTTGATGATGATGTTGTGATTGTTGTTGATGGACACACACTTGCTTTGAGATCACTTTCTGTATGTATGAGTTATGCTCAACCGGTATTTGTTCCAAACCGGTATTATGTATTATAGTCTTTAGACTATCAATGTTTTGCAAAAAGTGTTTACCGATCCCAAGCGGTATGAAGACCTCAAGTGCTTTGAAGATCCCTAAGCGGTACGAAGAAACAAAGCGGTTGTTATCATTTTTCGTAGTCTTCATTTTGGCAAACCAGTAATCGGTAAAATATGTGAACCGGTAATAGGTAAATATATGAACCGGTATTACTCTGTGATGAGTTACCAACCGGTATTATTTTTGTGATGAGTTATCATCCACTGACACATTGGTGGTGATTTTGTGTCGTGTTACCAAATATGTCCAGATGCACTGAACCTAGTAACTTGCAATGTAATCCTATTGGACCGACATGAAATCAGATTCCTTTATAAGGATATCATGTCTAGGGTTTTTTATGTAGTTAGGGTTTTGTGTGGTTGATGAGGTTTTTGCATGTGCGATCACAGAAGAAGATTAGGTCAGTGTGAAGAAAAAGAGTGTGAAGATTTTGAAGACTGAAGTAATGTTGAGATGCATTAACAATGAGCTATCAAGGATCTAACCAAGCATACTGTGCTGGTATTTAGATCACTCACTTGTTGATTACTCACATCTTCGACAAGTTTGTAACCCTTAACTGGGTAGGTCTGGCAAAGCCTTTGTAAATCCTCTAACAAGGTGGTTCACAACTGTGGATCTGAAATCCTCTCACAAGGTAGTCTTTAACCGGACTCATCTCCTAACAGAGATTGAGATTCCTAATAGGATCTGTTCTGGTAAAGAACATTGTATGACCTTAACCGGTCTGGTTACTATTCTACAGATAGTTACTTGTGAGTTTCATCTCACCGTGGTTTTTCCCATTTGGGTTTCCACGTCATAATCTATTGTGTTATGGTGATTGTGCTTTTGTGGGTGAATGCCTTATTTGTTTTTTGGTTTGCATTTGTGCTAACCGGTTTGTTAGTAAAACTGTTATACCGATTTACTGCTAAACTGTTTAAGTGTTTAAGTTCAGTAATTATTGGTATACTAATTCACCCCCCCTCTTAGTATTCATCAATTGGTATCAGAGCCATCATTTCTATAAGTTTAACCACTTGGAAAGAGATATGGGGAAATACACTGTGAGGGAACTTACTCATCGGCTCACTCAGACTGAGAAAGCCTATGATGAACTCAAAGTCAAATATAAGGCCTCTCTGGCAAAAAGAAGAGAGAATGCTAAGAAACTGATGGAACTAACTGAAAATAGTTCCTCTGATGAAGCGGACATGGAAGCCCTAGTTGAAGAAGTTGAAAAACTGAATGAGTCTAATACCAACCTAAGAAGGGAACTTGAAGGACTAACTATCAGGATGTGTCAAGAGTTTGAGAACCGGAGAAAAACTTAAGATCTGGTAAAAGACAAAGATCATGAGATCTTCAAGCTGAAGCAAGAAATCAGTGCACTTACTGCTCATCTCTAAGAGAGTAAAGTGGAAAAAGAGGAAATGCAAGGTGAACTAAACATGGCTATTTCTGAGAATGCAACTTTGAAGGAATCCAATGCTTCTATTTCCAAAGAACTCACTAAGTCAAAGGAAATACTTGCCAAATTCAATAAGAGCACTGTTAAGCTAGAGCAAAAGCTTGAATCAGCTAAACCGGTAAAGAATACTAATGGACTTGGTTTCTCTGGGTATGTGGAAGGTGAGACCTCTGGAGCAAAAGATGTAGCATCAAAGAAGAAACCGACATCAAAGGATAAAGGTAAGAAAAAATTCAAACCTGATTGCTTTAATTGTCTCAAGGAAGGACATACTGCTAATGTATGTAGAAACAAAGCTTACAATATCTTTCCTTACTTTCTAAACAATAAGCCTAGATCCAATAGATTCAATGGAAATTGTTATGCATGCAACAAGTTTGGGCATAGAGAATTTGAATGCAGGTCTATCATGCACAACACTGGAAGGTATCCTCAAAGGAGTCAAGGAGTTTTTCTTGAACCCTCTGGGAACCGGAATCCAAACCGATTTAATACCTATAATCATCAGTCAGGTAGCGGTGGCTATCAAGCGGCAACCAGATGGAGAGTAACATGTTTGATCTATCATGGTAGTGGTCACACTGTTGCAACATGCAGGAGAAAGAATGGAAACATGAATAATGGACCTTGGAGACCACCTAGAATGGTTTGCTATCATTGCAACAAATTGGGTCATACAACAAGATTCTGCAGAACAAGAAAGAATATATCGGATGATATACCGGTCACTCCGGAAGGAAAGATTGATGTTGAAACTATTCAAGTGGATATGAAGAAAACCTAGAAAAAGAAGCCAGAAGAACTGACTCAAGAAGAACCGGTTTCTGCACCTAGTGTCGAAATTTGTGAACTGGCAAACTAAGCTACAGAAAAGCTTAGGGGGAAACAAATCGGTGAAATTTTTTGAACCCCCAGTTTACACCGGTAAAAGACCTTAACAGGTATGTGATACCTGTCAATTGGCAGAAGACCGGAAACTGTAAAAGGAAAATTAGGGTTTACGCCCTAATGGTGGAGCATTTATTATGGGAGGTGAAGAATTCAATTAAAAGGGATTTTCAAGTCATTTTCACTTATCAATTTGCAAGCGAAGTTTTCATGTGCAGAGCAACAAAAGGCGATTTGTCTTGCGATTCAGAGAGATTTCAAAATTTTGAAGAAGAATCAAAAGATAATATCAATCAATCAAGTGTAGAACTCAAAGCGGTAATCTAGCAACCAAAGTAGTGTGTGGTGAAGTGGAAGTTGTAAGCCCTAAATCTCGACTTGCGAAGGTATTTTTTGAGTTTCTTTGTTTATCATGGCTTTTGGATCGCACTCTAGTTCTAGTCCACCTGTTGATTCAATAGATTTCATCCAACGAAAGGCAAAATATAATGCCTTATCCCAAATTCCCGTTGGTGTTATAGTAGAGGAAGGTATTTCAGATTATATTAACTATAAAATTGAAGACCTAGGATCTCTAGTGATCCATTCTCAGTTAAGCTTATTCTACGGGAAGGACAAGAAGATCAAACCGGAATACAGCATCTTGGAAAAGAAGAAGCTTCACAATGCGGTCTATTTCCTTGAAGAATTTACAGATGATCACATCCGCATCATTCTAAGCAGGATGCACGGTGACAAAATGTATTTAGAGCGAACACATGACATCACACCGGAAGCAATTCATGTCGTCACCAGTTTCTGTAACGTTGGAGATGTGCCAGCCCTAAGGAAAGTCATTAAGACAGAAGTGACCAAGCTCATCGATTCTATGAGCAACCAATGGGGAATGACTGTCAATACCATCAAGGACAATCTGGTCAAATATGCCTGCATGGTGATAGGTTACCGGACATTCCATGCTAGCATAATTAACTCTGTCTCTGCTGCAGCGGTAAATGCCGCCTATAGGATGATCATGGAAGATGCCTCATTTGATCTATGCACCTGTATGCAAAGACAACTTCTAGTGAATCTGAAGTCAATTAAACAAGACAATGCCTTGAAATTTAAATTTGGACAACTATTGGTCGGATTGTTCTTCTACTTCCAAGGCTATTTCCCAGGAGTCAGTGATATTCAGTGGTCTGCTGACCAACCGGTTTAAGGAATTTAAAAACTTGGTTGAAAATCAAACTGGAAGAAAAATAAAATGTTTAAGAACTGATAATGGTGGTGAGTATTGCAATACAAATTTTGACAAGTACTATTTAGATCATGGAATCAAAAGACATAGAACTATGCCTTATACTCCACAACAAAATGGAGTTGCTGAAAGGTTGAATCAGTCTCTAATGGAGAAAGCAAGAAGCATGTTGAGTAGTGCTAGGTTGGAACAGAAGTTTTGGGTAGAAGCAGTTGCTACAACATGTTACCTATTGAATCGGTCACCTACCACAATGTTAGTAGACAAGACACCTATGGAAGCATGGTCTGGTAAGAAACCTTCTCTAAGACACATTCGTGTTTTTGGTTCACAGGAATATGCACATGTGCCTGATGTTAAAAGATCTAAATTGGATAACAAAGCAGTCAAATGTATTTTTATTGGATATGGAATTGGATTTAAAGGATACAAGCTTTGGAATCCTGAGACTGGAAAGGTTGTGTATAGCAGAAGTGTCATCTTCCGAGAGTTGAAACCTATGTCTATAGATAAACCAACAAAGAAGGAAAAAGAGAAGGATGTGGTTGAAGTTCCTTTAGGAGAAGAAGTGAAAATGCTAGATGTACTTGAAGATGAGACTGAAGAGAGTTCAAGTGGCTCTAAAAGTTCAGAAGAAGAACAAAATGAAGCCTCACCACAAGTGTTAAGAAGATCCACACGAGAGAGGTGACAACCTGATAGGTTTACTCCAGGTATGTATACGTTTTCAATGTTGAATGTAAATTGTGCCTATGCTTTACTTGTTGATACTGATGAGCCCAGGACTGTAAAAGAAGCCATGGATATGTCAGATTCAGATTCTTGGTTGGAAGCCATGAATGATGAAATAAAATCATTGGACAAGAATGGAACATGGGATCTGGTATCCTTGCCTAAAGGCAGAAAGTCGGTGGGTTGTAAATGGGTTTTCAAAAGGAAGTATGGTCCAGTTGGCAGCATTGACAAGTACAAGGCCAGATTGGTTGTAAAGGGGTATTCTCAAAAGGAAGGTATTGACTATGGAGAAATCTTCTCTCCTATAGCTAAGCTGACATCTATTAAATTTCTTTTGTCACTTGCAACAGCATATGATTGGGAAGTTGAGAAAATGGATGTGAAAACAACATTTCTTCATGGGGACCTTGAAGAAGAAATCTATATGTCCCAGCCTAAGCATTTTGTGAAAAAAGGTAAAGAACATTTGGTATGCAAACTAAAGAAGTCTCTTTATGGTTTGAAACTGTCTCCCAGAATGTGGTATCAAAAATATGATACGTTTGTGTTGTCTTTGGGTTTTGTGAGATCGAAAGTTGATCATTGTGTGTACTACAAGGTTGAAGATGATAAGATACTTATTATTGCTTTGTATGTTGACGACATGTTGTTCATTGGAAATAACAAAGGTATGATCTCAAACTTGAAGTCCCAATTATCCTTGAAGTTCAAAATGAAATATTTGGGGTCAAAAAACTACATTCTGGGAATGGAAATCAAGAGGGACAGGTCTAAGAGAAACCTCTAGCTCAGCCAGAGAAAATACATCACTAGTGTTCTTGATAAGTTTAATATGTCTGACTGTAAACAACAGGTTGTTCCTATTTTGCAGGGAACCAAACTATCTGCGCATGACAATCTGAAATCTCCAGAAGAGATAGATGACATGAGGAGTATACATTATGCAAGTGCTATTGGCAGCTTGATGTATGCAATGGTTTGTACAAGGCCAAAGATTTCCCAACCAGTGGGAGTATTAAGAAGATTTATGTCAAACCCAGGAAGACCACATTGGGATGTTGTAAAGAGAGTTTTTAGATATCTGAAGGGTACTTCAGACTTTGCATTATGTTATCATGGTAATCTGAATGATTCAAAGATAACTCTCAGCATTTGTGGTTATGTGGATTCTGATTGGGTAGGGGACATTGACAACAGAAGATCCACCAGTGGATATGTTTTTGTTCTGAATGGTTGAGCAATAAGCTGGATGAACAAGCGGCAGAATGTAGTCACTTTGTCCACTACAGAAGAAGAATACATGGCAACCACACCTACTTGTAAAGAATTTGTTTGGCTCAGGTGTTTGAGTACAGATGTTGGTTTTGATGCAGGGAAATGACAGTCAGAGTGCTATATGTTTACCGAAGAATCCTACATACCATGCCAGGTCTAAACACATAGATGTGCAATTCCATTTTGTGCATGACATGGTAGAAGATGGAAAGGTTAATCTGAACAAGGTAGACACTCAGGAAAATGTTGCAAATGCATTAACAAAACCAGTGTGCACTCACAAGTTTAGGTGGTGTTCTAACTCGATGGGTCTCAGTGCCCATCCCTCTCTATAATGTTTGGAAAGTGCTCAAGCAGTCCAGTGAATTCCTCGTCAAGTGGGAGTTTGTTGGAAATGTGCCTCTAATTCACTTGACCTTTGTTCATACTAATTGGGTTAACTCTGGTCGATGAAACAATGTGAAGAAAATATGCGAGCTCTATCGGCACAACCTTTGCCAATGAACTCGACATATCGAAGTAGGTATCAGCTATCGGGAGCAATTTCGGTCTGCTATACCAATACCCGATAAGTCCTCCTTCCTATGTCTTTAAGTGTAATGGAGCTCGGAGTAGCAAGTTTGAAGTCATCCTGATGACCCGACGAAGTCGTCTTCAGTCATCAAGGTAGCATCGGTTATCGGATGGATAAAAGGATAAAAGGCGTGCAGGTTAGATCCAGATCCAACGGTCATCGCTATACCACATGATGGAGATGCACAAATGTTATCCATCACGGCTTGGCGACCAAGTGGTGGGGCCCAGCAAGATAGCAGCTCAAGCGGGTTAACAAGTGACCAAGTCAGGGATGATCAGATGATTGTTGCTATACCGCTATGGCAAGATGCATGAAGTTTATCCTCCATGACTTGGTGACCAAGGTGTGGCCTAACAAATAAGAGCTTCATTCTGGGTGGTTAGTGAGCTCGTGCTAAGGTGGCAGGGCGGGGACCCCGGAGCCAATCAGGGGGTGCAACGTGGCGGAGCACAAAAAGAGAGACTGAGCATATCAAGGAAGATCGGACGATCGGGATAGTTGTTTGGTTGTCTTACCGATGACCCAATGGAATTGCCTTCGGTGATTGGGGTATTATCGGAGATCAGGAGAACTAGTTGTTTGCTACACTGATACCCGATGAATTTGCCTTCAGCGATCGGGTCTGTCATCGGCCATCAGAGATGTAGTTTTGAAGTGACGCCGATACCTGATGGAGTCGACTTGTTTGAGCCAGTGTATTTGAATACGAACCGGTTCGATTCCTAGATGCATGTGGGATAATTGTTTTCTCACGAATGCAGACCGACGCAGACAATTAGATGTCTAACCGATTGGTGCAAACTGACAGTTGAACGGTCGACATGGAAAATGTATAGGAAGCCAAGAGGAAACTCGAACATGGTTGTTGTTCTGATGATAAGTCGTATACTATGGTGTGTAGCCGAAGTGATCAGAGTGAACATTTGTATTGTGATAACAGACTTTATTGTAAAGATTCTTTGCTGTGAATAAAGTGCTCTTGTTGTCGGTGGTGGGTTTTTTCTCGAAAGGGTTTCATAGATGCTAATCTTAGTATTCTATAAAGTTTTAAAACATACTAGTCTTATTTCCCCTGCAAATTGACATTAGGGAATCATTTTTCCGCACTGTTCTTTCCTTACAACAATAAGGACATTCACTATTGCAAATCTAGTTGTGAGTAAGAATTTTTGTATCAAATCAATATAAATACTATCCTATGCTTATTGCAGAAGCCATACACCTAAGCCCATATCCATATTCATGGTGATAAACGAGACTTTCAACGTTAGAAACATAGAGGATATAGACTATCAAAGTTTCAAATAGTGGTAGGCATGCATTCAAGGTAGCTCAAATAGAGGAGATTTGATAGAGCACTAGCCATGATAGAAACCTAGAGACAAATCCCCGTATTAAGCATAGTTAAAAAGGATAGTTAATGATTTGCTTGAATTGATCAAAATATTACTGCATTATTAGCCGATAGGCTACATTTTGTGTGGGGTTTTGACCTGAAACCTGTCTCACGCCGTAAAACAATTAACGGGTTGACGTGAAACTATCACCTTTCAGTAGTCATTATATGATTTTTTGTATTATTATTTTTTTTAAATTAAATAATCATTGGAATTTTGAAGCCCCCTATATTTGTACCGATGACTATATCGTCGGGCATACAACATCCTCATCGGTACATAGTTATTGGTTGTCGTCAGATGGTGTCAGCATTCTGATGGAAATCAATGAAAACATCTGACAAGGATGCTATATGCCCAACGACATTCTCTCGGCAGATGAGTGGTCGAGGTAGCACATGTCGATGAAATCCATCGACAGGACTTACACTAGTGATGAAGGGAACATTTGGTCTTGCCAATAGCCGATGACGATATCAGTAAGACATACATTGATGGAGACCTGAAACCTCCATCATTGTATGTCTTACTGATAGCCTCATCAGTTATCGGCAAGACCAAATGTTCCCTTCGCCACTAATGTAAGTCCTATCGATGGATTTCATCGACATGTACTACCCCAATGGCACTTAAGACATCAGGTCTCCATCAGTGTATGTCTTGCTGATAGCCAAAGACATACACCAATGGAGACCTAATGTCTTGAGTGTCGTTGGGGTAGTACATGCTGATGAAATCCATCGACAAGACTTACACTAGCAGCGAAGCGAACATTTGATGTTGTCAATAGCCGATTAGGCTATCGGTAAGACATACATCGATGGAAACCTGATGGTTTCCATTGGAATTTCAACGTTGTTGAGCACCGTCGGAGTATCCAAAAACAAGTTTTTGATGGTTGCGTTTATCGATAGTCTGACAAAAAAGAGTCACAATTCCGACAAGCGACCTTCGAAAATAAGCCCCAAATGTACTAGTGTACCTATCCCTATCCGAGGAGCCGATGGAGGGAGAACGTCTGATCTCCTCCTCTATGTATCTCGCCCACCTCCAACTGCACCTACCACAAGACCACCACCTCCACCACCAACTCCATCATCCCCCTCATCATCCTATCTGCGCCTCTGTCCTCTTTGATCCTGTGGACGCTCATCATCAAAAATAGGCACTAGCTCCGTCATAAACAGGCCACAACATGTGCAATCCAGTATGCAGAGTACTCCTTCGTCATACCTGCATCTACCACTCTGGCTCTGTAATCCTAGATCTGATCGGCTAGACTCATATACTCATCCATCTCTATAGCACTATCAATGGTAGGCCCCCACTTGGGTACATCCTACTGACGACGAGCATATAAACAAGTTCCCTATGGTATCCCTTGTCGCCCATACTATCTGTAGACCTGACTATGCAAAAATATCTCAACGATAAAGGGCATTTGCCCGATCAAATACCTGGACATATATACATAGGGCATCTCAAGCCCATCCTCCACCTATACCTTGCAATCCATATAGGCCTCCAGATGACCATGTCTATATCATCCAACACTCTCCACTAGTACTCTAGTTTCCCCAGCTTTCACTAAACAACTACACCTATATATCCATATGCATAAGGTCGGCCAGCTGGTTTGTCTCTATCTGCAAGTGGTTGTGTCACCACTATATGCTCCCAGGCCCACATCCGTAGCAATCTAACCATTGTCGATAAACTTGTGTATCCCCGATACACGACCTAGTGTAGCTCCCTATATAGGTGGGCCAACATACATGACCCCCACGCAAACCTCCTCCCCTATGTCACCATATCCTCTAGCACCAAACCCCATCCAAAAACCAATCCCTTCGACCTACGGTTGAGATATAAGAAACCACTAATAAAACTTTCGAGTACAGATGGTAGAGGAGCATATTTGTCTACTATCTCCTGCCCAGGGATCTCGTAACCATGGATCTTCTCATCCTGAAACACCTAACACAGAGCCTTTGTACCGTCCTCCTTAGTCTTCGCATAGGGTAGCAAGTCTCCTACCACCGGAATCTGTAGGATCCTGTAGCAATCCTCAGGCGTCACCGTCATCTCCCCTGTCGCCAGATGGAAGGTGTTGGTGTCACTATGCCACCTCTCTGCCAAAGTTGTCAATAAACCTTGGTCAATGGTATACCAGGGCATGTCCAAAAGAGATGATAATCCACATCTCTCAATAATATCTCTCTCTACCTATGTAAGTCGAAGGATAAGTCCCCATGGCATTGGGAATCTCTCCCAAGACTATAGCACACCTAGTACTGCCTGCAAATCATAACATATCCATCATTAGTTATCGATTTGATAAATTCTATCAATACAAATCAACTCAATCAATTACATTGCAAATGTAATATCAAGAACATCATATCAAGGTCAATCAGAAACATATTAGTGAATCATATCACAAACATCATATCAAAATCATATCGGAATTCATATTAGGAATCAAATCAAGATCATATTATATCGACAAAATCATAAACATATCAGTGAATCATATCCATATTAGAGAGCATCATATTAGCAAGAATCCATATCAAAGAGAATCATATCACTAGCATATTAGGAAACTCAAAGAAATAAGAGATTATCATATCGAGATTAATCAACCCCATATCAATAATCCATATCAGTATCCCATATCAAAACAACAAATCGACGAAACTGTAAAGCGGAAAGATCAAACCCTAGTTGTTCTCCCCTCCCCAACCCCAAGGAGAGAGAAGGGAGAGTCACTAGGGTTGATGATTTTCACTTAGGAGAGACTTTACATTCAAAAGAGGGGTTGAAACCCACAAGATCCAATCCCACGCAATGCAAGATTGGATTCTAAATGAGTTTCAAGGGTTAAGACATCAAGGATACCCTCTTTTGTAAAGAATGTAGATAGAAAGATTGAACTAGGAATGCATGTAAAGCAAGAAAGATTCGCTTATAAACAGAGATAGGGATATGGGATGAAGCTGCGGACCTGGAATTAGCAGTAAAATGTCGAGACGGTGCTGTTCTGCAAATTTGAGCGAAAGTTGACAGGACGATGGCGCTCAGCGTGCACACGGTCCTCCAAAAAATCCGCGAAACGAAGGGGGATCTGTTCGTCTCTACACAAGGATTCCAAATCTTCAATTATAGCCGCGTACCTGCAACCTACACACAGAAAAGAGAGGACGATTGGGGGGGTTAGGGATGAGGGGTTTGCCTTTAGGTCAAACCCCAGTTTTGGAATTAACCAAGAAATGAGAATGCTATAAATGTAAATGTTTGTAATGTAAACAAGTACTGATACCTTGTTGTAAGAATGTTTGTATTCTTACATGCGAAGGTGTAATGTATGTAGTATGTTGTATGTTGTATGTGATCTCCTCTTCAATGGTTGAATCCTTGTCTTGAATGCAACACTTAGCCTTGAATGGAGACTTAGAATGATCAATTGCTTGAAGGAATGCTTGAATGCTTGAATGTTTGAATATCATTTTCGCCTCTTTTCCCATCTCCCCAAAATGGGAGAGAAAATGTAGTTTTTATACTTGTCAATTAGGGCTAATAGACTGATTTTCCCGACCTTAGGCCGACCAGGAAACATTATTTTCCAATTTGCAAACTTAAAGACCTAAAGCCCCATAAGAGACCGGGCCCAAAATAGGGCCAGGGACCAGGGCGCTGGGCGCCATGGTTCCACCTCCTGGGATAGCAGGGTGCAAGGAGGATCAGGGCAGGGTGCTGAAAAATGTAGTTTTTGGTGTCATGAACAAGTTTCGGGGTCTCCATTCAAGTTCCGTGTTGCATCGCCATCGTGAAGACCTAAATGCAATCGAAATTGCAAGTGTCGCAATTTTAGGATGCTACATTTAGCCCCCACTTTAGCGGGAGTATAAGCATACGCTCATACTTCTAGTAAAGTACAAGGAAACAACATTGAAAAACTTTCACCATGTCAAGGAAGCAAGATACACCAAGCCCCCAGTGGACTAAGGATCTTACAACTTCGATTGACAAAGTAAAAGGGAAGATCACGAGGGAGAACCATGACTATCAGTAGTAAGGTTCCCTCACTATGAGTCATGCAAGAAAGATATCAAAAATTTTCAAGGCAAAGCTAAATTTGTCAAGAAATTTTCAAGTATCTTGAAAAGATATGAACGAGATGTATGCCCCCCTACGTTAAAGCGATCGCACATGCCTCACCAGGGGTGATTTCTTTAAGGTAGTGATACATATAAGAAATGAGAAAGGAAAGGAGCACGTTATCACAAGGATTTAGCCCCCAAGTGTGAGATAAGCCCAAGGATAATAGACACAAAACACAAAGCACAAGGTGACTTCGCTTTCCTCGGGGTCAGTATGTTGTATGATAATTCATGTATATCATATGTATGTATGCATAATTGTTCTTCATTCCCCAATCAAGGAAGGTCACCTAGAAGAAGGGAACACATGTGTCTTTTGAGTCAACATGAGAGAGACCAAAAGAGATCTCAATGTTTTGCATTGTCCTCAAGTAGACAACACTAAGGACAACAAATAGAAGAATGAGAATAACATATAAAAAAAGTAACAAAAGAGAGGAGGAGAGAGTCTACTATGCTAATGAACTAGTCTAGCATGTCATCTACCCCCCGATCTTGCTGATCAATATTTCGGGAAGGTAGGAAACATGCTAGAGGAGGAACATCCAACACAGCAGATGGAGCTATCACAAGATCCAAACAAGGGCTATGTTCATATCCCAAGCCATGGTGTTCTTGTCTAGGAGCTAGGATAAGTGCTTTAGAAAATTCGTTAGATAGATTGTTATTAACATCAACATATTCATATTCACTATCAGAATGTACAGGAGTACCATTTTCATCATGAATAACATTTTCATCTATATCATCATCAAGATTTATAAAAATAGGATCTTTAACTCGCACAGGATCAAGACCATCATGCATCTTATGTTTAGGAGATTTCGGCTCAATCGTCGGCTGAGGAGAAAATGGAATAATATTGGCTGAAGGTGTTTTTGGGGATTGCAAAGTTTGATAAGCAGTTGCCTAAGCTCTAAGATGACGCTTTCGTCGGTGTTCACGTGCAGAACGATTTCATCTAGTCTTAGTAGGAAGTTGCGAAGATTGAGGAGGAGGAATGTTCTCATCCTTATCACTTGGGTGTTTAGGTTGTGGTCTCTTAGGTTGAACAATAGGAGAAGAGGAAGGTCTCTTCTCTCCATAAGAGAAAGGAGGAGGAACTGCTCCATATAAGGGAGGAATATTTGGTTAGGAAGGAGACCAAGTCCATCATGACGAGGAGGGATAGGTCTACTTTTGGAAGTTTATTAGATATAGGCATAGTCACATTCATAGGAATGGGTTGGGAATCTTCTTGAGGAAAGACATTAGTTTTATCTTTCAAAGGAAGAACTTCCTTCTCAAGAATGATAGGAATATCAAGTTTGGGTGTTCTAGGTTCACTTAGAGATAGGATCATATCTTTTTTCCACTTTTGATAAGATTTGAAAAGATGATCACTTCGCGGAGGAAGAGATTGGAATTGTTTAGGCCAAAAGTAATCAATAGAAACACTAGAAGTTCTTTCAGCTGGTTTAAAGAGACTATGATTGATAGTAACAACTTCACCATTATGGGGAAATTTTAGACACTTATGAATAGGAGAAGCAATAGCTTTCATGGAAGACAGCCAAGGATAGCCTATCTTCACACGAAATTGTTCGGATGATGGAATAATAGCAAAGTCCACATTAAGGGATTTGTTATGGACCTCAATAGGTAATGTAATAGAACCAATTGCAGGAGAAGAAAATGCATCAAATAGTTTCACAACCACATTTGTTTCATCATAGATCACCTGATTCAATTGCAAAGTAAAAAGAAATTCTTCAGTAATGACATTAACCATACAAGAAGGATCAATAAGCACTCCACGGCAAGGTGTATTCTTGACTTTTGCAACTATATATAAAGGACCATCAAGTGCCCTGATAGTTTCACTAGAATCAAAGGTGATGGAAAGTTCTTTAGGGATTTTCTGCTGCTCCACAAAGTTAATCACATTCGGAGTCATGGACACAAGATCATCAGGTGAGACAGAGGAATCATTAGTATCAATCGCATTAGAGGTATGAGAAGGCAATGGATCAGTAAAAATCTGAAGATTTTGGTTAGGAGGAGCTACAGATGTGTTGCCTTTATCATTCACACTAGAAATAGAGATAGTATTATTATCAATCAAATCTTGAATTTTACCCTTTAAAGCAAAACATTTTTCAGTATCATGCCCAGGATGATGATGAAATTGACAAAAAGATTTGTTATCAAAATAGGGTGAGTTAATCTTTGCAGGGTCTATTTGCCTTATAGGAGGAAGAGTAAGCACATTTTGTTCCAATAACTTATTCATAATACTTTGCAATGATTCATTCAAAGGAGTAAACTTTCTTTCTTTCTTGAAAAACTTAGAAATAGGAGGCACACCTAATGCCGCATTCACATTGTTGTTGATGATGTTTTCATTGAATTTAATGGACTCTTTGTTCGGTTTAAACTTCCCAAATGGTTGTTGACTACTATCACCCTTATCACCCGGAGCCATAGGATTTGCTTGTTCCATTTGGCTCACAGTCAGTTGATAATTGTGAAGAGTTGCGCACAACTGTTGGAAAGAAGTAAACTCAGAAAACAGGAGTTTTTCTCTAATATCTTTTTGTAAATTAGAAATAAAGATTCTTTGAATGTCATTGTCAGGTACTGGAAAAGAAATTTGAGCATACAAATGCTTATATCTACCAATGAAATCAGTCACTTTTTCTTTAACACCTTGTTTACAATGCATTAAATCAATCAAACTTTAGGACTTATATTGTTTTGAAATTGTTGAATGAAGGCATTTGCAAGTTGTTTGAAAGAAGTAATAGAATAAGAAGGCAACGAGCAATACCATTGTAGGGCTTTATCTCTTAATGTTCTAGTAAACAGTTTTGCAAGCAACCTTTGGTCATAAGCAAAATCAGTACATATTGTTTGAAAGGTCTTAACATGTGTTAGAGGATCACCCTTACCATTATAAAGCTCCAAATGCAGAATTTCAACATGTTTAGGGGGAATAGCTCGAACAATGTCAAGAGAAAGTGGGCTCGCAACATCAAATGTGGGCACACTAAACTTAGATTGATTCATAGAGGCAATTTGTTGCCGTAAAGAAGAGACAGTTTGTGCAAGATTGTTAATGGTCACTTCAGTCGAAGAGTTCATATTAGACGTGTTAGATTGTGATGGAGGAACATTACAAGGAGGAATGGAATGGTTAAATGAATTGCCCCCTTGCGTCATGTTCATTTGTGGAGATATAATAGGAACACTCATTGAAGGAATGAATGAAGAAGTCGGATTGAATGAAGGAAGAGGGTTGATTGAAGAAGAGGGATTGCCCCCATGACTGGTGATCATAGGAGGAATGTCTTGTATTGAAGTAGTCATTATGTTTGATGTAAAAGTAGGTATACTAGCAATAGGAGTTGTCAAGGGAATAGAATGATTAACTTGAGTAGGAGGTTGTGTATAACCTAAAGTTTCGGCACAACTCTTCATAGGCATCACATTCGAATCCACAATGTGTGCAATACCACGCAAAATATCAATTCCATTCTTATCACTTTGAACCATACGTTTTAGACCCTCAATTAAAGGAAGAGCTTGACTATCAGGGTATTCTTGAGACATCCATTGTCGAAAATCATCAAATTGGTTATCCAATTTCGAAAGTTGTTCTACAGAAACCTCATGGAGAGCTTCTTCATCATTAAGAGGATTAGAGGAATTATCCATGTCCTCGTTAAAAAGGCCATTCAAATTAGGTTCCATCTCCTCGGTAATTACACCTTGGAAAGACTTAATTCTAAGGCTTCGTCTAACGGGAATAGTGTAAGTAGGGCTTATTGTTGTAAAACTCATGCACTAAAGAGAGAGAGAAAATTTTGAATTTTAGAGGTAGCAAATTTCAATAAAATCAGCCAATCTCATAGATTTAAGCTGTTAAATGCAATCAGGACAATCTCCCGAAATTTTGGAAAAAATGTCCGCGACCGTGGCGAACGGAGTGCACACGGTCCTCGCAACTCTTTTCGAAATTTTCAGGGATGAAAGTTATGATGATTTTAAAGCTAATCTGAAAAAATTGAGTGATTTTACGATCTGTAGATAGGCCAAATTAAAGTTGCAATCTCAAAATTGAACCCTACCAAGATTGTTGAAAAATGCAAAATTTGAATTTTGAAACAGAGGGGGGAACTGAAATTTTGAATTTTATGATTTTAGAGGAAATGCTGAAAGCAATGCAAGTTTCAAAATTTAAAAGTTGACTCGATTTCATGCAAAATTCAAATTTGAAAGTGGAAATCAGAGTTGCTGCAATTAAACACTTAATTTCAAAAGTCACAAACTGCAAAAATTTGAATAAAACACTGAAGTTTCGAATGAATGCTAACACACTTTTCAGATTTAGGACTGTAAGAAACACAATTTTGATATGAATTTTAATTTCAATGATTTTTGAATGATTAGAAGCCTCAAACCAAGCAATCACTAGACCAACTTTGACTTTAATTTTGAAGGTGTTAGAATTGATAAAATCAGCCAAAATTCTGGATTTTAGCAGAAAAATACAGTAAAATCTAGCTCCCGAAATTTCGGAAAAAATGTTGGGGACGATGGCGCTCGGGGTGCACACGGTCCTCGCAACTTTTTTCCAAATTTTCAGGGATGAAAGATATTGTGATTTTATTGCGGAATCCAAAGTTACAGCCGATTTGGAAGTGTTTTGATTAGTGAAATTATCAGTCAAAGGTTGAATCAAGAAGGTCTTAAAAATTAGGGTTTTGACATTTAACCACTTAATTTTCAGAATTAAAGCACAAATATGAATTGACAATTTGCAATAGAAGGGTAGATCTGAAACAAGCATTAACAATTAAACATTTCACAAGTTTAATTACTTAAAAAGAAAATTTTAGGGTTTTTATGCAATCAACCTCTAAAATTTGCAAAAGATCAAACATGGAAATATAATTAGGAGAGCAAAATTTTCAGATCTAACCATGAATAATCAGAATAAGGATGATTCACGCCGGGTTCACCAAAATGTAAAGCGGAAAGATCGAACACTAGTTGTTCTCCCCTCCCCAACCCCAAGGAGAGAGAAGGGAGAGTCACTAGGGTTGATGATTTTCACTTAGGAGAGACTTTACATTCAAAAGAGGGGTTGAAACCCACAAGATCCAATCCCACGCAATGCAAGATTGGATTCTAAATGAGTTTCAAGGGTTAAGACATCAAGGATACCCTCTTTTGTAAAGAATGTAGATAGAAAGATTGAACTAGGAATGCATGTAAAGCAAGAAAGATTCGCTTATAAACAGAGATAGGGATATGGGATGAAGCTGCGGACCTGGAATTAGCAGTAAAATGTCGAGACGGTGCTGTTTTGCAAATTTGAGCGAAAGTTGACAGGATGATGGCGCCCGGCGTGCACACGGTCCTCCGAAAAATCCGCGAAACGAAGGGGGATCTGTTCGTCTCTGCACAAGGATTCCAGATCTTCAATTACAGCCGCGTACCTACAACCTACACACAGAAAAGAGAGGACGATTGGGGGGTTAGGGATGAGGGGTTTGCCTTTAGGTCAAACCCCAGTTTTGGAATTAACCAAGAAATGAGAATGCTATAAATGTAAATGTTTGTAATGTAAACAAGTACTGATACCTTGTTGTAAGAATGTTTGTATTCTTACATGCGAAGGTGTAATGTATGTAGTATGTTGTATATTGTATGTGATCTCCTCTTCAATGGTTGAATCCTTGTCTTGAATGCAACACTTAGCCTTGAATGGAGACTTAGAATGATCAATTGTTTGAAGGAATGCTTGAATGCTTGAATGCTTGAATGTTTGAATATCGTTTTCGCCTCTTTTCCCATCTCCCCAAAATGGGAGAGAAAATGTAGTTTTTATACTTGTCAATTAGGACTAATAGACTGATTTTCCCGACCTTAGGCCGACCAGGAAACATTATTTTCCAATTTGCAAACTTAAAGACCTGAAGCCCCATAAGAGACCAGGCCCAAAATAGGGCCAGGGACCAGGGCGCTGGGCGCCATGGTCCTGGGGGACCAGGGCACTGGGCGCCCTAGTCCTGAAGGACCAGGGCATTGGGCGCCATGGTCCCACCTCCTGGGACAACAGGGTGCAAGGAGGATCAGGCCAGGGTGCTGAAAAATGCAGTTTTTGGTGTCATGAACAAGTTTCGGGGTCTCCATTCAGGTTCCGTGTTGCATCGCCATCGTGAAGACCTAAATACAGTCAAAATTGCAAGTGTCGCAATTTTAGAACGCTACAGAAACATATCAGAATAACATATCGACAAAACATATTGGAACAACATACCATAGAATCCCATATCACAGCAACATATCAAGAAATTTGATCAAAAAATTCATATCCAAGTATCCCATATTAGTATCCCATACTAGTGATTCATATCAGTGAAATAAAATAGTGAGCCATATCGTGACCCATATCAGAGCAACATATCATGATCCATATCATGACTCATATCAGTGAACCATATCAGGACTCATTTTAGGAATTTCAAACAATCAAACCCATATCGACATCAAAATGATCTACACACATCGATCACATCATATCTCAATTTATTCAAAATAAAAATCAACTCAGTAGATAACCATAAATCATTTTTCAGTATCACGCGCTAAATCAAACATTAAATGCACTAAACTACTTTACACGCGCTAAAAATCATGGTGAATGCACTAAAAATCATAGTAGATGCGCTAAAATGATACTATGTGCTAATACAGACCTCAATTGCGCTAACTTATGTAGCCTAGGTGCTAAACCATGCATGTCTACTAAATGTCAAATCCAATGTGCTACTATGTGTTTTGGATGTGCTAAATCTAATTTACGTGCTAGACTATCAATCGTATGCCCTAAAACCTAACCCTAGGGTTTATATGCGCTATTGTTCATTGCATATGTGCTAAAGTCCTTCTCCTATGTGCTAAAACGTGAAATTTTTTACCTAAAAAATAAAAAACATGCCAAAAATTCGTAAAAATCGTACAAAAAGACACACGGTAGGTCTCTGATATCACCTGACGCGCTCGAAATGGTGAGAATGGTAGGGAATCAACATCATCTTCAGATCTCTAAATGCACAAATCACAAGAAGACAAGTGCAAAATGAATTTTCTTTTTCACTTTTTACCTTTTCAAGAGGGTAAAAGGGAGGGTTAATAAGTGGGGCATATATTTTTCCACTTTTTCTTTTATTAACCTTATCAACAATCATTTTTTTTTTCTTTTTTAAAGACATGAATCAAATTGTGCATATCCAAAATTTAAACATCGTCAAAACAAAATCAAAAGGTCAACAATTTGAAAAAAATTATAACTCTTTTTCAAAAATCAAACAAACCCTTGATTCATCTCCCAAGGAGGCATAATCAATATCATTCATCAAATCCACATCTAGGGCATCATATCAAACATTTTGACATGTCACACCATATCGATAAAAATTTTGCAACATATCAAGCGATTTTCTTTGAATCAACAAGTACACATGTCACTTCAAAGAGGGGTAAAATGTAGACGTATAAATCTTACCATCTAGTTAAATAAATTTTTAATATTTATTTAATTCATCAAAACCACATTCCTCTATTAATTAAATTATATTTAATTAATTCATCTATTTGGTTAAATAAATTATTAAATTTATTTAATTAAATCCATCTAGTCACTTTCTAGCTTTTAATTAAATAAATCACTTTATTTAATTAAAATCCCTTTCTCCTTTTAATTAAATTCACATTTAATTAAATATCCCCTTCCAATTTAAATAAATCAAATTTATTTAAATATCCCCTAAATTGCAAGCTATCATCCACCATTTGGAATATCACTTTATTCCAAAAATAAATCAAAAAATACTTTCCACTTGCATTCTCCTAACAAAGCCACTTGCATGCATAAACCTCGTCTAGACTCTTCTAGGTCCTTCCAATCCTCCTATTTAGCATAATCCATCCCTTTAAACATTTGCACAATCCCAAACAAGGGTCACTTCTCAAAAATGTCTCGAAGTCTTTGAAATGCATTGAAGGCTTTGTGTCCTCAACAAGTTAACCCTCAAAGTCTTCCTAACCATTAATAGTTAATCCAACCTCAACTCATGGTTAGAGACTTTCTCTCTAACTTAACCATCATTTAACCCATGGATCTCATCAAGCACTCATTGTTTTGACCCTAGTTATCTTATTAACCCTTGCACAAGAGTTTACCCTTTGGGTAAAAACTTTATCTACTGGTTAACCCTAACCACACCCTCCTAGGGTGACCCCCATGTCTTCTTAGGCATTTGATGCCTCTTACATCCTCTCTCAAGCCACCTCTTATTGACAATTGTCACCATTTCATTGGTGAAAATTGTAAACATGGATTGAATAGCTTTCAATCCTAGCCCTTGTTAAGTTTTCTTAATCTTAACCATCCATTTCCCTATTTCTTCTATAAATAGGACTGAATTCCTTCATTATCAATATCCAAGTCTTTTATGCATCCACACTATAGTCTAATTATATCAAGCATCTTGCCTTTCTTTGTTAGAATAGCATTTTAATCATTTAGGAACATCTTAATATAGCCTATACATGTTAGTATACCATGCTAGCTTAGCTTGTTAAATGTCTTTACTATAATTTCTTCATCATCATAGCTTAGTATCATATCTAAAGCACATCATATAGATATTAGATGCATTCATGCACATAGATCATTTAATCACTCATTCTTAAAGTTGTCATTCCTAGGTCATTTGCTCAATGATTTGAGAGCAACCATTGACTTGAGGGATCATGTGAGATAGAGAACAATGAGACACATCTTGGGAAATTAACTTATTTATATTAGTTTAAACTTAGTTAATCTTTGTATTCAAAAGTTTCATTAGTATGTTATCTTTTGATCTTGATTTTCATATTTTGATCACATTAAAATATAGTATACAAATGTCATAATCAAGGAACATACTATCAGTGTCACAGATTGTGACCCTTTGGTAAGTGTTGGCATTATGTGAACCGGTATGTGGACATAATAACATTGTATGTTGTCATTGATGTCAATATGTTGGAGAGGTATGAACCGGCATATGTGAGAACCGGTATAACACTGTGAACCGGCATTTGTGCCAAAGTGAAGCGGTGTGCTTGTTCAAGGTGAACCGGCATATGGTTATGGGAACCGGCACATGGAAGCGTTGTATGACTACCGGTTGGTAGTCTCAACTTCAGGGTTTCCGGTTGAAGTGCTTCAAGCCTGTATGGCTCAACCGGTGACATTGTGTGATGAGTTAGCATTGTAATGAAGATCAGATCATGTTGTCACGTCAACCTTGTGCGCGTGAAGGATCTTGCATAAAGGAGATTGTTCCTATCTACCTCGAGAATGTGTGAAGTCTGTAAACGATGATAACGTGTGATGGGTTATCAACCACCATGAAATCGGTGGAAAACGAACAATGGAGAATGTCTTGAGATTGGATCAAGACTGTTGCATTCAATACAGTATGATCAACGGTCAGGATTGAACTGTTTGAATTCCTTAACCTAACAGGTCTAGGGTTTAGGGTTTATGCTACTGACCTATTTGTTGTCCTATAAGGTCGATGTTGTGATCCTTTCAGAGGTTGTTGGAAAAAGTTGTGTGTGAGTATCCAAGAGAAGGGATACGCGATTCTTTCCAGACCAGAGGAGAGAAGTGATACCTACAAAGTGTAAGTGTAGAAGGTGAAGAGGAGCTTAAGCGGATCTGCATTGGCATTAAGTGTTATTACCAGATCATTGTAATACCTATTGATCTCTAACCACCTCAACATTTGGAAAATCCCCTAATCGAGTAGCCTTAACCAACTTGCTGTAAATCCCTTAACAGGTTAACTCAAAGTTATTGAGATCTGGAAAGCTAGAGAGCTCTGGAAATCCTGTAGCTATTGAGTTCTTGAAATCCTCTAACAAGGTAACCTGTAACAAGGTTTAACCCTTAACCAGGTATTGTAGCCATCCCTTAACCAGGTGATCTCTAAGAGGATCGGTTCCTAGCAGAACCTTTTGTAATGTCTTTAACCGGACAAGGCTCCTAACAGAGCGGACTTCCAAAGAGTTCAAAAACAGCTTGTGGGTATTCATCCCCACCGTGGTTTTTCCCAGATAGGTTTCCATGTGAAAAAATATGTGTGTCATGTGTGATGCTTTTATCTTGTGATGCTTTGTTATTGCCTGTTAAGCATATGATGGTTCTGTGTTTTATGTCTGTCAATAAAACATGTTGAACTAGCTGTTGTGAAGATATGATGATAGATTACCTGTTCATGCACAAAGGTGAAATGGTAGTGTAGATTTGAGTTGAGTGGAAAGCTAAGTGAGTAACCATTTTATGATTGTTTTAGTTGTTCTGGGGTTTTACTGGTTGCACTCTATTTCAAACCAGTGTCACTGTTTGCCAGTCATTTGGAGTAATTGCCATTGAACCGGTTTAGGACTGTATTTTGTTTGTACTGATTCACACCCCCCCCCCCTCTCAGTGCAAGTTTGGTACTATTTTCTCATCATTGAGTTATTAGTAAGTGCCTATTTTTTTTTATTAGGCACCTTAGAAAGGACATCTCCTACCATTTTTACATATTTTTTTAAATATAGATATGATAGTAATTATTATGCTAAGAGGTATAATTATAGTGGTAGTGTAGTGTCATAAAAGTGTGACCCTAGCAATTTTTGACTGCATTAGGGTCCTCACGCACGCGAGATCGAATCCTCTAGTCTAATCGAAGACCAAAGATTGCTCAACCCTTAGAACAGCTTCTTTCTTGGCTTCCACATCACCCCATCCGCACTCTGCCCTGGAGAAAGGGGTAGGAAAGGGGCGTGGTGCCACTTTCCCCCCTTGGGCAGGGGCGTGACACCCTTGTCCTCCCATGACAGGGGCGTGGAGCCCCTGTCCTTGCCCTATTTTGGGGCAGGACCCTTCCTAGGGTTGCATTGTTGGTTGTACCTTGGGCGGGAAACTCCCCCGATGTCATCCTGTGATGAAAATCAAATCTACTAACATGTATTTGAGGGGAATTCGTCCTCTCATTTGCATAAGTTGGATAGGCCGAAGTTGGATAGGTCGCAGTTGGATAGATGGAAGTTGCACAAGTGATCAAGCATTCAAGTATTCAAGCATTCAAACATTCTTTTCTAGCATTAAGCATTCTCAAGTCTCCCTTCAAGGCTAGGTGTTGCATTCAAGTCAAGGATTCAACCATTGAAGAGGAGATTGATTCCAACATTCAATTCCACACAAGTATTTCTATCAACATTTCTACCACAACCTCCCTTGAGGTGATTTACAATTCAGTCTTTCATTTACATCTACTTGCAAGTACTTTCTTTCATTACTTGGTTAATTCCAAAACTGGGGTTTGACCTAAAGGGAAACCCCCAATTCCAACCCATTTTCCTCTCTTTTATGTGTGTAGGTTGCAAGTACGTAGTTGTACTTTGGAATTCGGGCTCCATTTACAGAGGCGAAAAAACCCTTTTCATTTTGCCAATTTTTCAAAGGACTGTGTACGTTCCTGCCACGGTCCGAATAACTTTTCCTCAAATTCACTAGGCGACTTCGTCTCAACATATTACTGCAAGATCCAAGTGCACAACTTCATTCCATATTCTGATCTCAAGTTATAATCAATTCTTTGTCACTTTTGCACTACATAATTCAATCAATTCCTTTACATTTCAAATAAGGAAGAGGGGATCAACTTATCATTCACATTTCATTCAGAATCCAATCTATCATCTTCTGGAGAGTTGGATCTAGTGAATTCTCCTCTCCTCTTCCAAATGTAATTTGGTGAAAAGTGTTTGAAGGGTAATCAATAGTGAAACTCTCATCTCTCTTTGACGGAAAGGGTAATTTTCCTCTTGATCTCTCATGCACATTTCACCACAACACATTTTGGTGAACCCGACGTCTTGCATGCTTTCCTTTGAACAAAGTTGCGTATTTTTCATTTACAAGTTTCAAATTTCTGCAAACTTAGTGATTAAATCATTAAAAACCCTAGTTTTTAAATTTAAAATTGAACTTGTAATTTGTAAAAAATTGTTTGTGGTTATCTTAGATCTAAAAGTTGTTTTGATTGTCAAATTCAATTTCCTCATTGTTTTGTTGAATTTGCATGTAAAATTTACAAAATTAAGAGGTTACTTGTTAAAACCCTAATTTTCAAAAATCATCTTGAACTTGTGCAAAAATTGGATTTCCATTTAATTTTCAGATTTCTTATTGTTTTCAGATTTGTCTTCCATCCTACAATTCAAATTTTCAATTTTCCCCCTTTTTCCAAAAATTCAAATTTTAAAATTAAGTGGTAAGGTCATAAAACCCTAATTTTCAAATTTAATTGGATTTTGCACAAATTTCAAATCAATTTTGTTCCAATTCAGATTTCTAAACATTTTCCAAGGTGTTCCTATCCATTGGGTTTGACCTTTTTCAAATTTGCAATTCAATTCCTCTTTTTCTTCAAAACCCTAATAGGGTCCTATTTTCACATTTGTGCCTTCATTTAGCCCATCTAGAGGTTGTAAAATTTGTCAATTTTGGGGGGTTAGCTTTAAAATCATCATAATATCCATCCCTGAAAAATTTCAAAAAAATTTGGTCGGACCATGTGCGTTCCCGCCACAGTCCTCAACTTTTTTCCCAAAATTTTGGGAGACTGTTATGACAGTATTTAATAGCCTAAATCTAGAAGATTGGTTGATTTTATCAATTTTTGATCCCTCTAGAATCGGAAATACATTCAAAATTCAACATTTCAAATTTCAAGAAATTTTTTTAAATTAAGAGGTTAATTATAGTTTGCCCTGATTTTAAAAATTTTGATTTTAATATTAAGTGGTATTCCCTTGGCCCTAATTTTAAAATTTCAATCTCCTTTCATTTTTGTAAATTGTGTCATCCTCTTCCCCCAACAAAGTTCAAATTGTGTAATCATTATTTTCTTAAATTTTGCATTACCCAATTTTGTAAGCTTTGTTTCAAAATTCAAAATTCAAACATTCCCTCTAGTGCATGAGTTTTACCACTATTAGTCCTACCTACCCTATCCTCGTTAGATGAAGCATTAGAATTAAGTCTCCCCAAGGTTTAAATACCAAGGAGATGGAGCCTAATTTGGGTGACTTATTTAATGAGGATCATGCTAATTCTTCCCATCTTAATCATGTGCCTATTCACCCCATTGATGAATCCCATGATGAAGAAGAAGCTTTAACTAGGGTCTTTGTAGATCAACTTTCCACATTGGACAATCAATTTGATAACTTTCAACAATGGATGTCCCAAGAATACCCTAATAGTGAAGCTCTTCCATTAATTGAAGGCCTTAAGTGCATGATTCAAAATGATAAGAATGGAATTGATATATTGTGTGGCATTGCACATATTGTTGATTTAAATGTCATGCATATCAAGAGTTGTGTTGAAACCCTATGTTATTCACAACCTCCAACACAAGTCAATTCTTCTATTCCTTTGACTACTCTTCTGACTAGTATTCCTACTTTTACCTCCAACATCATGGCTACTTTAACTCAAGATGTCATTCCTGCAACCATTGGTCATGGGGGAAATCCCTCTTCTTCATTTAATCCTCCATCTTTACATATGTCTTCCATGAGTGTTCCTATTATTCCTCAACCAATCAGTGTGACACAAGGGGACAAATCCTTCAACAACTTTATTCCTCCTTTAAGTGTCCCTTTTCCTACCCAGTCATCACCTATGCCTACTTATCATAATGTCCCACCACCTTATTCTCAGTCCATACCTTTTTTTCATAACATCACACCACCTTCTCAATCAACTATGTCTAACATCCATTCTTCTATCAAAATGAAAATTAACAATCTTGCTCAAACCATGTCTTTCTTACAACAACAAATTGCTTCTATGAGTCAATCCAAGTTTAGTGTGCCCACCTTTGATGTTGTGAGCCCACTTTCTCTTGATATTATTAAAACCATGTGATGCAGAGCCTTGTGTCAACTTATGACACCCTGACACAAGATTCCACATACCCAAGTTGACCGATTCAATCCCCAATACACCAAAACAAAACTTGACCGGTTTATTCCTACTAGACCTTCAAACCGGTATTTTCACATTAACTCAAAACTTTCCTTGGAAAAAAAAACACATTTTCAGATACCCATTTGCAAGTTTCACAACATACTTAAATTTTAGATATGGTTGTTTTGGACCAATACCTAGTTAAAATACCTTGTCCTACTAGGATTAGGCCAAATTAGCCCACTTTTCCAAAGGAACACCCTTTGGATCACAACTCCGGACCTTCACACCCAACAAAACTCTTAGGAAATGTTTCAAAACAAAATATTTTTCAGGGTTTTAGGTGGTTCCATGCCCATTTACCTATTCAAAGGCAAAACCCTCACTTTTAGGAACCCAAACCTAGGGCTTTCCTAATCTCTCACTTCCGGTCACTTCTAGACGCAACCAAAGGATCCAACACCATTAAAATGACTTGTGTAGACATAATCCACCATAAAATATTACCCTTATTAAATGAAATCCTTCAGACCTTCACATGGCACCGGTTACTCACTAAGTCAACTTGTGACTCTCCACCAATAAGGCACTCTCCTTACGTGTTCATGTTCTTCCCTGCATTCTCAACACAAAAACACTTATAGTAAACATTGTAGACTCATCCAACAAGTTACAGAAGTTAAATAAAGTAGGATGAGTCAATTTCACATTTTTGACTCTCAAAACCCTTCAAAACTATCACCTACAGTAGTATTTAGAACAATCAGTATATATGGATCAAATTTGACTGTAAAACCTTCAATAACAACACCAAATCAAAGCATAAACCCTAATTTACACTTCCCAATCCATGATCAATCAAAAAGGAATCAAATAAATGAGAGTTTCAGTCTAAATAAGGGCATATTTTAACCAAAATGTGCAAGAAACCGTGAGTTTTATTGACAATCAAAGACTATTACATTTGCATCTGCACACCTTCCTCATTTTTGGCATGGAAACCATTTTTTAAATACATATTCTTCATGAAAACCAATGGCCAACTTTTAACCACCCATACAACCACCTTTTAGGCATTACATCGCTAATTTGTTGTCAACTTGACACTTCTAGTTGTCAATTGACAAGTTTTGATCTTCCTTGCTACATGACTCAACTTAATCATCTCATTACATCAATATGGTCATATGAGACCTTATGAAACTCAAAATTCTTATTAAACTCCTATTCTACCCATTGAACCCCATTGCATTACTCATTTTGATATCATTTTGCCCGCATAACTTTTGACAACTTATTACAAAATGACTCCATACATGAACAATATGACTTCAAATGGCACTATTAGCCATGATTACAATATCAAATGGTCATTTTAACATCATAGACTTAATATCTCATAAATATTCATTATGGCCTCATTGTGGCCAATCTTATCTTGGGTGCTCTTGCACCATACTCTCGGGGGTTCAAAATTTCCAAGTCCCCTTGGGAACACCTACAAAACACACATTAGAGAAACAAAACAAAAAAATTCATCTTGAATTTTGGTTTGTACTTTTCCTCCTTATGAAACCATGACCTTTCTTGTCCTTTACTCACTTGGACTTGATCTACCTCCTTTATCTTCACTCTTGGTTTGCCTCCACTTGGCAAAAGTAGTACCACCTGTTGTCCTTTTCCATCCATCAGCAACTTTGTCATGCTCAACATCACTAATACTATTGCATACACCTACAACCAAATCAATTTCATCACCCAAAGACATTTATTTGTCTTGACAACATCAACATACTCAATATCCTCAATCTCCATGCTTGGAGAATAAACAAACTCTTTGGCCTTTTCAAGCCTACCACCAACTCATCATTAGTCTCCTCTTCCACTGAGACCAACTCAACCTTCTCATGCCATTCCTCTTGCCATACCAACTCTCTATCCAACTTCAAGGCTACATCATTAGCCTCACCATCTGTTGTCACAAGAGTACCTTGCCGCTCAGTACCCTTATCTTCATTCAAAGGACATAACACAGTCCCACTCACAATCTTATCACACTCAAGTCATCCAAGACTTGAAACCTTGTTATCACCAACATCTTTGTCTTCCATCTCTTTCTCAACTCTTAGAACCTCTTTGTCCTCAAGTTCATCATCTTCCTCACAAGCCAATTGCTTCTCTTTTCTCTCTTGCCCTTCCAATGGACAACTTACTTCTTCCTTAACATCTTCATCCATGAAGTCTTCTTCTGCATCTTCAAAAGCTTCCTCTAAAGCCTCAAGTCCTTTGTTCATCTCTTGGAATTCCAAGTTCCATTTTCTCACTTCTTGCTTCAATGTTGCTATCTCTTTATCAAGTTTCCTTTGCCTCTTTCTCTTTTTCCTTTCCTCCTCTGCTTGCAAATGTCTTCTTAACACTTCCATCTTTGCCATTCTTATCCTCAATCAACAACAACCTAAAAAGACCTAATCCCTTGCTTTGATACCAATATGATGTGGATCCTTATGTCAACTTATGACACCCTGACACAAGATTCCACATACCCAAGTTGACTGGTTCAAACCCCAATACACCAAAACAACACTTAACCGGTTTATTCCTACTAGCCCTTCCAACTGGTATTTGCATATTAACTCAAAACTTTCCCAAACCACTAGGAAAAAAAAAAATTCAGATACTCATTTGCATGTTTCACAACATACATAAATTTCAGATATGGTTGTTTTGGACCAATACCTAGTTACAATACCATGTCCTACTAGGATTAGGCCAAATTAGCCCACTTTTCCAAAGGAACACCCTTTGGATCACAACTCTAGACCTTCACACCCAAAAAAAGTCTTAGGAAATGTTTCAAAACAAAATATTTTTAGGGTTTTAGGCAGTGCCATGCCCATTTACCTATTCAAATACAAAACCCTCACTTTAAGGAACCCAAACCTAGGGCTTTCCTAATCTCTCACTTCTGATGACTTCTAGACCCGACCAAAGGATCCAACACCATTAAAATGACTTGTGTAGACATAATCCAACATAAAATATTACCCTTAGTAAATGAAATCCTTTAGACCTTCACATGGCACTGGTTACTCACTAAGTCAACTTGTGACTCTCCACCCATAAGGCACTTTGCTTACATGTTCATTTTCTTCCCTACATTCTCAACACAAAAACACTTATAGTAAACATTGTAGACTCATCCTACAAGCTAAAGAAATTACATAAATTAGGATGAATCAATTTCACATTTTTGACTTGTTAAAGCACAAATTTGCACCCTACTAAACTATAAGTTTAGCAATCTGGCCTAACATGGGATTCACTTCTGCATGTGGGCAATGCATAACCTGAAATGAAACCTCTGGTTCCTAGGCCGGTTCCTATTGGATAATCACCTGATACTCTCTAGTATTGGACTAACTTTGCAGGGTAAAGGATAAGAAATTACAGAAATGGAACTTAAAACTTAACTAAACTTAACTAGAACCTGGTGATACACCAAAATGTGAGAGATAAATGATAAAAACCGATCTCAGTCTACAATATTCTACTTTAATTGATAAACACTTCTTTCATGTTATAAGTTTGCATAAGTATTTCATAATAAGGTCTTGAGATGAACCAATGAGGAATAGTAATGTTTCACTCAAAAATTTTGAACTTTTAAACACATACTATGACCTGCAAACATACACACGTTCCTATATTAAGGTACTGACTGAGACAAGTAAACAAGGAGCAATATAACTCACAAATTTAGCTTCATCAATCATGCTTGTACACAAAAAATTGGAAGGAAAACAAGGTTTGATTCCATAGAAAATCGCTCCAAAAGATGTTGTCACATATATAATATCTCTAAATCTGAGTTACAGAATCCGTGCAAAAGAAATGCTAAGGACAAGAAAACTGTCTCTGAAAACACTGTTCTTGCATAAATCTGAACTAACTCCAAATCAAGTGTCTCCAGGCACTAAGTACAAAAATTCTCCAACTGATTGGGTCGGATGCAAGAAAAGGGCCTCAAAAAGAGGAGTCTAGAAGACACCAAAAAGGGCTACAAACATGGAAAAGTCTTCTTCAATCAATAACCAACCCAACAAACCACTAGAAACAGCCTTAAAAAGCTCAACCAAGTAATAAAAGCTCCCCAATAATGGTGGAAAAGTCAAACTTCGACCCTTCGCCTAAAAGTGCTCCAACCTCCCTAAATTCACTCCATTTGATTTCAAACAACCTCATGTTCCTATAAAAACGTTCTTGTCTCCAAAATTATCTCAACTCCTGTTGAATATTTCCCAAGTGGTTATGCATGCTCCGATATGCTCTCCTTATGTCTCCAAACCGAAAAGACTTCTTCAATGAGAGCCTTATCTCTCCAAAATTAACTCATCCTTCAAAACTAAGTCAAAAGACTTAGTCTCCTTCTTGCACATGGATACACCTTTTACATTTTAAATAATAATATTTAATTACAATTTATAATTATATTGTAATTAAATACCTTTACAAAGAGATACCAGCTTTTGACAAAGAAAGAAAACAAAAATATATAAAAAGAATAAAATAAAACATATTTGATAATATTGATGAAAAATTTAAACATTTATATTATCAAATATGTTTTATTTATTCTTACTTTGTTTTCACAAAGCCCAGCGGACTTGAAGGAAAATATAAAAATTACAAAGGGCTTTTTGTTACCCTAAAAGCTTTACACTCCTATCGCACATTTCCAATTTTGCAAAATGAAAACAATTAAGAAGCTTTTCGAGGGTTTGAGACCCTTTGGTGCTGCCATTGCTGTTCTGATTTTTCCATCGCGTTGTGAAGTCTTTGATGAAGAACATGTGTTTTTACTGGTGTTGGACTGTGCATTAGAAGCTAGACTTTTTCTTGAAGGCGTGTTGGGGTTTTCTGAATCTTCTCTTTAAATGCAAATCCCATTTTCTACAAGTATGAAATGGCTCCTTCTTGCTTTATTCTCTGTTAATATGCCGTTGTTGGAAGTATGAAGAGGGTTTTTACTATAATACATCTTCTCTTTTGTTTCTTCGACATCTCAAATCTGTGTAAAGCCTTTTAAAAAAAACCCATTTTGTCTGTAGCCTACAATCATTGCATTTCATGAGAAGACATCTTTATGAGGAGTATTGTCAAACAATTCACGTGATCTGTCTACTTTTTCCACATTTTTCATACACATCTGCCAGGGAAGTAACGTGCTCTGTCTGTTTTTTTATTTTACATTTTGCATACATGTCAGCTAGGGAAGTAACGTGATCTGTCTGTGCTGATCTTAGAAGGAAATAGGCTATCCTCTCTTATCTCTGCACATTTTTCTCACTAAAATCATCTGTTGCAAGCTGCAATTCACGCCATGAAAACCTCTTCAACTGCCCAAAAGAAATCTTTCTGTCATCCTCACCAGAAACATCAACGAAAACCTCTTTCCTGTAGCGCAACCACCAACACTTCCACAAAAGGAAGATAAAGCATGTCAAAACTACAACTGTCCCTCCAATACTTCCAATCAGGATTCCAACTATTGATTTGGAACCACCTGAATTTGAATTGAGAGTAGAAGCACATGGGTGCTGTAAATTTGAACCACAATTAAGTTTATTACCCGAGAAAGTGTATTCAGGTCTTTGAAATAGGGCTTCTGGGATTTGTCCAGTGAGATCATTAAAAGACAAGTCCACTTCTATCAAAGTTGAAATCTTTGTTATTGAAGATGGTATCTCTCCTGTGAGATTGTTGTTTTTTTTTTAGCACTAAGTACTGAAGATAAGACAACCGACCCAATGAGCTAGGGATATCTCCAGTGAAATCATTGTTTGACAGATTCAAATTTTGTAGATTTGTCATGTTACCAAGTTCTGGTGGTAGGCTACCAGATATGTGATTATCCTCTAGTCCTAGGATATTGAGGTACGTCAGCTCGCCAATATGAGGGGATAAGGTACCTGAAAATCCCATAGATTCCAAGTGCACAGCTGTAACATGTCCTCCACTGCAGGTGATGTGAGACCAACTAGTGCAGGGTTCCACTAAATTTAGATCCCAAGTTCCAAGTAAGTCTGTAGATTCATTTAGTCCTGCTTTGAGTTCAAGTAATGCTTGACCTTCAGCATTTGTTGCAGCTATAAAGCATGGACAGTATAGAAGAATAAGAAATACAAGCCAGTTTGCCATAGAATGCATATTTCAGATAAACCATCAATTTTCCAACAGCTATATATAATCTCCAGAATGTTAGATTATTAGCTGATGAAGTATCCACGTTCTTTCCTTGAGAGAATTGTACTTTTCCTCATAGCAATTTCCAGAGTTACTTAAGTTCAAAAGGATCATGCTTGTACTGGTTATCAAGCACACATTCTGTGGAACTTTATGATAGTGGGGTGTCCTTGAACTGTGAATGCCTTGCTCCTTAGTATACCACTAACATCTGACCTGCAAAAAGCTTTGTAAGCTGTGGTTCACCCATCTTTGATATCCTTGATGTTTGGTAATCGTTATAAGCTTTCTCTTTCATTCATTACATCCTCTAAGAACAGTCATTGATATTGCAGCACTTGTATTGTCTAGGCATTTGACTGAACTTTCTTTTCCTTGACTGTCATTGCATTCTTTGATGAGATTGTGTTTTACCCTTGTTAAATTTCTGACTTTGGCATATGCTGGGAGTGTGCTGGCAAATGTGAAATGATTCATTTGGAGACCTGTTAGTTGCATTTGGTAAAATAATGTGACTGGTTTGTGAAGGTACCCATGTCTTCTGTATGCTGTAATAACTGTATTCATTTTACAAGCTTCTCCCAAACTTCCGCACTTCACATACATGCTGATAAGCTCATTCTGAAAAATTGTGCATGTAGCAAATACAAATATTCTGTGATTGATGAAAAAGTGGACATTTTCCCCTTTAAAAAAAAATGTTCTTGAGAATGCAAGTGTCTAATAATTGAAGATATGTAGAGGAGTCTCCAGGTGAACTGAAAATGCTCCCAGACTTACCAACATAGATTGACTAACAGTGCAGATTTTCCTTGCTCCAATTAGTCATAAAATGCCATTGCTACCTTATGTCTCCTGACTGTGCATTTTGATCTTATGTAGAAATGAAGTTCGAGCACGAGCTCGTGACACTCATTTCATTACCAGTTGATTCTGATTTCATTGAAGTTTACTGTTTGAACATGCATTAAAATAACTCAGATACTCTGTTCCTATACCAACCTGTTGCATTGAATTGTTTATCTTCATTATGTGGTATTGACCCTTTTAAATAATGTAAGGTTTCACATTGAAATAATATGTCCCTTAAAACAGTTTATCCATTAATGTTTTCTTTTATGTATATCATGAATAGTAAAGTAAAAGGTTTCATATTTAAAACAGACATGTCTCTTTGATACTTTAGTTGGTTTCTTCATCATTCCATTTTGATATTCTGAGATTAGTTACTCTAAAAGGTATGTCGGGCTCATACCCAAAGGGAGCCTCGGTCAGGGGCACATGCCAATTAGAGTAACTAATTATCTGCACATGAAACAAACACATTAGCATAAACATTTCTTTCTCCTGAAGCATTGATTTGTGTCTTTATCTTTCCTGCCCTTTCAAAACAGAAATAAGATAGGATATGATAAATGATATATTGTAGGATAATCTTTCATTGCTTAGATCTGTTGGATCTAACACCTCTTCTCTTTTGTGTAGGAAAGTAGGGGTTTTTTCAGAATTTGAAGATCGAGAAAAGAGTCATAAGGGCAACGGGACAGCCAATAACCAGTCAAAGCAACCCAAGGCAATGACTGGTTATCCTTACACTCACTATTTGATTCTATCCTTTTCTGTTTTGGATATGTAGGAAAGATAGAAATGCTAAGCTCACGGCTTGTGTGAGGTTTTAAGAAATTCAGCGCATGTATAAATATGCTTCAAATGCATGAACTCAATTTGTCATCTATCATTGTTCAATACAAATGAAAATACCCTTTTTTTTTTTTTTAAACACTGCAATGTACCTTTTTGTAAATGCAATCATTTGATAAAAATGCATCCTTTGGCTAAAACTACATGGGTAATGAAATTTTAGGTAACATGACTCTCAAAACCCCTTCAAAATCATCACCTACAGTAGTATTTAAGATAGTTAGTATAAATGGATCAAATTTGATTGTAAAACCTTCAATAACAACACCAAATCAAATAATAAACCCTACTTTACACTTCCCAATCAATGATCAATCAAAAAGGAAGTAAATAGATGAGAGTTTTAGTCCAAATAAAGGCAGATTTTAATCAAAATGTGCAGGAAACTGTGAGTTTTATTGACAATCAAAGACTATTACATTTGCATATATACACCTTCCTCATTTTTGGCATGGAAACCAATGTTTAGAAACATATTCTTCATGAAAACCGACAACCAACTCTTAACCACCCATACAACCACCTTTATGGCGTTACATCCCTAATTTGTTGTCAACTTGACACTTTTAGTTGTCAATTGACAAGTTTTGATCTTCCGTGCTACATGACTCAACTTAATCATCCCATTACATCAATATGGTCATATGAGACCTTATGAAACTCAAAATGCTTATTAAACTCCTATTCTACCCATTGAACCCCATTACATTACTCATTTTGACATCATTTTGCCCAAAAGACAACTTTTGACAACCTATTACAAAATGACACAATACATGAACAATATTACTTCAAATGGCATTATTAGCCATGATTATTGTGGGGGCAGGAAAAGCGAGACCGGGTGACTAGGACCTAATCCCACTTTTGCCAACACATTGGGAATACGAAAGAGAGATAGATCACTTTGGATACTTCTTGTGAGAAAGAGAGAGCCAGGGATTACCTCTTAGGGTTTCTATTCCTCTTGTTGCAAATGATGAAAAAAACTAGGGTTTAAATGATCAACTAGATTAGGAGATAAAGAATGAAGCATAAATGAACTCAGAATTGCACAAACTTGCAAATATGAAACTGAGATACTGAAAGCATGAAAGGGGGAGGATTCTGGATGTTTACCTGATGTTGCAAATTGAACAAAACTAATATGGATCAGGGTGCCATGCCATTGTCCTGTTTCTACAGACAGGAGGCTGCAACTGAGACACTGCAAATCTGAGATCCTGAAGCTGCAACCTGCTAAAAATCACTGAAAAGCAAAGGGACCATGGTGCCACACCACTATCCTGGGCAGGACCAGAGCGCCACGCCCATGTCCTGGGCAGGACCAGAGCGCCACGCCCCTATCCTGGGCACATCCAGGACGCCATGCCCCTGTCCCAGGCAAATTAGGGCAGATCTAATGATTCTGAGTGATTCTTGTGCCTTTTGCTGAGCTGAAAGTGCCTCAGGGTACCTGTTTTTGCACTTGCAAGTGAAAAGGGAAGTTTTGGGTGGCTAAATAGGGTTTTGCCTTAGTAAAACCCTTGTGTTGGTGATTTCCACCTCCACAAATAGCCAATAATGTACTGAAAATGTGTGTGCTAGAACCTTGTGTGTATGCAAGATCCTAAATGATAAGAAACTAGAGCTACCCTACGCATGAGAGTAAACCCTAAATGTAAATGTGAATGTAAATAACAATTCTTCAAACTAAATATGCTAAATGATCTAAAGCATGAATGTAAATATGAAAATTGATGTAAAGAAACTCATACAAAGACATGAAAATAACATGAAATCATACCAATCCCCAAGGGAGAGATATTGCCACTAGATCTCCTATTATTCTCCAATGTCTTCAAGGCTCCGAATTGATGATGAATGCTTGATGAAATGTTGTTGAATATTGTTGAAGACTCCACACAGACTTCTCTTTCACTATATAGAAGGCTCCTTGTGTTTGCTTTGTTGAAAACCTCCTTAGAGTAGATAGATCTCCCTACCCTTCAAATGAAGAAAGAGAGATTTAATGTATGAAACCCTAGATCTTAATTTTGACTTAATTCTGCCTTTAGGCCGACCTAGGAATTGAATTTCCCGCCAATCTTTTGGGGTTAAGCGTTATAATATCATAGAATTGTGCTCCCAAAATTTTGGGAAAAAAGTCGAGGACCATGGCAGGAATGCGCATGGTCTAACCAACTTTTCACCAAATTTTCAGGGCTGTTAGATATGATGATATTAGAGCGAATCCCAAAGTTACAGCTGATTTCGAGGTGTTTTGATATGCGAAATTGGGCCTTAAAAGTCGAAATAGGACATAATTAGGGTTTATGATTAAATGATTTATTGAAGGAATAAAATAAAAAGGGGCACACTTAGAGTAAAAGGCCCAACTTTATAATGTGTGAAGTGATGAAATAGGACTTTAGATTTAATTTAATTAATTAATTAAATGCTTAAAGGGAAATTAGAAATGCGATGCAAGACACACTAAGGCGAGTGCTAACCTAAGTGTGAAATTGTACCACCCTAGCAAGGGTGTACAATTTACAACACTACATTTACCCCCACTTTAGCGGTCATATGACACTACGTGCATAAGCAAGATAAAGTAAACATTCATGAAAAAAGGATATATCCACAAGTTGTCGGATGAAGCCCCTAGCGGTATCTGCAGTACACAGTTAGGATCCACACCCTACAAAACCACATGTTAGATAAAATCAGAAAATCACCTAAATGCTTACTAAGGAAGGTAATGAAAATTCGAGGGTAGCTATATGCCCCCCTATTTCGGCTTGCTAATTTTAGTGAGTTGAAATAGGGTATCATATTTACCACATCGAATTGTGAAAGAAGATTGATGATAAATGCTCACAAGAAGATTTGATACAAGATCAAAAAACTAATGGACAATAATTTGGTAAGAAAGAGAACTAAACCTCAATTCCAACACAACAAAGAGTCTGCAGATTTGAGAGCTCTCTAACACGATGAAAGATTGAAATGGAAACAAATGCAAAGAGAAGGAAGAAGAGATAGAAATCATGAATACACACTTTTTGATCCATGAAAAGAGAAAAGGAACCATGGACATCTCGCCCCTAAAACTAGATAATCCATGGAGAGAAGGACATGGAAAACTTGCCCACAGATTCTGTCTGGGTGATCCATGTAAGGGAGGAGAGTGAGAACACTATTAGTTCCAGTCAACCTCGTGCATGTGTATGCAAGTAGAACAAGGATACCTACCTTTGACACCAAGAAGATAGCCATCATGCAACAATGTCATAAATCCAAGCAAGAGAGGGAATACTCTTCAAGAAAGGATAAGATAGTTGAAAAGATATATCTTGCTATATAAGTGTACAGGAGATCCTTGGAGGAGAAGAGATCTTTGTTCAAAAGACATCTACCTTCAAGAGGAGTTGTCTTAAACAAATATAACATCTTGTAGAACGAATGAATGCAAGATTTTTGAAAAGAGTAGAGGATTGAGATGACATCAAAGAGAGATTATTTATAACCACGATCTTCTAAAAGAAGGCAAGAGATCCTCATCAGGGATATGCACGTGCACAAAATAGAAGGGTTTATTATAAAAGATACTACTTAATGAAGAAAATAAATCAATGAATGATCAAAGACTTCCAACACCAAGGAGGAGGTCGCAGTGAAGGATGTGTACTTAAGATCCCCATTAGGGATGCTTGTTCCAATATGAGAGAAGGAATTCAAATATGAATACACCTCTACCATCAATAAGAAATCCTTATAGAAGACACTACTTCACAAAGGAGAAATTTTAATCTTCAAGGAGCGGGGATGTTTGAAATCACTCTTGCCTCCCTATATATAGGGAGAGGAGATGCAATAGAAATAGGCTATTATGTTGCTTCAAAAAGTGTGATTGCACGTAAAATTGTACCATCATGAATGACAATGAGCCCCCAATAAGTGAGCTACCAATGTCACATAATGATGAGCAACATAATAGCGATTAATGTTATTTAAAGACATGATAGATTGAATGAGGTATTTGAATATGAAATGTTAAATTCTCTACTATAAGTGAGATTAAAAACATGTATAAGATGGTGAATGTTAAAAATTCTTTAGAAAGAAAAGTTTATAGAAGAAGAATAGGCCACTAAGTCATACTTTTCTTGCACTCATCATCATCATCATCATTATCATCTGAGAGCACTCCTTCGGGAGAAAAGATATCATTGGGAGGAGATTCCGATTGAGTAGAAGAATCGGGAGCACTAGAAGGAACAAGATCATTAAAGTACATGTATTTGAAGAAGTAGAAGGATTGGAAGAAGAATGGGAAGTAGTTGAACAAGAAGATCTAGATTTTAATTATTCTTGAGGTTTGGTATCAGCTAACAAGGTATATGTCATATTGTTGTAAATGAATTTGACTTTCCTATGAAAAGTTGAGGGGGCAACTTGCATGCTATGAATCCAAGGTCTCCCTAATAGAAGGTTATATGTCAAATTACCAGGCATAACATGAATAGGTGTAGGTAACACAACGGGACCTACCCTAACAGGCAAGGTTATGACACCTAGACTTTGTTTAGCAACATTATCAAAGCCTCGAATAGTAAGAGAAGAAGATTCAATGAGAGAATGATCCACTTTAATCTTATCCAATAAGTCTAAACCACAAACATTACGGCCAGATTCATTGTCCACAAGGGTTCATCTTATAGCACTATCATGGATAATAACCACAATCATAAGAGGATCATATTGATTTTGGATTCCAGGAGCAAGTAACTCATCTTGTGTGAATACAATTTGAGCTTTGGATTTGTTTGTAGGATCAATCAAAGCGGGCATGTTATTAGGTGTCACTGCAGGGGGGACATCTAAGTTTTTAAAAGCATCTTGTAACATCCCATGATAAGCAGGTGAAGTTTGAACCAAATCCCAAATAGAAATCTTAGCAGGAGTGGCCTTAAGTTGTTCAATGAGATCATACTCCTTGCCAAGATTTGATATACGAGGTGCTTGTGGAAGGCTAGGTTGAGAGAGAGGAAGTGAAGTTTGGATAAATGGAGGAGAACTAGGTTGCCTATTGTTTCTTGTGTTGTAAGTATGAGCAACTGTATGATAACTCTCTCCAGTAATTTTCTTAGCATACTCATAAGGGCTCTTAGTAGGATAACCTCCTTGCACAGTAATAATAGGCTTCTTAGGAGTGCAAAAAGAATCATTAGCATAACCACCTTGAACCACTAAGATAGGCTTACGTGGGGAATTTTGAGAAGGTACATGTATGATTGCAACTCTTTGCAATCATCCAACTTTGCCTCATCTTCTATTAATACTTGTTTATATGACATGGATAAGGTTTTTCATTAATGTCTCTTGCTTTTGAAGATAACTGAAGATGATAGATAGTGGTGATTACAGCTACCGCATATATCTACTTTTAGCAAATTTTCTATCATCCATTGTTTAATTAGTTGAAAAATGATAGAGACATTAAGTAATCAAGCTATTCCCAATGGTACTTGGGACCATTTTTATTTTTCTCTGTTCACCATAACTGCCTTTTTCTATTTAAGTCCTTGATACTCTCATTTTGTTCATTTCTGTCCAATTACCAGTTTTAACTTCTCGTCCTTCATTAGGTCCCTACTACTAATTTTCAAGCTTTTTGTGTTTAGGGTGACAAAGACCATCCAAATTTCTTCTTTTTGTTACCTCATTCACCATGTGTCATCTGATATAGTACACAAGTACAACAGGGTTGTGTCATTCATTGAATGATTGAATCACAGCAATCGGCAGTCCTATCTTCTGTCACTGATTAATTGCATTCCCTTATTTTCAGGCATGTTTTCACAAAATTATAATTCATATTTTCATTAGGAGGGATCACATCGCTTAAAGGAAGAAACAGAAATTGAAACCCACACAAACAATCCGACAAAGATTGGTTGAGAGTTTCAATAGAAGATTAATTGGTAACAATTGCATGATACAAAATTACCATGAGTAGTTCTTCTCAGAACAAAATGTCAGGCATACAAAATATGTATCATCCTTCAGTACAAATGATGAAATGTCTATAATTAGTGTCATAGTGGAAAAAATGGTGAGATATTGAATCTCAAAATTTCCCTTTTCACCTGACAAGATTTAGAAGGTCCCTTATGTTTAAAAGGGAAAAGTTAATGCACATTTACAGTTCAGTTTCTCAATTCTACATATTCTTACATGCATTGACAAGAGTACACTAAAAATAGTTACCAATACAACATTAAGGCTTGTCTCCATAGAAACAATTCACTTTTGTTTAGGTAGATTTGACCTCTTCAACTTTTGGCTCCAGAGTAACGGAAACTTTCTCTTTTTGGTCTCCCCGTAAAACTTCCACTGTTACCTGATCATGCAAGGTAAATAATGAAAAAAGGTTGTCAAATATTCTTAAAGATAGACCAAAGAATCCCCATTTAAATTCTCAGATTGAATATTAATCCTAACATAGACATAGTATTACGATATTATTCTTAAATCTTTTCCAGTAACCTTGCAGGCATAATAATAAAAATTGAAGTTGATAACCATCTCTTCATTTTTAGTAAAATGTGCACAAATAGCATTTATCATTGGCATCATCACCAAACTAAAATTAAAAACTAACAAAAGCTTTTAGTTTTGAAACCAGCTTGATTGCAGACTTCAGAGTACATTGTGATGGGTATACTGGATAAAATTGACTAAAGACGCAGTTCTATTTCTTACCAATACTTGAAGAATCAAATTATAAAGCATTATTAATGTGCCCACTAAGCTATCCATTCACAATCTGATATGTTTATATAATAACATACTTGTAGCTCATATCTTGTGCACATGCACAAACATTGGTAAATGATTGGGTTATAATTTATAAATCTCCCTAGGGCCTAATCTGACTAATAAAAATAATTTTTCAACGAGCATGTTAAGAGGACTGAAAAAAGAATGCCTTTTAAAGCATAGACAAATGATCTGTTTTGGTAAAGACAAGCTGATATCAACCTACAGTCATGCTTTCATAGACGAATCTGTATTTCATCCTATCAGAACATCACAAACAGGACATTATCCAAGATTCCAAACCAGTATCCTTCAAGATGTTTGAATGAAACCAAAGAGAAGTGTTGATACAGTCTAGAAATATGTTCTTCAAGACCATAAAATGAAAATATAAACAGCAGAAATTTCAGAAGATGGTGATTCACCTGTACAAAAAAGAAGAAAAGTGCAGTACAAAACAAAGAAATGTCCAAACACACAATTGTGATTCTTTTAACTCACCACATCACCAACTTTGCACTGGTCAAGAATTCTGTAGAGATCACTTCCATTGCTGACTTTCTTCCCATTCACAGCTGTAATAATGTCACCCAACACAAGCCGGCCATATGCATCTCGTTTAGTTGATTTCAGACCCTGAGAAACAATGTAATTAAAAATTCATCTCAATGTATACATAATACATAGTGCATGCCACAAATTTCAGACGAAAAAAAAGACAATATAGGACAGTAACTGTTACATTCCAAGAAAACAGGAACGACCTGCATAAACTTCTGTGTCAACTTTTCTAAAAGAAAATAATTACCGTTTTCTAGCTACTAAGATAAGCTAACCATGAATTGGCAGCAAATTTTCTTAATTTGAACTTTAAATTTTATCGCACCAATGGAGACTTGAGCAGAATAAACAGATATTGAAGTGTCCTATGGCCAGGATAATCAAGAAATGTAACATCAACGTGGAATACGGAGTCTGATCATGTAATGATATCATGCTAGAGATCATACATTTCTTTGTAAAATCAAAATAAAGTGATTTATTGACAACTTATTGGCCTGGATGTTGGATTTTTCTTTTGAATACATAACTCCTTTGATCTCCAGTCTCCAGCATGCCCGATACAACCAGATATTTGATATTCATATCTAATAAATTATTTCAGTAATTTTTTAGTTTTCTCAATGGTCAAAGTCATAGTTTCATAGTTACAACCCTCTATTCCATTATCTAATTTATTTCAAAATAGCTGCCATCTAAACCAGACAATTTTCTTTTGATTGTAAGAACATCTTATGATCCCCTCTAATAATATTCACAAATTGTTTAAATATAGTTGCATTCTCTTGAAAACTAACTTCTAAAAGATAAAGAATAAACTGGTACCCTAGTGTGTGACCCAGTTATCTGGATTGTGATATCCAAAGTATCTTCAAAGACTCTTCTTAGCGTGACTGTCAAATGCAGTTATGACAGTCTGAGATAGTGTTATTATTCTGTATGGCCCTTAGATTCGGTATGATTCAAATAGATCAGCACTCTACAAATCAAATAGGTGTTTTTGTTGTCCAGATGTGCTTCTGCTGACATATTTGGTTTCTTTTATTTCTCTGTAGTCCTCATATTGGTTATTGCTCATCCTCATGTACATCCTGTCTTATTTCCTTGAGAAGATTCCTTACTAGAGATCACCTTTCTCATGCTTAGAATTGTTTCATATATGGTGGCTTTAAATGGCTGTATTGGGGATGTAGAAGACCGGAAAGACAATCTGATAGGGAATCCATAACTAGACATGTTGCTGATCTCTATTTTTTATCAATGAAGCTGAAGCTGGAAGAGAAATCTGTCTTCAGAATTCCAAGACATGGATATGAAAAGAAACAAATTAAAGAGAAACTTTTTTAATATAATTATTTCCTACACACCTGCTGTGATTATGACCAATAAATAGAACAGTCCAAGCTTGCAGGTTAGCCGCCCCCAATTTTGAAGACAACCAATCTTCAACTAAGAGCAAATGCATGATTTCAATCCAAAAAGTCATGTCCTCATGGCTTGTAATATTAATGGGCAAGTAAACTTATGTTGTCAATAATGAAGTTTTGCCTCATTATGAAGCAATACAATACTAGAAGCTTTGCTTCATCATGATGCAATATAAATATAACTAATTTCTACAAAATCACATGACAATCTAAAAATTTCAAACAAATCTATCTATGGCCTTCACATGGTTTTATATTGTAAGAATAATAAATGCTATTTCAGTAAATTAAATGCAAAGGATAAGTATACTTGGCTCTTAATCTGAGGATGGATTATCAATTTGACAACCTACAGAATTGATTTGCCACTTAATAGAAATATGATGAGCTTGGAGTGCTCACCGTCATTGGGTTTGCACAGGCCTGTAACTCATCGTGGGTTGATTTCACAGCTACGGATCAATTCTGTGCCCCACCAATACGCACTGTAACCCACAGATCAAATCTGACAAAATATCCAATCTTTCTTGTCTGTCAATGCTTAAGGACTGTCAGGATTTAGAAATTCCATTGGGAGAATGCTAAATTACGAGGGTTCACATTCTCCTCAATCAACCCCTTGGAATGACTTGCTTTATGGTCTTGAAAGTGTTACTGGATAGCAAGCATGTAAATGATCTAGGGTGCAAATTCTCATGCAAATATTGTTCCTTTTAGTGCACCATGTCAAAATGTACCTATTGGATGCTCTTTTAATGCTCTACAATTTTGAAAGCTTATAGGACATGATCAAATGATTCTTGGATGATCAATCATAGGATATGACAAAATGTTTCTTGGATGATCAATCAAAGCTCAAATGAACATCTTTATAAACCATGAAATAATGAATTGAAGCACAAACATATACCAAATCAGCTGCCAAAGGCTACGAGGAAAGGATGGGAATCAGCAATTTGAATTTGAAAATTTTGAATTTTGGGTCAGACCCACACAATGCAGGATCAAGCACGTGTCACAAAAATGAGCCAGGACAGGGGACCCCAGATCAAGGGATCAGGAATGGATGTGTGGAAGTATGGACTAGTAAATGAGGGGAATGTGTGGGAATTGGGGCAGGCAAGGCAGTGATAAGGTTGCATGTACAAGGATGTATGTAAGGGAGTGCGGATGGACATGGGTCAGGGATGGAGCCAACTTAGCACAAAATGTTACACGTCTCTATGTAATCACATTAAGACATCTCTCAAAATGGGCAAAAAAATTAATGGGAATTGCCATGGTATGCGAATTTCACCATTACAATGTTGTAATTATCTGATATATACTAATCCTTATCCCTTGACGATATAACTAACTAAACTAGTCTATATTCTTTATTTGAATGGATATCATCTCTAATAATTTTTGTCCTTTTTTTTTAAATCTTCTCTCATAATGTGTGTTGATTTCATTAAATCTTGGAACAGGTTTTGATACGTATAGCCCTAAGATTGTGGGGTGGGGAAGGAAGCAAGATCATGCAAAGAAAAAGGAAACGTTTGTTTACACAACCATTTTCTTTTATAAAGGCAAAATATTATGATAAAGCATAGAAATACCCAAGTTTAGACTAGACTGAGCTAAGGGACAATGGCATGAAAGATGTAAAATCATAAAATAATTATATCAACAGTTTCAAAACACTACAATAAGTATGTTGTACCCCTCCCAAACTCAATGTTCTTACTTTCCTTTTTCCATTTGTTGTCAGAATTTATCATCATTGTGTTTTAACCCAATTCAGTTTGTGGCCTTCCTAGGTCATTTGTAAGGCTGTCACGTCATGGTTTTTGTTCATCAACAGATTTTGCAGGATGATGCAGGTTGCAGCTGTTCGATATAAATGATGACAAAATTTAAGATGATGCCAATAACATGCACAAAAAGGAGGAATGTAAAGATAGCTAAATTACTTGTTTTGCCTTGGCAAGTGTGACTCAAAGTTCTACCTAGCAATGGTTGAAAAAGTGACATGATGATTCCAAAACTCAACCTTAGATGAGTAAAATTCCTACATAGAAAATATAATGAGAAGTGGCAGACATAGCTTGGCTATGTGCCTGAGTAGCATAACCCCAAAAAAGAGCAAAAGTGGCATAAGTGGCATAAGTGCCATAACGTTCCACTTTTAATGAATGAATATTGGCAAGCATGGCTTGAGCACACACTTTTAGTGGTTCAATCATGTCAGATCTCTGCCCGAATTTGCAAAATTTACTTAAGTGGAAAAAAATTTCACCTAAGTTTCGCCATGTTTATATAAGGTGGCATGAGTGTTCAAAAGTTTTCCCAGAGTGGTATAAGTGGAGAAGAATTCCACCCAAGTCAAAACATGGTTCAGGTGACATAAAGTTCAGCTCCTTCACTCAAGAACCTAGCTGCACATATGAGTTGCCAAAGGCACATCAAAATTCCACCTAGTGACAAAAAAGTGGCAGTAACCCCTTAGGTGCAGGTCAGTGTGTAATGTCCCCATTTTGCGAGCATCAGAGTTTGTAAGAATTAGCCTATCATTTGACCCTTGTAGGCTAATAATTATTGATAGAGGGCCTCGTGTGGCAGTTACTTGGTGATTAGAGACATTACTCTTCAGCTGGATTCAGGTTTTGGCCTTTGCACAGGTTTTTTTGACTCAGATTGGCACACTTACTATTTATAGAAAGTTACTATTTTGTGAGAGTCAGGGTTCCTATTAATAGAAAGACACCCGAGCAGAGCTTATTGACAGTGTCAACCTTGATTGGGCCTTTGCAGCTATTTCTAGACTCAGTTCCACATACTTACTATTTATAGTAAGTCACTATTCAAGGTTTCTATTTTTAGACAGGCATCCAATCACATGGAGAACAAGGAGAGTTGACTCCTGGCTCAGACGGTTTAGCAATCAGACAAGTACATCAACAGATATTAAAGTTTAAGAGACTTAAGTGATTTATTTAATATTTTAATATTATTATAAAGTTCTAAAGTAACTTTATAATAATAAAGTCACTTTAATATAATAAAGTGCGTTAAGTGAATAATTTAATGTGGGAATAAATCTTTTATCCCACATTGGCCAGGAAGGTGTTTGAGCTCTCTTAAGGAAAGAATAAAAGGAAAGGCAAGAGTTCATTCTCAGCATCCAGTTGATGAATAGTATTTTGATTGATTTTTATTGTGGAGCCTAGGGCTTTCGCAATTTTCTTCTTTGATCATAGGAAACGAAAACTTCCTATTGATAGTAATTTTGAAGGTGTGAAATAACACCTGAATTATTGCAGTTGTGGGAAAGAATACTTCAGTTCTTTCATTTGTGCAAATTGGTGAATTTTTCTACAAGGGTTTGAAGTTTATTGTTGGAGAACATTTATAATTGGTTGTGAATCGTCCTTCTTTGGCACATGGAGTTATATCATTCTTGTTGGGAGAGATTATCAACAAATTATTTAGGGTTTTAACAGCAGATTGCAAGTTTGTTCTTGCTGCTACAGTGCGCATGAACAGTGCGCATGAACAGTGCACGTGAACAGTGCACATGAACAGTGCCACGCTACAGTATTTTGCTTGATTCCGATTGCAACTTTCATCTCCATCATTAAGCATCACTATTATCAGGTTCCTCTTGCAACTATTAGTAGCTAGTATTGAAATATTAGGCATATAATTTTGCTGTTGTAAGTGATAACTTAGAATCAGATTTGGCATTGATGTAGTCTTTTTGTAAGCCAATTAGTCTTGGCAAATCCATAGCAGCATTGTACTTAGGAATGGATTCAATAAAGAAGATATATGTTGCATACCATTTGTTTGACGAAATGTCCTTTTAATAGCATATATGATCAGCATAATAGTTGCATGCCAGTTGTTTGTCGAAATGTCAATTGGCTGTAGGTATGCATTCCATATCTAGTTTTCATGTATATGCATTAAAAATACCAAAAAGAACTGCACTCGCATACTAGTTCATTGTAAGAGGTATTGTCAACATCATTGGTGAACTTCCTAAATTTCTTGGCAACTTTCAAAGTGTATCAAACAATCTGAAATACAAAAATCAGAATAGAGAAAGACAGCATACAAAGTGTTTGACAATATTCCTTGAGCCAAAATCAGTCAGTTTGGGCAAGGGATATTACACAGTGGTGGCTCAATCATCTATACTTTCCAACCATCATCTGAAAAGTTGTTATAAACTCTATCTTGGCTTATCCACCATGTTTAAGTCATTTCCTACGACCTAGGCACACATCAGAACTGGTAGAACTCTGCCAGCACACATGTTTCATGGCTAAACATTTAAGAACCTTCGCCTGCTAGTGAAGAACTGGTTAAATTAATGAAAAGTTCCACCCAGCAGCATATCAGTGGCTAAAACACCTTGTAGGTGCACTTGGGCAGTGAAAGGCAGTTTCGAGTAGTAAATTTGACATGAATCAGTGCTTGGAAAGTATTTTGAGTGACAAACTCTCTTGCCAAGTGCTTGACCTAGTTTCAGCAGATTTCCAGACTTTAACAGCAGCAAAAGGCCAATTTTAGTTGCATATGTGAGTGTTTTCTCTTGCTTGGATGATGACAATTTCCAAATCTTTTAATATGTCCCTGATTCCATTAAAATATCTGTGGATTGATGGTTTGAAAAGTAGAATTAGCAGGGCAGTTGGTAGTTAGGGTTTAAAGTCACATAATCAGCAAACTTTCTTTCACTTTTGCTGCCAATTGGAATATTGTTTCTCTGGTGTTTGGTGGTTGTTTTCATCAAATCGCTTGCAAGGATTTCATACTTGTCATTATGTGATCAAAACCCTAGTGCTTCAGGACAAGTTTCACTCATTTGAGGAGGAAGATCAGCAGATCATTCCAGCTACCTAGGTTTTGTGTTTTAGCACAGATTGTTGAGTTTCTTCATGGTTTGCAAATGCACCCAAAACCCTAGGAAGAATTTCTTAAATTACAAATGGATCACCAAAAGATTGGACTTAAGTTATCAAGTCAGAATGATGGAGTTGTCCACGATTTCATGGTGGTTCGGGTTTAAGTTTCATCATAGGATTAATCAAAACAAAGTCTTGCATCGGGATGCTTGTGTGCAAACTACTAGTTTTAGCAATAGCTACATCTAGTAGTGGCTGTTTCTGATCATATTCTCGTTCTAAGAAACACTGAGGGCCTATTTTTCGGTTCCTTTAATTAGTTGCTTAGGATCAGAGTTCCGTGACTCGCGGCGAGTCACGCGAGTCAGCGGGCCGGGTGACCCCTGCCGGGTCACGGTGACCCTGACCCGGGCTCGGACGGGTCAGAGGGCGTGACTCGCCTGACTCGCCGAGTCTAAGGGTTGTGACCGGCTGGAGTCACTTAATAAAGTGCAGTAAAAAAAAAAAAAAAAACATAACATTTTTTAATGACTTTTTTCGCCATTTCCCTTTCTTATAACACCCGACGCCTTTAGAAAACAATAAAAGTATTTTTGGCCTCGCGGGGCGCTGCCATTCGACCCCGCCCTGTATCGCAACAGGGAACGCGCAAGGGGCGCTGCCCCTTGACCCCGCAAGGGGCGATGCCCCTTGGCCCCAAGTTGGGGGTGCTGCCCCCAAACCCCCGTTGAAAAATATAGGGGGAAACCGCACCGATAGAAGTAGGGAAAATCTAACCTCTGACTCTGATTAGGCTCCATATAACAACGCAACTTAGAAATCTTGGTAATTGGTATTTAGATTTAGTATTTCAAATTTCCTATAGTCTCGTTTGAAAATGTAATTCTTATACTGTAATACTGTCATACATCTTTTCAAAACTAGTTTTTCAAGTACTATATGTATATGTATAACTATATCAGCACCACCACCCCGCCACCCCCCTGTCGCCATCCCCTTGCCGTCCCCAAATTTAGGCCCTTGGTCCCCCCGTCTCGGAAACACGTCCCCTCGTCCCCAACACCTATGGCTACTCAGACTGGCACATCACAAGCAGAGACTATGGCTACTCAGTCATCCAGGACCTATCTTTGACGCCTTTCTAGGAGGCAGATAGACGAGGCTGAGCTAGAGCCTGAGCCATAGACTTGTTTTTGTTTACACTTTACAGTTACATATATGTTTGGGAACATTTGAAGTCATGGATTTTATATACATTGGACAACATTTATAACTCTATATATCTATGTTTTCTAATTCCTTCAGCTACAATTTACATTTCTACGCATGTGATGGATGTATGTTTATGTATGTGATCAAATTAGCTTCTATTTGATGATGTTATAGTGTCTTTAAGCTTAATTCAATAATGGGTGTATGAAACAAGTTTTAAATCGTTAAAAATCTCTAAATTTCAAGGGTTTTCTTATATTGCCGAGTCGTTGCCGAGTCATTGTCGAGTCCGAGCCGAGTCACGAGTCGAGTCAGCCTTGCCGAGTCAGAGCCGAGTCCGAGTCTGGGAACTTTGCTTAGGATTATGTTTGTTTTAACTTTTCAAGTTTCTTTCATTCCAAATTTCAGGCAGCCTTTAAGCATTTCTCTTTAAAGCTTGTTTTTTGGGACAAATTAAGACTACCCAAGGATTGAGCATTTGTAATCTATAAACAAGTGCTTTCAGCACATTAACATAAGAGGATAGTTAAAGCCACACTTATGCTGTAGAAACCATTGTTGAAGTTGCTTACTTTGTGTCTACATTTCTTGTGTTGATAATTTCATCAACTAGATTGAAGGTAGATTGTACTAGTTCAAGCTTTGTACTCATGATATATGTCTATCTAAGTTGTGGCTTTGAATATAACTTAAAGATTTATTTTTTGAAGTTGTATTTTATTCCTTCAGAATTATATTTGCATTGACTAGCTAGTCTCCATTTATTCAACTTGAGGATGTCATTTGAGTGTGTTTAGATTAGTACTTAATTTCTTCCAATAAGTGGAAATCTTGTTTGCAAAGCACGACTACTAAAAATCTGGTTCACGTATCTATTGTCATTTTTATGACACCCTCGGCCCATCAGTGAGAACCGATCAGAGATATGTTCCATGGACCAACACTAACCTACTTGATCAAGGAAAGAAACAAGGGAATCATGAAATGTGAAGTGTTGTCTTGTAGGGAGGCGGAAGTCTTCCAAACTCCGGAACCCCGAAGTTCCCAAGTTCCTAAAACTTTTCCTCCCCGAAACCCTGAAGTTCCCAAGTTCCTAAGTCTTTTCCTCCCCAAAACCCCGAAGTTCCCAAGTTCTAAGTCCCTTTTCCTTCCAAACTCCGGAAACCCAAGTTTCCCAAGTCTTCTAACTTTCGACGACTTGCAACACTTCCAGATGGTGTGATCAACACTCAAAGCTCTTAATGATCCACCAACTCTTGTGACTTGTACACTTTCTTTCATGGAGCTACAGGGGCGCATTTAATGATTCTTGTAGGATTTTCATCAAGTGGAGTACAAGGCCATGCTTATTTATGGTTACTTGTTGACCTTCTTGTCATGCCTGCATGCTCTGACTGTGGAATGTCAGGCAATCCACCTTCTAGAAGTACTTTTCTTCTTCGGATTGCCTTGTCAAGGTATGGTCGGGTTGCTTGCATGCACACCATGTCAGGTGCATGCACTTCCCTGCATTCCCTAACTAACATTCCTCTACACACACAAGGGTCAAGGCTTCTCTTCCTTGACCAATGGTCCCTCCTCTACAACCAGTTTTCTATATAAAGGCTACTAAGCCTCATTGTAAAGGGTTCTCTCCCTGTTGACTTGAGCTATTCTATGCTCTTTCACTTCTCTTGAAGACTTGCATTTATCTTGCATTTCTGCAACTGTAAGTTTGGCCATTGGCCTTATAATGAATAGAAATCATCATTCTTGCCTTCCTTCAACTTATGCATGTTGTGTATGTGTTCTTACCTTCATTGTACGTGTATGTTGGTGACTTTCTTTCACATATATGTTGTGTTAACCTGTTTTTGGGTGTGACTTGTGGGAAACCTTCTCCCCTCTTGACATTCAGCAAGTTCTAACCTCCATACATGCATTGAGGTCATTCATGCAACTGAAGTTTGTGCATCTCCAAGGTATTTCGGTTGATTCTTTGTGCTATTTCGGGTGGGGAGAGAAACATCTCTTATCTTGGTGCATCACCTCCTTTCATTTTAAGCATTTCTCTCTTCCCTTTTCCTCCGCAAGCTTTTAGGATAGGTTTAGAAGTTGAATTTGTAGTGTTGAGTTGGTTCAACACCTACACTTGAATTGAGAAGGAAGTCGGCCTACTCCGGAGATTCAACCCCCTCGTGCAAGGTTCCACAATTCGGGGTTGTTTCCATGTTTCACAAGGTTGTTGAGTTGATAGCTCAGCAAGGGTGCAAACTTTTGTGACAACAGTTTTTGGCACGCCCGGTGAGACAAGTTCTTCATCAGGCTGAAGATTGGTGCATACTTTAGTACATTCAGCCTTCAAGAGTCGCATTTCAAGCAGCTGGCAACTCTGTAGTTCAATCAATTTGGTGAACCTATTGGTATGTGTCCAGCTCTCTGATTAGAACAGACTTGTTACTCTTATTTGTAACATCTTTAAATTTAGCTTTGGCCTTCTCTATGATACTATCATGGAAGGATATTATGAGTAGCACCCTTTTCCCCCTCCATTTCATGAATATGCAAGTTATTATCCACCTCCTTGCCAACAAGATCAAACTAGGATTGTTCCTAGTTTCGACCCAAGCAGCTCCACTTCAGTATCAGGTGGGTACTTTCCTGATGCTTACCACCCAGGCACCCCTGCTCAACCTTCTTGGCATCCATAACATGTTTATCAACAACCCCAAGATGCCTTCATCCTCGCAGCCAGCATCAAAATGTGAAAAGTTTAGAGGAAATCAACGTCAGAAGTATGATGCTGAGCTTCCAGGAACAACTCAAGGCCATCGACCTTGATGCAGGAGCATCCCCGGTTTATAGCAATCTTGCATCAACCAAAAACATTTTCTTTCTGTTTTGCTTTTTGTTTGTAGTTTCAGCATTTCTTTCTGTGTGTCCTGGTTTTGGCTCACCAGATCCTGTGGAGTTGGATTCTACTTGAAGACTTGATCATCTTTCTTATTTCCAGACCGCAACGCATTTGGATCATCTTCCGGCAAGTTATCGCTATCGGTTTCCTTGATAGTTTCCTATTATTGGTTGACAGTTTCTTGATTACCGGTTGCCTGGACCTATTTTGGTGATCTACCGGAAACCCTTCTGAAGCTTGCGGAGCCTTGGGCGTTGATTCTGATGTTCCTTGGCGTGTGGCCGACCTTTTCCCGCGATCTACACTTCATCCTTTGGATTTTCTAGAGGAATCTCTTGGCAAAGGTCGACCTTGTTGATTTTACACGTTAGGTCTTGTTCTTCGGGTTTTGACCCCTTTTGGGCCGACCGGATCCCTTGGATCGTATATATAATTGTAATTGTGAATTAGAATGTATCAATTGAATAATAAAGTAGCTAGACTGAGCGTAGAAGATAGATCTTAAGATTGAAGGTCCCAGTTGTGACCTATTTTGGACTTTGAGCACGTTTTAGCAAGCCTGTGAGCCAGTTATGCCGTAACCCGGTTGTTACTGGTTGGTTGTAATCAATTTTCATGTTATAATACAATCTGTTTTGCATTGCCTCTATCATGTCTTTGTGTTTCCGTTGTGTTTACTCTTGCTGAGCGGTCCGGATCGATCTCTTTGAGGTCCCTCCTAACCGGTGACTGCTTTAGACCTAGAGCAAGAGAGCTACTTACGACAAGTTCAACTTGCTCATCAGGCTCAACTCCAACGGCAACATGAAAAGGCACAGCAACAACATGAGCAGTTCCTCGCAAAGCAAGTTGTTGTCCATGAGGAACAAATTAGGCAATTAGCAGCTTGGGAGATTCCTCGCAAAGCAAGTTGTTGTCCATGAGGAACAAATTAGGCAATTAACAGCTTGGGAGAGGCATCTCATGCAGGAAGAAAAATCTTCCCCTAAGGTGCCCAAATTTGAAATTCCAAGTTTTAGACAGGAGGTACCCTCCAAGCCTTCGATTGAGCCTCCAAGATTCAACATCCCAAAATTTAGAGGCTCCCAATCCACCATCTCACCGAGGCGCCCACCTCGGGGGTCTTCTCCTATGCAAGAAATTCAAAGTCAAATGCCTCAGCTTCCCTTGCAAAAATTTTTAACCACTCAGCTCTCTTGTCCAGATACTATTTCGCCCTTTAGGGGTGGAACTATTGTATGGAGAGTTGATGGTGCCAGTGAGCGGAGGAAGGGGGAGGTGTTGCTAGCCATTCGTGAGCTCTCACGCGCTTATGAGGGTGCAACATCAGGCTTGTCGCATGAGGTGATTGAAGATAATCACTCCCAGGGAACCTCTATCCAAGCAAAAAATGACGACGAGGAAGAAGATTCATTCCTCTTATTTGATGAGCTTCCTTTCTTCTTTAAGAATGAGGAAGAGGACATGCCTACAACTGATGAGGTCTTTGATCATCAACAGATGGAGGTCAAGGACGTTGAGGAGTTGCAACATGCGCATGAGACTGAGTTGGAGGTCGCGAAGCATGGGCATAATTTTTTCCTCGAGGATGAAATGGCTGGCATGCATAGGGGTTTTTCTCAACCTATGCATAACATCACAATAGAGCTTACGTTCCAAAGGGAGGAGCTTCATACTTCTCCCAATAATCATGAGGACTATTGTAATGTGAGGGTGTTTCCCAGCATGGGACGAAGCATGGAGGAGATTGATGAAGATCAATTTTGGGATGAGTTGGAAGATTTTTGCTCATCCATCCATATCCAATCATCATCTCCTCAGCTAGAGGAGTGCCATGAGCAATAGCAGAAAGAGGTCCACATACCATCAGCTGACTCATTAGGGCTAGCCTCTGCTAGCCAACAAGATATCAAAGAATCAGAGCATAGCACTGAATCCAAGGTTGCTTGCTTTGATTCAGCACTTTCAAGGGGATGCCCTATTAGGCATCTTGCCCACACTTACAAGTCTCCCTTAGTCATGCTTACCTCTAAGCACGAAGTTGAGCATAAAGGCAAGCAAGTTCTTTTCACCCATCTACCTCAAGAGGACAACATTCAAACATGGGTGAACTCCTTTGTTCTCAAGCTTTGGGAGGCATTCCAACAGCTTCTTGGGTGCCTATAATTTTTCTTTTCTTGCCTGGTTGTCGACAAGAATGAGGAGCATCCGAAGTTGATCAAGAAAGGCAGCTATTTTGATAAGCCAATCAATGGCTTTGTTTAAACTCTTTTCCATATAAAGCAATGTAAATATTAGATTAGAGGTTGTTTTGCTTTCATAAGTGCTTTTGCACCTGCCACATTCTCCTTAAGAGGGTGTGTGCTCTAGTTTCCAGTTTCCCTCCAAGTAATGGCACACACATATTTTGGGTCCTTCCAATGACTCAGTGCCCAATGGATGCTCAAGGCTTTTGGATTACATGCTTAGCAAGCAAGCATCCCACAGAAATCTCCAAAACGTTGTCATTTTTATGACACCCTTGGTCCATCAGTAAGAACTCATCAGAGATATGTTCCATGGACCGACGCTACCCCAGTTGATCAAGGAAAGAAACAAGGGAATCATGAAATGTGAACTGTTGTCTTGTAGGGAGGCAAAAGTCTTCCAAACTTCGGAAACCCAAAGTTCCCAAGTTCCTAAGCCTTTTCCTCACTAGAAACCCGAAACTCCAAAACACCAGAACTCCAGAACCCCGAAGTTCCCCAGTTCCTAAGTTTTTTCCTCCCCGGAACCCCGAAGTTCCCAAGTCCCTAAGTCTTTTCCTCCCTGGAACCTGTTGATGTGTTTTTCATGCACATGCGAACACAGAATAAAATACCAAGGTATCTTATCCTCTCTTGAACAGAGTTTCCCCGAATGCTGAAGATTTCGCCTAAGGATCAATCAAGGCAACTCCAAGGTTCTTATATGTAGGGTCTCTACGTGTGGATAAGCTCTGTTGGTGTGATGTGATTTTGCTGGATTCACAAGGCGACTTACATCTGAATGCCTGAGCGTCTGATTTGCTGGAACTCAAGTCCTATCTACTGGCTGGAAGATAAAGAAATATCAAAAGATATAGGGCTCAGAAAGTCTACTCTAAGACCTAGAATGCGAGAAGATAGATGAACGACTAGGTGGAGTCCTACTGGGCTAGGTCTTACCATCAAACTGAACAATTCGACACCAGCTCAATGCGATCTTCTAGGGTAGTTCTGAAGATGTTCAAATCATCACTGTCAAACACTGATCATCATTCAAGTTAATGCATGAACAATAGCCGCATAACGACTCGAGATTAAGCTCATTCGATGCCAGTTGACCACGCAGGGCGCCCTTACAATCAGTAAGAGGCTAGTGGTTTTGACTAGGCGGATTCCACGCGAGTGCATTCAACAATTTTTCTCCATTCAATCTAATTATCTACCATCTAAAATTGAAGATTCAACAAGAAACCATGCATATTGCAAGAAAGAACACATTTCACCTTAACTTCAATGAAAATGGAGTTCATTTACAATTTAGGCAACAATTTATTGCCTTCTCCTAATCTACTCTAATTGCTCTTCTATTTGCTATTAATCATTAGCTATTCTAACCTCTATGAACTAACTATTAACCTTTACAAATGAAGAGCAAGAGCCTTATATAGAGAGCTCCTTATATTTCAATGGCTCTAGCTAGGATTACAAGACAGAAAACCCTAATTAGGGTTTGTTACAACAAACTCCTTTAGCCAATGAGAAAATTACATTTCATGAGAATGGACCAATAGATGTCAGGGGTAGGTGCCTCGAAGTTTGTGTTATCACTGGTGAGTCAGGTACATTGAATTTGGACACGCTGATGTGGACCTATCTGACTGGAGGAACAATGATTGGGATGCCACCTTGTTTGGTACTTCCTCTGTGATGACTTTTGTCGATCCTCCATCGTCCTTGATATACTTGATGAACAATGTACCCTTCCTTGACTCTCTTGTGTTTGCCTATGAGTTCCTCTTGAAGAGGTCTTCCTTTGACCTTGATGTCGAAATATCCTTCTTGAGATCCTCGTTCTGATCTTCCCTCCAACCTGGTCCTTCTGATTTCTTTATTTTCCTTGATGAACTTCGGCTTGTGGAGATTGTTGTCTTGTAATTGACAAATCTGGAATTCACTCCTTTAACTTTTGGTGGATTTCGTTCTTTAAGATCACTTTTTTGAATCGGGTCTAAGCTGGAGACATGTTGATCCTTTCTTGAGGATTCGCCTGTTGACTGCTGAAGTTCGCTCTTCAAATCTGATCTTGAATTCGCCTTTTAGGAAGATAAGATGTCTTGAAATGAATGATGGATAACTAAGAATCAACCTCCTTTAAATAGGCGCCTTCACCTCTTTCTCTAAAAGCCGACTTAGCTTTTGATAAATAAATTTAATTGCATCTCCCTTAAGCTGGCCGACTCTCACATTGCAAATTCAAATTAGTCTTCGGCGCCAAAAGGTGAAATTAGTTTTGTTATTGCATTAATGCTCATAGGCCAACTTGCTTGCTTTTAGTCTTCTCTCCAGCCGGTCTTCCAATGCAAAGCACTTGCTCTTCACCTGATTCCGCTCTTGTACCTTCAAGAGGTACAGGTCCCTAATAAAATTTCGCCTTGGTACCTTAGAAAGGGACGTGAACGAATTGAGAAAATGAAGTTTTTACCATTATTTGATTGAGGCATGTTTAATTCTTATGATTTTTAGGACGTTTGGCCACTTGAAATTACCTTGAAGAAATCCTTTAACACGCCTTCATTAGCAAATCATTCACCATTAATGCATTCACAAAAAGAAGTAGCCAATTGTGTGATACCTCTAGGCTCTTTCGTATTCCACAATGTGTGTCAAAAGGTAGGATTAGGACATGTTAACCTAGTCTCGCTTTTTCCCCTACACACCTTCAAACTTAAATACTACTTCGACTGAGAATGATTCAAGAAAGTAAACAACCATGAAAATAGCTACAAGAATTGCAATAAAACACCATAACTTCAATATTTTATTGATCTCAAAGCCAAAATAGACAACAATTGCTTGAAATTCTTTCTTCAATGCTCAATCTTGCTACAAAATAACTTTCTTCTCTCCAAAAGCTCTAATCTTCTAATTTCTACCTATCCAATCTCTAATATCTAATTGCTAATGACAAAATGAAAATGAGTGAGGGTATATATAGCATCCTCAATTACAATGAACGGCCCAGATCAAAAGAAAATCAACGGCTGAGATTTTGACACCTAAACCCTAATTAGGGTTTGTTACAAAAAATTCCCTTTTTAGTTGAACATTATTAAATGCATAGCCAAATATTTAATTGGCACAAAAATCGAGGGAACATAGACCAATGATAATTAAGATGCCACATCATTTTATAACAACCTCTCTTCTAGAACCTTATTCCCTTTCCAATGCTCTTTCTTAGCATATGCAATGAATCTGGACACGATTCCTTCAATCTCAGCAATAGGAATCTCCGAAAGATTCCTCATTCGTTCCTCCAAGTGGATAACCTGATCAAAGGCCTTGAGAAGAGCTATATCCCATCCAGGTTCGAGCTTTTTGATCTTCTCAATCAGGAGCATAGTAGCGAACATTAGATCCCGTTGCTCATTTGTGATGACACTCTCATCTTTGCAAAAGATGACCTTGACTCTTTCTTCCAACTCTTGAAGGTCCACATCTGTCTCAACTTCAATCCTCCTGCCAAAAATGGTACATAACACCTCAAACACCTTATCCTGAATTGGATGGATGACGCCTTCAACTTGATTGCATTTGGTGCTGATGTCCTCGAAAAGAACTTCTTTCATCTGGAGTAGAGTTGACCACTGAAGTAAATTATGAGCTCCTCCATCCATTATCTTTTCTTGTGCTAGGATCTTTCTTGATGTTTGCCTGATTACTTGCAGAATAGGAATGATAACATCTCTAGTGTGAGCGAAAGCGGCTACCGTTATCATTAGGTTGTGGACGATCTCAAGGACCTGGATAGCTCGGTGGATTGTCTGCATCATTCTTGTTGCAAATTCAACGGCTACTGTGTGGGATTTGTCAATCCAAGAGCTCATAAGCTGAACCAAGCTCTTGACTCTCTCTGCCTCGCCAACTGATTCAAGGGGAAGTGCTTGCACAGGAGACACTGCTGGATCCTGACGTCCCAAGGGCTGATTGAGATGGCTAAAGTAGCCTCTCCAAGCACCGACCTCTCTCTCAAGCTTTCTATTCTTTTCCATTTCTTCCTTAAGCTTGTCTTTAAGTACTTCAAATGAATCGGTTGCCTCATCCAGTGCCTGCTCAGCAGTGAGTGGACCAAGCTCAAATGTTTCTACATCGTACTCTTCTGCAAGGATTTCACCTTCATACTTGTCCACTGTCGGTGTAGCTATCTGCAACTTCCTGGACCCTGTCTCATCTCTGATCATCTTGGACATCTTGGTGGCCTTCCTCTTCTCCGTTACTTCTTGAGAATTTCCTACAAGGCTCTCTAAGTTAATTACATTATCTTCATCCTCAATCACAATCACCCTTGTCAGTCTCTCCTTCAACCAATCTGGAATGGCGGATCTCGTCTCTCTAACTTGTATTTCTTTAGGCAATGGTTCGTCTTCCCGGAGAGGAGATGTCACTTCATCATCATTCTTGTCTTCATGTAGCTCATTGGCTTGGGGAGATCGACTTGACGAATGCTGAGGTGCTTTCCCTTTCTCAGGTCTATCATTCTGTACCATTGACTCCATAGATTCATCAACCTCAGGTACCGTCCTCTCTTGTCCTTCAACTTGACTTGTCCTTTCTTCATGTCGAGAAGATGTGCCTGATGAGTTATCTCGATTGGCCTCTTGCTTCTTCTTGGAGGGTTCCCTTTTCTCAAATCTTTCTTTCCACTTCGCGCCTCTAGGATGAGAATTGTCTTCACTTGCACTCGCTCCTCCTTCTTCTGGTCTTTCCTCCAAAGTAAAAGTCATTGGTACGTTCTGTTCTCTTAACTTTTGATGTTGTACATCCACCCATCTGTGAGTACATGACAAAACTGGGGCCATCAAAGCTCTCAAGTCTGAGATCTCAGGCTCGTTCCAATCTATCTTCACTGCTTTGTCCTCTCGGTCACAGGATGACTAGAGATGTCTGCCACTGTCCTGAGCTTGATCGGCCACTCTGTAAACTTTGCATTTCCTGATGAAATCTAAAGGTAATCTGGAATGCATCTTTCTTTTCACTTCTAAATCACTTGAGAGATTCATCCAAAAGTCTTCTACCTGAAATTCGTGCTTGTACTTCCTACCATATGTCTCTTCTATATACCCATAAGGATCAAAATTCTCCCTTAAGGCAAAGAACGTGAATGAATGAGGCCAACTCCCTCTCTGCATCATCCAAGGCTAGAGCATTAGGACATACCTCAACTGAATTCCCCAATATGATGGGCACGGGAATTCCATTTCTATGCCTGTGTCTAAATGCCTTTGCATAGTCTGCCAACTGCCTAGTCACCTCGAGTAGCACTATCCTGTCTGTCGGATACCTCGGCAACATGTAGGGAGGTGAAGGACACCCATTAACTCTGATATAAGTAAACTTTTGAAATTGGATGAACCAAGCACCATACCTCTTTACAAGCTCTTGTGCATCTAGAGATAGTCGATTGTGAATCCCGCCTTGCAATATCCTAGTGATGTTCATCGTGAAGGTATCATTGACTAACTTGTAGTCACTTCCTGGTGGATGATGCAAATGAACATAAGAGTCACAAACTCTCACTTCTCCGGGTCCTCTTCCGATCACTCCTCTGTGAGGTAGTCCTGCATATTCGAAACTCCTGATCAAGGCATATATGACGTATGCGCTCATGTGGAATGACTTGGTAGGCTTTAGTCTTCTTAACTGCACGTCCAAGCAATGGCTAATAATTCTAGCCCAATGAATCGTTCCTTTCCCTTGAACTATTACTTGGATGAAGTAGAACATCCACTTCTCAAAGTAGAAGGCTTGAGGGGCCCCTGTAATTCGATTGAGCAAAGTTATCAAATCTCTGTACTCCTCCTGGAAGTCGATCCAATGTGGTGTATTGAGTAACCAATTCTTATTGATGATGCTCAAGCAAGTGTCTGGATCATCTTCATACATCGACCTAGCTCCTTCTAGGCTTTTGTAAATCATATCTTTATGCTCTGGAAGATGGAGAGCTTCACTTATAGCCTCCTCTGAAAGGTAAGCCAAAGTGTTCCCTTCCTTGGATACGATCGATCTTGATTGTGGGTCATAATGGCGAGCACACTCGATCATCAGCTCATGGCACTGGACTGCTGGAGGGAAACCGGCCACCTTGATGATGCCACTTTCAATTATTCTCTTTGCGATAGCTTTCCAATGTAAGGGACCTCTCGAAACTTCTCCACACTGAAGTTTCCCAAGTTGGTATCTCCAATGTTGCTCCACTTGGACACGATCTTGGTCTCCAATTCTTCATTCCTTTGATCTTCCTTCATGAGAGCTGGACGACTAGTGGATGCTCCCGCCTTTGGAGTCGCCATCTTGACACCTACACAACATTTCATAATGAGTAATATATTTTGCAACGTAGAAATATAGAGTAGAAAGGAAGATTTAAGATTTTAATTAGGAAACTTTATGATAAATCTTGAGTTATCATTTCCTAATTAACTACATCAAACTTAGGATTTTCAAAACAAAGCGCAAAATTCAAATCTTCAATAATAGTGTCAAGGTGATTTCGCCATACCTCCACTTGAGAATTAATTCTAAAAAATGATGCAAAAATAAGGTGAATTTTGGCTAGACAAAATGTAGATCGAGGTCCTTCTTTTAGCAAAATACGCCTCCTTTAGTCTTGACAAGCATCAACTCCACCACCTCTAGTCTTCAACACTTGAGGTAAATTCGCCCCAACTAGACCAGATTTCGCACTTCCTTCTTGCTTGTTCTCCAAGTTCGCACTTGAAATAATGAGTGAATGATTGTTTAAAATTGCTCAAAATACCCCTATTATATAGGGCGCTCACCACTTCACCTCCCCATAGGCCGACTTGATGAAATAGGCCTAAAAAAATAAATAAAATTGAAAAAAGAAGAGGCCGACTTGATAAAATAGATAAAAATAATACCTCAAGCACTCCATTTTCAAATTTAATTTAATAAAAATTAATTTTAAATGCCTTAATAATAAAAAATTCGATTTTTTGAGGCTCAAAATTAATTTATTAAATGCCATGCGCCTTTATTAAATGCCAATTTAATTAATTTTTTTCAAATATTTCAAAGTTGGTGATTTTGGCATGTAATGCGATTTGGAGGATATTAATGTTGAAATATGGCAAAAAATAATGAATGCCAATGACTTCGCTCTGGTCCCTTGGAGAGGGACAGGAGCACTTTTCTCAATCTAGGCCTTGCATTCCTCATTCTCACGCTCAAAACTTCATTTAGGCATTTTAAAATGGCATTTTTGATTGGAGTCTTGAGTTTAATTCACTTGATCTTTAGAAGGAACGTGCCTTTAAGGCTTTTTCGCCCTGGACCCTTGGAGAGGGACAGGAGCGCCTTTTCACTTTTGTCCTCAATCCTTCATCTTTTAATTGCCAATTCTCGTTGTGGGGTAAGTGATGATCGCTTTCATTTGTTCCATGCATGCTTAACTTGTTTTTGCAAGGCAAAATTGATTTTCCAAAGATTTTCGCTTTGGTCCCTTGGAGAGGGACAGGAGCACTTTTTGTATTTTAGGCTAGGATTCTCAAATTTTGAAGTCAAATCTTTGTTCACCACGCTTTAGAAGATCCTTCCCATCTTCGCACAACCTTGCCTTAGCATAATCTCGGAGGGAAATTGTTGATTTCATAAAAATCGCCCTGGTCCTTCAATGAAGGACAGGAGCGCTTTGAGTCCATTGCACAAATTCATGATCACATTAATCTTCAAATTACTCTCCAGGCGTAGAATATCACATTTCACTACTTCTTGAGTCCTGAAAACAAAAATAGCATTTCAAAAATGCAAGGTAAATGGGCATATTTGGAGATTTCGCCCTGGTCCCTTGGAGAGGGACAGGAGGGCCTTTTCACTTTCATGCTTATCCATCCTTTGCTAGCTTACCAAATTATCTTCAATGGGCTAATCATGTCTTCTTCCATTCATTTTAATCACAAACTTGCCTTGGCTTTGCAAGAAATTTACACTTTTTGGAAAATTGCTCTGGACCCTTGGAGAGGGACAGGGGCGCCTTTTTACTTCATGGTATATTTCTTTGTCTTTTAAACCCTCAATCGCGTCTAAGGCATAAAACATCATTCGTCCTTCCCATCCAGGTCAAGTTTTGCCATAAAATCTCAAACAAAGAGGAGAAACTTGAAAAAACACCATAGTCCTTCAGTGAGGGACAGGAGCGCCTATTGTCACTTGGGTTGATTTACTCCTTTGTGGACCACTTATATTATATTCAATGGACAAAATATGCTTCCCTTGACCTCTTCAAATCGTAAAATCACTTTAATCTTGCAAAAATAGTGCAAATTTGAAATTCAAGCTCCGGTCCTTCAGTGAGGGACAGGAGCACCTTTTGTCACCATGATCAAATTGCCTCACCTTTCACCTCGAAATTCCTTTGCTAGGGAAAATTTCATCTTACTTGACGCTATGAATAAGAGTTAATGTCCAAGAAAGGTCTAAAATTGTGCATATAAAGAAAATCGTTCTGGTCCCTGGGAGAGGGACAGGAGCGCCTTTGACCTTCTAGGCAAAAACTTCATCATTTCATTGTTTTTAATCAAGTCAGGATGCTTTATCATGTTCATTTCGCCATCCACCATGCCTTTGATGTTTCAATTTGACCAAACAAGGTCAGGAATGACTCTGCTAAGTCCTTTCGCCCTGGTCCTTCAGTGAGGGACAGGAGCGCTTTTCCACTTTATCCTTCAAAATTCATTATTTTCATGCCTTCAAAATCTTCAAAAGTATCAAGCCACGTTCGATCATCACTCCGAGAGACCCTGCACAAAACAAAATAGAAAAGTCAGTGACAAATATGCATTAAATAACATTTTCGCCCTGGTCCCTGGGTGAGGGACAGGAGCGCTTTTGTCCTTTCTGGCTAAAATATTCAAAATTCAAGTCTCCAAACATTTCACAAGGCAGAGTTAGGTCATTTTCAAGGCCAGGAATCAATTAGCAAGCCTCTCAAAACAAGAGATTGTACATAGAATAAATTTCGCCCTGGTCCTCCAGTGAAGGACAGGAGCGAAATCTCTATTTCAGGCATCATCTTGCCTCCAAAATTTGATCAAAATTTACCCAGGCAAGAATACACAATTTCATCTTCAAAATGCTAACACTTAGACAAAATTTGAATTTTCCCTCAAAAACCCTGACTAGACCTAACCTGGGACCTATCTGACTTTCCTAACAGACTCACCTACCTTCGACAATCCCAATCTTCGGGAGGATGCTTAATAACTCTCAAAATTTGACTGGACTCAGCTTGAATAATGTCCAAAAGAAACCCCTAAGGTTTAGCCCTAGCCCAAACAAACCACTCACTCACTCAAAAAACCCTAAAAGCAGAGGGAAGAACAGGCAAAACAAAAGCGAAAAAAAGAGGGGGTCCCCATTTTAATGGGGCGATGTGTGAAATGGTCACAACAGTACCTTTGGAAGGTACATGAACTCAAAGAAAATTCGCTCCTGTACCTTTGGAAGGGTCACAAGCATATTTGTCAAGTTTGCACAAATTCTTTTCTTTTTCATCACTCAATTTTGAATTCACTTACTTCAAGGGCATGTATAAGTCAATTCCTTCTCTTTGTCCATTCTTTCCTTCTTGATCTTAGCAAGGTACATGAGCTTGAATAACTTCGCTCTTGTCCCTTTGGAAGGTACAGGAGCCAATCAGGAAATTCACTCAAGTGTTCAAATGAAGCTGAAATCCAAACTACATCCTTTGCCCACTCCTTTCATTTCATCCATTCAAGTGCCTACATCGCTCCCAACTATGAGCAATGGAAGCAGATTTTACTCCAATCAGGGAGCACTTCCTTTCAACCTACTTCTTAATGTAAGTGGGATCAGATCTCTTAAATGGTGGAGGAAGTTATTTCTGAATAATTATCTTCCAGATTGATGTTGTCGTGTCTTGTCCTCCATGCTTCCTTGGGTGCTCATCTTTCTCTTTTCTTCTATCTTCATATCAAACATCAAATCAAAACCTTGGAGTTGCCTCGATTGATCCTTAGGCGAAATCTTCAGCATTCGGGGAAACTTTGTTCAAGAGAGGATAAGATACCTTGGCATTTTATTCTATGTTCGCATGTGCATGAAAAACACATCAACAGAATTGGTGCTAGAAGGATGGTTGATCGCGATGAACACTAAGCAACTGAAATCCAGATTTTATTGTCATATTTAGAGGAGATATCCAGAGCTTTTTACCCTCTTCACGCTCAACAAAATTGAAGCAGAAGGAAGGTGAGTGAATGCAAACTCTTGAATCCAAGGAAGATCAATGGAAAGCCATCTTCAATGCTCGACGGAAGTGGTACAAAGAAGGAAGGTGATCGCTGGGTCGTCAATTGGACTTGCAAAGAAGGAAGCACTCCGTGCAGTTCGAACCATTGGGTTTTCAAGTTGAATCTGAGATATTCAAGATCTCTCTTATTCCAGAAAATCCAAAAAAAAAGCAGAAAAACAGAAAATCAAAAAAAAGAAAAATCAATCAAAAAATAGAAAAAGAAGGATTTCTCAATGGAGCAACAACAGTTTCATGATGAGCAACAAGTTGATATTCCTCAACTTTGGTGGAGATTGAATACGCAGCTTTATCCACGCAGATTGTCCGAGTTTGCAAGGCCAGGGCAGTGTCGAATCCATGAGACAGATGAACATGATGAAATGCATTGCTTGAAATACTTATCAAGGATGTAATTGGCAGCGCAGGGAAAAATCTTCTTTCGGGATGTCCCCAGGCCAGAAGCAGAAGAAGGCATCTTCAGTGTCCCAGAGAGCAAGGATCCTCTTACAAGCTTTTGGTGGATGATCGAGAGTCGGCTTATTTTGAATGGTGAAATGCATTTAGAAAACATATTACTACCATTATGGTGTAGGATTCACAATGCACCTCACTCCGAGTTTACTTGCTCATTGTGTGAAATGGCCATCAACCAAGTCAGGTATCAGTTTGGAATGCCAGTCTTATCCAAAGAAGAGTGCATCGTGAACAGATCCTGGGGTGCACATCTCGCAGCTGAATTCAAAAGAACACATGAACAAGATATCACTACACCACCTGATTGTGAAGGAAGCCAGTTCAACGTCGACGATACAAGTTCACCCGATAATCAATGTATTATAGTGGGTAGCTTACCATGCCTTGTGCCTGAAGAAGAATGCCATGAAACGAAAGTTGAAGAAGCAGTTGAGAATGCTCAAGTAGTGATAAACAAAGATCCAAGTGTTGAGCAAGCAAGCAATCAAAGAAGAAGATGACTCATTCCTTGAAGAATTCTCATTTATGCTACAAAAGGAAATCCTTGAGAATGAAATACAAGAGGTTTCAAGTAGCATCCTTGAAGAGGACAATCAAGTTGAGATGTTGAATGAGGAAATACAAACCATCATAAGTGAGCTTAGATATGAAGAACAATTCAAGGGGGCACTCAAAGACACCATCATCATTATGCTATTTGAAGGCACGCTAAAAGATCTCACGGAGGAAGTACAAATGGAATCACAGCCAAATTTTTTCAAGATAAATAAGTTATGGTGAGTGATGTGATTCATCATCAGATCCGGCCTCCCGAGACTATGCTTGAAGATGAAATGCCACCAGAGATTATACTTGATCAACTAGAGGAGATGTTTGAAGCTCAATTCATCAAGGAGTGCTTAGTTTTTGAGGATATGCTTACAAAATTTCATGAAGATACTTGGTTTATGCAAGATGTCTCACTGAAAGCAAAGAATGTTGAGCTATTCGAAGGAGCGCTAGGCTTATTTCAAATGGAGCTTCCAAATCAAGATCAACATACTGCGAATGCTCGTGGAATGGTTCATCATCAATGGCGACCTCCTAAAGCAGTTGGTGATCTCGCTTCCGAAAATACACTTTCATTCAAACACGAACAATGCCAGGTTGTCTCTTTCCTTAATCCTAGCCTTGAAAGTTATTACGATTTTGATTACGAGGGTCTTGGGACAACAACTTGCATTTGGATAGATCATGGTCCTAATGAGTTACCTCAGCTGATTATCTTACATGAAACCTTGCTTGAATATGAGAGATGCATGGTGAGAGCTTGCTTTTCCGTATTTAAGGATGAATTTGCTCAACTGAGAACCATCACTTTTGCCACGCTCCTATTGCACAACCTGAGAAATCATGTAAATTCACGTACATATGTTGTTTCTTTGAGTCCTGTCAAGTCTGGGAGTCTGGTATATAGTTTTAGAGTAGGTTTTCTTTTCGTGTGTTTAAGTTAGGGATCTTTTAAGCCTTGTTCTTAATTTACCTTGAGTCATTTGACTCGTGATCTTGAGTGGCTCAGGTAGCTAGTCGCTTGCTTTCTTTAGTTGGCTTTTGGTTTGCTTTTGAGTCGGTTGGTTTGTTTAGTTTAGGTGTCCTGAGTAGGAGCCTCCATTTGTGAGGAAGGCATCTGTGTTGTTTGCTCATACACTGGCAACATCTTGGATCTTATGTTAGACTCATTTCTTAGATATCTATTCATGAAGTACTTTTGAATCCGAGGGTATTCCTCTCCAGCTTTATCATCTGATCAGGACTTGTATTTGGCTTGGAAGGGAATCACTTTCTGTGTCTTGATGCCGACATCTTTTGATTACTATATCTTTACACATTAATAAACTCTGAGTCATTATGATTTTCAGGCAAAACTGTGATTAGTGAAAAATCTAAAATCTGGATTCAGCGCCACCGCAATCCTCAAACCCTAGTAAGCTTTGTTGCTTACGAGCCAAAGGAATTGACGGAACGAAAAAGCAATATCAAAAGAGAAAAATGAAAAAATTAAAGAGAAAAATTTGAAAAGAAAATGAACGAAAAGAGATATCAAAAAATTGGCTAATGGGAACATGCGAGTAACTCCATCGGGGCTATAACTCTCGGCTGGCAATGGAGCAATATTCGTGAGATTGCGGTGATAAGCTCGTCGGGACTATAGACGTCTGACTGGCAACGAGGCTCTATCCAAGATGATTATGAAGTTTAGATACACTATGTAGCCAATCACAGGGGAACCTGAAGGTCATAGTCGTCTTGTCGAGAGGAATGAATACACGTGCACACACGTAGGTAATCAAAAACTAAGTATCTTGATCCGAGTCGGAATCCTCCTTCCACTTTGAGTACATTTTCTAGTCTCTTGATAAGTTGGGTTGAATTTTCTGGAGGTTCTAAGTGTCAATTGAGTCTATATCTCTAAAATGTTCAGGAACATTTATTCGAGGTGGCGCTAGATGTTGTGACATATTCACACATCACCCCATTGCAAATGGGGACCACTACTTTTCGCTTTCTAGGATTAGTCCTCTTCGCTTAGTTCTGGTTAGTATTGAGTCTTTTGCTATGAACCTTTGCATTGAAAAGCTATAGTGGGTCAAGAGGTCAAAAGTTGATCAAGTTTGTCTATTTAAGATGTACCGAGGTTCGACACCTCCTTTGCCCAGCCAACATTTTATCACTTCCACTTCTCCCAGCACTGCCCAGGCCCGATCAATCTCATTTTCATTCCTCACCTTCGCCATCACCATTCCAGCCTTCCATCCTTTTCGTCTCTCTTCATTACATAACCATCCATCTTCACGGCTTTCCACTTCCCCTTTCCTGCCATCACCATTTCACCCTACCCTTTCCACTTCCATATCCCTTACCTTCTATCTCTCTTCATCTTTTATCACCTTCACCTAACATACTCATCTACTACCCTTCACCTACATTTACTCCTACCACTACACACCTAAACCTCCATCCCATTGTTGGCAATGTGGCACTAAGTTGTCCTTGATGTCAACCGGCATGATGAATACTCACATAAGAGTGAGCATAAAGAATGAAGGCTTACCGGTAGTCTCACAACACCGCAAGTGAAGATGTGTTACCGGTATAGAATGCTCGACCGGTTTACAAAAGAAGAAAGCTCTATCGGCAAAGAGTTGTACCGGTATGTGTTTTCCGGACCAACTATGTGTTGGTGGGCCATGTCTTGATCGTTGTGACGCCATGTGAAGCAGAGGTGGCAAACATGTTGTGGTTGGTGAAGCCTCATCGACAGGGTTGATGAAACAGATAATCGCCATTAATGGAGGAGCCACAAATCACGGGATTGTATCTAACTGATTGCGGCTCGAGGAAGAAGGAATGACAGAGGAAGATCAGAGAGTAGTTGGCGCCTAAATCTATTCAAGGGAAATCCGATTCAAGAAGTCCTCGAAAAGAAAACTTCTAAAGCGCATTATGTGTCGACTGATTTCATGACAGAAGATCTGATTCGAGATTGCCATTTCCAGAAAATGTGCATTGGATAATGGAAACCGTGTGCAAGTGCATCCTTCAAGGACAGGTGATCGATCCGAGATAGGTAGGATTGGATCTCATGAAGATTGTGTCGAAAAGAGTAAACCCTAACCGCTCAAGTTTTTGAATTACGTTCTGGCGGGAAATCACCATATAAGAAATGAGAGCTCAAAACAAAAAAGATTGATGCTACAAAAGAGGATAAGTGAAGAAAGAGTAAGAAAAGAAAAGGAATTGTGAGCCTTAGAAAGAATTCTAAGAAAGTTGCAGTGTGCATGAGCAAGCATACCGGTGAGAGGATTCTACCGGCAGTTCTATAGTCTTGCAGTTGAGCCTAACTGGTAAGGCATGGCAAAGCAGGCAGCATCCTAGTGTGATCCAGTGTGTTGAGAGATCGTGTGTGAGAGGGACAGAAAGATAACAGAGGTTGAGAAACAAAGACAATAGTTCCACAACCGGTAGTGTGAGTTTCAGTGGAGGAGAAAAGACTGTCAACCGGCAGAGTGTTATTTGATCAAAGAGTTGCAGAATTCATTTGCAACAAGAAGCCTTAATTGTATTCAAATAGTATTTCAATATATATCGCCAAGTTGAAGCTTGGTGCAGGGGTTGGCGCTCCTTGGGTTGGTGCCCTAAAAGACAGGGGTTGGTGCTCCTTGGGTTGGTGCCCAAAATCTTTGAAAGTCAGTGGTTTACCTGTGAGGCTGGATTGGAGCAGTAGACTCCAGCAGCTTTTCTCACCGAGGTTTTTCCCATATTGGGTTTTCCTAGTAAATCTGGAGTTGTGAATCACTTGTGTGTGAATGATCTCTTTGGTTCTTTTTCTTGTATTACCAGTATGACTGCTTAAAAGTTAAGTGAGTAATTTTGAGATTAGTTTAGAAAAGAGAAAAAGCCAGAAACCACTGATTCACCCCCCCTCTTAGTGGTATTCAGTGTTCAACAATTGGTATCAGAGCAAAGTTATCGGTTATAGTTAAACCTTGGGTTGATTCTAGACTTTGAACACAATGGCAAAAAGTGAGTCTGCTTCCTGAAAAGCCCCCATGTTTGATGGATCCAACTATGCCTTCTAGAGCAGAAGAATGGAGACCTATATTTCATCTCTTGGGTTTGATGTGTGGATGTCCATCAAGAATGGGTATGTTGTTCCTAATACTCCTCCCACTGATCCGGATGCAAAAAAGGAGTATGAGAATAATGCAAAGGCAAAACATGCTATCTTGAGTGGATTGTCCGATAATGAATTTGTCAAAGTCATGCACTCTATTTCAGCAAAGGAGACATGGGACAAATTGCAGAGGTTGTTTGAAGGAGATGCAAAAGTCAAAGAAGCCAAGCTGCAAACACTAAGAGGCCAACTTGAAAGCATCAAAATGAAAGATGATGAAAAGATTGCAGACTATCTTCACACAGATTCGATGAGACTGTGAATACCATCAGAGGACTTGGAGAAGAGGATGCAGATGAGATTCTTGTCAAGAAGATACTTAGATCTCTTACTCCCAAATATGATACTAAGGTGTCAGCCATAGAAGAAGCCAAGGATCTGAAGACTTTTACAATGGATGAGCTATTTGGCTCTCTCACAACCTATGAGATGAGAACAACCGGTGATACTTCCTCAAGGAAAGAAGTAGCATTCAACATCACCAAAAAGGGCAAAAAAGTTGTTACTCATAAAGAATCCAGTGAAGATTTTGACGCAAAAGTAGCAAACTTTGTCAGGAAGCTCAAAAGAGGATCTGGCCGGTACAAAGGAAAGCTGCCACTTAAGTGCTTCAACTATGGAAAGGTAGGGCACTTCACTGCAAACTGTCCTCACAAAGAAACCGGTGGAGATGAATCAAGAGAGTTCAGAAGATGTGCCGGCAAAGATAGTGAAAGGAATGACTATCGGCAAGGAAGGAGAGGCTACCGGAACCAGAACAACTTATATACCTTTGAGGATGACACAACAGATGATGAAAATGCATCAGAAGATGATGACCATGAGAACAACGGAAAAGTCAATCTCTTCATGGCACTTGACAGACCAGCTGATGAAGATGAGGAAGAAGACGATATTGAGGCTAAAGTGGATTTGGAAAGAGAACTTATCAGTGCTCTTGAAGAATTGAGTAAAACAAGAAGAGAACTTAAGAGGGTTAAGCGTGTTGCAGTAGATGAACAAGATCTTTTGAAACAATCTCTAGAAGAGTCCGGTCAAGTCATATCTGACTTGAAGCTGCAACTAGAAGAAACTAAGAGGATTTGTGAAGCTACAGCCTTTGATCTGACAAAGAAAAAGAACATCAAGAGCTGGAAGCAGAAATAATAAAGCTCAAAAAGGAGCTTGAAGAAATCAAGGAAGAAATAAAAATAAGGAGCAAGTATGAAGGCAGCACTAAGGCCTTAGATAAGATGTTGAGCAAACAAAAGCAATCCAAAGACACTGGTGGCTTAGGCTTTGAAGAAGGTCACAGTTCAAACCACAAAGATAAATCTAACAAAGAAATAATGTTCACCTCCTCAATCAAAGGTGAAGGAAAGAAGACATTCACTCTAAGCAAGGATACCGACAAAAAGACATATGCAGATGCTGTTGGAAATCGTCACTCAAACCGGTGCAGAAATGAACCGGAGGCCACACTACTTGCACCAAAATGCAGACCCAAAGAGAAATGCCAGAATTGACCGTGAAGGATTCACCAGATTTAACAACATGAAGGGAAGACCCTCCATGAGGCAGTTCCATTCAAGACCAAGACAACCTAACCGGTATGTTTCAAACTTTCATGGTTACTGTTACCGGTGTAATAAATTTGGACACAGAATAGCTGACTGTAGATTAAACAATAAGCCTTCTATGAATTATGAAAGCAGAAACCCATTTAATACACTCTGTGATATGAATGTTGTATGCTATCAGTGCAATGGATATGGTCATAAGAGTTTTGATTGTAGGAAGAATAAACCTGCACCCTACAATAATTTTAAGGACGTTCCCTTTAATGAAAATGTAAAATGCTATAACTGTCAAGAATTTGGACACATAGCAAAGATATGCAAAAACAAGATCAAGCAAATGAAGGCAAATCCAGATCAAGGGCCGATAATTGAACTTGAGCTCAATATAGCAGCAGACAAGAAGAAGGAAATCCAACCAGTTTGGGTTGAGAAAGAAAAGGAACAGGCAAAATCAAGTCTCTTAGTACAAACGGCCTTGCATGCTGAAAGGAAAAATTTGTGGATGGTAGATAGTGGCTGTTCAAACCATAAGACTGGTGACAAAAAGAAATTCATCAAACTTGAAGACTGGAATGGTGGATCAGTAAGGTTTGGAGACAATTCCTCCATCAAAATAAAGGGAAAAGGAACTCTAAGCATTGATGGAAAACTGAAGGCACATGATGTATATTATGTGGAAGGCCTCAAGCATAATCTATTGAGCGTGAGTCAGATGTGTGACAAAGATTACAAATTCACCTTTGACTCAACCGGTTGCCATATAAAGAAAGACAATACCGGTAAAGTTGTGGCAGAAGGAAAGAGTACTGATGGAAATGTTTATAATCTGAAGGAATGCTATGAGTCCCAATGTATGTTAAGACAAGTAGATGAAAGTTGGTTGTGGCACAGAAGATTAGGCCACATAAATTTTGATAACTTAGTTGCAGTAAGCAAAAAGGCGTGTGTGAGGAATATTCCACCCATCATCAAACCGGTAAACACATTTTGTGATGAATGTGTAAAAGGTAAGCAAACAAAAGTGAGCTTCAGGACAAAGGAGCACAACACATCAAGACCACTTGAAATTGTGCATACAGATCTGTGTGGTCCAACTCAAACAAGAGCTCTTGCCGGTGAAAGATACTTTATGCTCTTCATTGATGACTACTCAAGAATGACATGGGTCACCTTTTTGCAAGATAAATCACAAGCATTTGAAAGATTCAAGATCTTTCAAAAAATGGTGGATAATGAAAGTGGGTACAGATTAAAATGCCTAAGATCAGACAGGGGTGGAGAGTTCACATCAAATGAATTTGAAGATTGTTGTGAAATACATGGAATTAGAAGGCAATACTCTGCTCCTAGAACACCACAGCAAAATGGTGTGGTAGAAAGCAAGAACAGGACAGTCAAGGAGATGGCCAGAACCATGTTAAATAAGGCCAGTCTGTCAGACACATATTGAAAAGAAGTTGTTCATACTATACTACTGCATACACTTTGAACTAGATTCAATTAAGAACAAACAACAAAATGACACCTTATGAGTTATGGTATGACCAGAAGCCATCAGTCAAATACTTCAAAGTATTTGGAAGCAAGTGCTTCATCAAGAAAGATATGGATGGTTTAGGAAGTTTTGACTCTAGGAGTAATGAAGGAATCTTCCTTGGTTACTCATCTAACAACAAAGCCTACAAATGCTACAATAAAAGACTAAGAAGGGTCGTTGAGAGTGTGCATGTAAAAGTTGATGAAGATATGCACAAAGGAAGTCAACCACAGGTTAACCGGTATGATGACTCCGGTGATGAATATTGTGAAGTTCAAACAAATACTAAACCAGAGGTAGCATCCAAGAAGGCCCCCAACCAATATGTACAGCTGAATCACCCAGAAGAGCAAATTTTGGGAAATATGAGTGATGGTGTGCAGACTAGAAGAAGACTTGCCCGGAATGATGAACAAGTCAACCTATGCCTCATGACTGAAGTTGAACCCAAAACGTTCATTGAGGCCAGTAAGAGACAAGAATGGATGGATGCTATGGAAGAAGAACTGCACTAGATTGAGAAGAACAAGAATTGGGAATTAGTTCCTAGACCGGAAGACAAGAATATCATTGGCACAAAATGGGTCTACCGGAACAAGATGAATGAAGAAGGTAGGATTGTAAGGCACAAGGCTAGACTAGTATGCAAAGGATACTCTCAAGTAGAGGGGATTGACTTTGAAGAAACATTTGCACCAGTGGCTAGATTAGAAGCAATTAGAATGTTTCTAGCTTACTCTACCTACAAGGGCTATAAAGTATACCAAATGGATGTAAAATCTGCTTTTCTAAATGGAAATTTGGAAGAAGTATACATGGAGCAACCGGAAGGGTTTCTGCTACATGATGATGAGACATTTGTGTGTTGGTTAAAGAAGGCTCTGTATGGTCTAAAGCAAGCTCCTAGAGCGTGGTACTCAAGATTAGATCAGTATCTGAAGGAGCAGGGATTCAAAAAGGGAAGTGCTGACAGCAATTTGTACATAAAGAAAGATGGGAATCACATGATTATTGTGGTTGTGTATGTAGATGACATCATCTTTGGAGGCAACAAGGATACCCTCTGCAAAGAGTTTGTTGATCAGATGCAGTCAGAATTTGAGATGTCAATGCTTGGTGAATTGACTTACTTCCTTGGTTTGCAGATATTACAGCAAGATAAAGGAATCTTTATCTCTCAAATCAAGTATGCAAAGGAGATGTTGAAGAAATTCCAACTGGAAGATTGTAAACCAGTAAGTACCCCCATGGTGCTTGGCAGCAAATTGAGCAAGAATGATGAATCACCGATGGTGGATCAAACTCTGTACAGTTCCATGATAGGTAGTCTACTGTATCTAACTGCTTCAAGACCAGATATAGTTCAGGCAGTGTGCATGGTCGCCAGATTCCAAGCTGCCCCAAAGCAGTCACACATGAATGTTGTTAGCAAAATTTTTAGGTATCTACAAGGAACACTCAGCTATGGTTTGTGGTACCCTAAACAAGGAGATTTTATCTTGAAAGCATACACTGATGCTGATTGGGCAGGATGCATTGATGATAGAAAGAGCACAAGTGGTGGTGCATTCTTTCTTCGTGACCGGTTGGTCTCTTGGCATAGCAAGAAGTAGGACTCAGTCTCTCTATCCACTACTGAAGCTGAGTACATTGCTGCTGCTACATGTTGCTCTCAAGTGCTTTGGATGAAGCAGACTCTCAAAGATATACAGGTGGACATCACTGATCCTATTCTCATTCGGTGTGACAATTCAAGTGCAATCAACATAGCAAAGAATCCTGTCATGCATTCCAGAACAAAGCACATTGCTATCAAATATCATTTTCTCAGAGAGAAGGTTGAAGGACAAGAGGTAAGGATGGATTATGTTCCTACCGATGAACAAGTAGCAGACATTTTCACCAAACCATTACCGGTAAGCACTTTTGAGTACCTCTGACACAAGTTGGGAGTTGTGTCATCTACCTAGGCAAGTTTTATGTGGCTTAGGGAGAGTTGATAGTGGTCAAAGGGGGAGTTTTGTATGAATCAAAGGGGGAGTGCACAGTACCCTTTGTCATTGTGTCAAAGGGGGAGAAATGTACCGGTATGGAGTATCTCACTAGAAGTTGACATCAATGCCAAAGGGGGAGATTGTTGGCAATTTGGCACTAAGTTGTCATTGATGTCAACCGACATGATGAATACTCACATAAGGGTTAGCCTAAAGAACGAAGGCCTACTGGTAGTCTCACACCATCGGAAGTGAATATGTGTTACCGGTATAGAATGTTCTACCGGTTTACAGAAGAAGAAAGCTCTATCGACAAAGAGTTGTACCAGTATGTGTTTTCCGGACCAACTGTGTGTTGGTGGGTCATGTCTTGATCGTTGTGACGCCATGTGAAGCAGAGGTGGCAAACGTGTTGTGGTTGGTAAAACCTCATCGACAAGGTTGATGAAACAGATAATCGCCATTAATAGAGGAGCCACAAATCACGGGATTGTATCTGACTAATTGCGGCTTGACGAAGAAGGAATGACAAAGGAAGATCAGAGAGTAGTTGGCGCCTGAATCTATGCAAGGGAAATCTGATTCAGGAAGTCCTTGAAAAGAAAACTTCTGAAGCGCGTTATGTGTCGACTGATTTTGTGACAAAAGATCTGATTCCAGATTGTCATTTCCAAAAAATGTGCATTGGATAATGGAAACCGTGTACAGGTGCATCCTTCGAGGACAGGTGATCGATCCGAGATAGGTAGGATTGGATCTCATGAAGATTGTGTCGAAAAGAGTAAACCCTAACCGCTCAAGTTTTTGAATTACGTTTTGGCAGGAAATCACCATATAAGAAATGAGAGCTCAAAACAAAAAAGATTGATGCTACGAAAGAGGATAAGTGAAGAAAGAGTAAGAAAAGAAAAAGAATTGTGAGCCTTAGAAAGAATTCTAAGAAAGTTGCAGTGTGCGTGAGCAAGCATACCAGTGAGAGGATTCTACCGGTAGTTCTATAGTCTCGTAGTTGAGCCTAACCGGTAAGGCGTGGCAGAGCAGGCAGCATCCTAGTGTGATCCAGTGTGTTGAGAGATCGTGTGTGAGCGAGAGAGAAAGATAACAAAGGTTGAGAAACAGAGACAATAATTCCACAACCGGTAGTGTGAGTTTCAGTGGAGGAGAAAAGACTGTCAATCGGCAGAGTGTTATTTGATCAAAGAGTTGCAGAATTCATTTGCAACAAGAAGCCTTAATTGTATTCAAATAGTATTTCAATATACATCGCCAAGTTGAAGCTTGGTGCAAGGGTTGGTGCTCCTTGGGTTGGTGCCCAAAATCTTTGTAAGTCAGTGTTTTACCTGTGAGGCTAGATTGAAGCAGTAGACTCCAGCAGCTTTTCTCACCGAGGTTTTTCCCATATTGGGTTTTCCTCGTAAATCCGGAGTTGTGAATCACTTGTGTGTGAATGATCTCTTTGGTTCTCTTTCTTGTATTACCGGTGTGACTGCTTAAAACTTAAGTGAGTAATTGATATGTTGAGATTAGTTTAGAAAAGAGAAAAAGCCAGAAACCATTGATTCACCCCCCCTCTCAGTGGTATTCAATTTTCAACACCCATCCTAAATCTCCCTTCACTTAACTTAAACCTACCCTTCCATCTTACACCCTGTTGTGACGTTTTCACACATCGCCCCATTGCAAATGGGGACCCATATTTTTTGCTTTTTAGGGTTTGTTTTCTAGGTCTTTTAGGGTTTTGTCAGTTGGCCTTTGCATTTTTGAGTGCTGTCGGGGAGATCAATAGGATAGCAGGTCCTGCTGGAGTGAAGTCCTGATCCTGAAATTTGGCTAAGTCTGAAAGTCCTGATCTTGAAGTTTGACTAAGTCTGGAAACTAAAAAACCTCCAAAAATTAGATTTTGCAATATAACTCCTGGAGGTCTGAAACCACTCTCAAACATCCTTAAAGTATATATGGAATATAACTTAAAGTATAAGTATTCCATAAAAATTATCCTATCGGAGAGTTCGAAAAGTCAAATTTCGCTCCTGTCCTTCACTAAGGATCCAGAGCGCATAGCGCTCCTATCCCTCTCAGGAGGACCAAGGCAAAAGCGCTCCTGTCCCTCTCCAAGGGACCAAGGCGAAAAGACTTATTTGAGCCATTCCTGGCCTTGTTTGGTCAAATTGAAACATCATAGGCATAGTGAAGGACGAAATGAACATGATAAAGCATCCAGACCTGATTGAAAACAATGAAATGATGAAGTTTTTGCCTAGAAGGAGAAGTGCTCCCGTCCCTCACTGAAGGACCAGAGCACTTTTCATTATATGCACAATTTTAGACCTTTCTTGGACATTAACTTGTATTCATAGCATGAAGTAAGATGAAATCTTCCCTAGCAAAGGAATTTTGAGGTGAAAAGTGAGACAATTTGGCTTGGAAAGCAAAAAGTGCTCCCATCCCTCACTGAAGGACCGGAGCACTAAATTTCAAATTCACACTATCTTTGCAAGGTTAAGGTGATTTTATGATTTGAAGAGGTTAAGGGAGGCATGTTTTGTCCATTGAATATAATTTAAGAGGTCTACAAAGGAGTAAATCAACCTAAATGACAAAAAGTGCTCCCGTCCCTCACTGAAGGACCATGCCACTTTTTCAAGTTTCTCTTCTTTGTTTGATATTTTATGGTAAAACTTGACTTGGATGGGAAGGACGAATGATGTTTTATGCCTTGGACGCAATTGAGAGGTTTAAAGAACAAAGAAGTATGCCAAAATGACAAAAAGTGCTCCCGTCCCTCACTGAAGGACCATGCCACTTTTTCAAGTTTCTCTTCTTTGTTTGATATTTTATGGCAAAACTTGACTTGGATGGGAAGGACGAATGATGTTTTATGCCTTGGACGCAATTGAGAGGTTTAGAGAACAAAGAAGTATGCCAAGATGTAAAAAGTGCTCCCGTCCCTCTCCAAGGGACCAGAGTGATTTTCCAAAAAGTGCTCCCGTCCCTCTCCAAGGGACCAAAGCGATTTTCCAAAAAGTGTGAATTTCCTGCAAGGCCAAGGCAAGTTTGTGATTGAAATGAATGAAAGAGGACATGATTAGCCCATTGAAGATAATTTGGGAAGCTAGCAAAGGACGGATAAGCTTGAAGTTGAAAAAGTGCTCCTGTCCCTCACTAAAGGACCAGAGCACTTAACATGTTATCTAGCCTTTTTCACCAATTTTGGACAAATTGAGGCCAAGCACAAGTTTGAAAAAGTGTTTAAAATGCCTTGAAGTGGAATTGAGATGTGAGAGTTGCAAATTTTGACGACAATTGGCAAAAGTGCTCCCGTCCCTCACCAAGGGACCAGGGCGCAATTTCCAAATATGACCATTTACCTTGCATTTTGAAAGGATATTTTTATTACCAAGGCTCAAGATGGAGTGAAATGTGATATTCTACGCCTTGAGGGTAAATTGAAGATTAACGTGATCAAGAATTCATGCAATCGACTCAAAAGTGCTCCCGTCCCTCACTGAAGGACCAGAGTGCTTTTTATGAAAACAACAAATTCCCTCCGAGATTATGCTAAGACAAAGTTGTGTGAAATAGGAAGGAACTTCTAAAGCATGATGAACAAAGGTTAGACTTCAAAAAATTGAGAATCCTAGCCCAAAAGTGAAAAAGTGCTCCTGTCCCTCACCCAGGGTCTAGGGCGAAAATGTCCTAAAGGCACCGTCGTCCTAAAAATCAAGTGAATTAAACTCAAGACTCCAATTAAAATGTCAAAAAATTAAATGTGGAGCGCACAAGGCATTATTTTGTCTTTATTTATCAAGTCGGCCTTCTTCTTAGTGTTTTTTTTATATTTTATTTTAAGGCTTATTTCCTAGGTGCCCGGCCTCTTGGAGGAAAGAAGGTGAGCGCTCTATATAATAGGGGGGGCATTGTTTCAAGTTCAAATCATTCATTCATCCCTTCTAAAGTGCGAAAGTGTGGAGACTAAGGAGGGCGAAATTCATCTTGAAGGCTATTGGAGAGGCGAATTTCTTGCTAGATTGGAGGATAATTTCCAGATTTTTTGAAGACATTTGAAGGCGAATTTCCAGATTTTTGAAGAGGCTAGTGGAGTTTATTCTTTTTCAAGCTAGAGGAGGCGTGATTCATCCAAGAGGAGGCTATGATCTACACTTTGCCTAGCGAAATTCATCTATTTTTTTGCATCATTTCTTAGAGTTTAATACTCAAGAGAAGGTATGAAGAATTACTTTTTTGAAGTTCTTATTCAAAACTTATTGTGTTCCTATTGAATCTAAGTCTTGAAAATCCAATTTCCATTCATTATTAATTTGAAAATGTATAGTTCTTGATTTATCATGACTTTTTCAAATTAATATCTTAAGTTTTACCTTTGAAAGGTCTTAAATTTCATGCTTTGAGGTTTGATGCTCAAAAGACTAACTTTAATATTTTGTGTAGGCATCAAATGGGGATCCCGAAGTTGGAAAATCAAGCTAGATCAAGGACGGTCTCATCCAAGAAGGTCAAGCAAGGACAAGGGCGACCTCCTCCAGTCTAGCATCGACAAGGATGGCTTTCTTCGATCAAACATCAACAAGGGCGACCTCTTCCAATCCAGCATTCCAAGGTGAGGTACATCTACATCCTGCACATCAGAGACAAAAGAAGTCGGAGCAAAGGGTTCGTTGAAGAAGCAGATAGTTCCAGATGAATTAATTAAAGCTAGCTTCTCAACAACATCAAGTTGAATATCTACCAAGTTACAAGTGTCAGACAAGGTGGCATCCTAGTCATCACTTCTCCAGTCGGATTGGTCCACCTCAGCATGTCCAGATTCAATGTACCTAACTCATGGAAGGTGGCACAAACTTCTATGTACCTACCCCGGCTATCCATTGGTTGAATTTTCCAGAGAGGACATGTGTCCAAGCAATACAATTTTATCATTGGTCAAACATTAAATGTTATGTAATGGTTGTAACAAACCCTAATTAGGGTTTTCATTGTAAAATCTTGGCCATTGATCTCGAATTGATCTTAGCCATCGAATTGTATTGAGGGCACTATATAAGCCCTGGCATTTCATTTGTAAAGACATATAGAAGCAGTTAATAGAAGATAGATAGAGAGTAGTTAGAAGGTGATTAGCTAGTTGATAGAATAGCAATTAGAGTAGAGTAGAGAGAGAAGGCAAAGATTGTTGCCAAGATGTTGTTGTAAGAGACTTGTAACTTCATTGAAGAAATGGTGAAATTTATGAGTCGATTCGACAATTTGCATGGTCTTTATACTTCTTATATTTGATTTCATGTTATTAGATGAATGGAAGAAATGTGCTTGATTAATGGTGGAATTCGTATATCCATACTACTAGCAGTTTGTTGATTGCAGACTTGCCTTGTGTAGTCAACTGGAATCATTCAGCTTAAGCTTAACTTCAATTGTCACTTCTTCATTGATATGCATCAACCTGATGGTGTCTATGCCTGCAGTGATGATTTGAACATCATAAAGCTTTCCTTCGAAGATCGCACTAACCTTGTGGAGATGGTCCAGCGATGTCAAAACAAGACTTAGTTAGAATTTCATCAAAGATCATTCATTGCTCTTACATTCTTAGTGTTAGGATTAGATCCTTTCCTCGCCCTCATCTTTTTTCTTTTTTTTAAATCAAAGCTAGTAAGAGCCTATGTTCCAGCAATATTCAAAGCAGATCAAACATTCAATCATCAAATGTAAGTCCCCTTGTGATTCCAGCAAATCACATCATACCACAGAGAGCTTATCCACACATAGAGATCCTACAACGAAGAACCTTGGAGTCATCCTGATTGATCCTTTTCCGCGATATCTTCAGCAATCAGAGGCTTTATTCAAGAGAGGATAAGGTACCCTTAGGTATTTTATTCTGTGTTTGATAGTGTACAAAATACAGGTCAACACACCCTCACCTTCCTATCCTCTATCCTCCATCCACCTTTCATACCCCATGCCTTAACCTCCTTCCTATCCCTATCCTAACCTACCACTTCCATGTCCCTTACTTTACATCCCATCTTCTAACCTATACCTTTACCTACCTAACCCTCTCCCCATCCTAGTATACTCATCCACTACCCTTCATCTACATCTACACCTACCTTGCCCACACCTACATCTTCCACCCTCCTATCTCTATACCCCTTAGCCTACCACATCCTAGCCTCCCTACCTACTTAATTATTCTCATTTCCCACCTTTATTCCTAATTACCTTCTTCCTACACACACCTTTCCACTTTACCATCTACCCTCATCCTAGCCTACCCCTATCCTATCCCTATCCCAACCCCCTTACATCTCACACCCCTTACCCTTTTCAATTCCCCTTATACCTCCCGTTCCACTTTACTCCCCATATCCTACCTCCTACCTCCGACCGCAGCACTTCTTATAGCCCCGTATCCACTTTCAATTACCCCTTATGTCTCCCTTTCTGCATAGCCCCGTATCCACTTTCAATTACCCCTTATGTCTCCCTTTCCCCAGCATCTTCTCCTTCCCTTCCTCACGTGGCATTTCCCTTACCACTCTTCCCTTCCCCCACAACACCTCACATTTCTTCGTCAATCCCTGCCTCATCACATCTTGGGCCCCACACACTCTAAAATGGAGAATTAAATAAATTCTTTCAAGGACTCTCATCTTGGGCCCTGTTGACGTGTATTTTGTACACAATCAAACACAGAATAAAATACCCAAGGGTACCTTATCCTCTCTTGAATAAAGCCTCTGATTGTTGAAGATGTCGCGAAAAAGGATCAAGCAGGATGACTCCAAGGTTCTTCGATGTAGGGTCTCTACGTGTGGATAAGCTCTTTGTGGTATGATGTGATTTGCTGGAATCACAAGGGGACTTACATTTCCGAATTGCAGGAACAAGATTTCCTAATACTACTGAATTCCAAAAAAGATCAAAAGGGTAAGGTTTGCAAGAGATAAATCCTAACCTAATTCTAAGAATGACTCAACGTAGGCTAAACTTGGCAAGATTCTACCAACTTCAGTATTGCCATGAAATAACAACTTTACTGAAACTGATGCGATCTTCTAAGGTGAATAATGATTTTCAAATCATCAAGAATCATAAGCACTACCATGAAGGTACATATCTATGACTCAATAATGAATGAAGGTTTATGCAATCCAAATATTTCCAGTCGACCACACAAGGCGTTCCTACAATCAATAAGAAGCTAGTGGTTTGGAATGTGAATCTCACCAATGATCAAGCCCAACACTTAGTCCTTCAAACTTAAATACTACTTTGACTGAGAATGATTCAAGAAAGTAAACAACCATGAAGATAACCACAAGAATTGCAATAAAACACCATAACTTCAATATTTTATTGATCTCAAAGCCATCATAAACAACAATTGTTTGAAATTCCTTCTTCAAAGCTCAATCTTGCTACAAAATAACTTGCTTCCCCAAAACTCTAAACTCTAACTATTTCTTATTGCTCTCTCTTTCTAATTTCTAATTGCTAATTTATCAACTAGCTTCTAACTGCTTCCAACTATTCCTAACTATTCTAACTATTTTCTAACTATTGCCTCTATTCCTTTACAAATGAAATGCCAGGGCTTATATAGTGCCCACAATACAATTCGATGGCTAAGATCAATTTGAGATCAATGGCCAAGATTCAACAATGAAAACCCTAATTAGGGTTTGTTACAACCATTACATAACATTTAATGCTTGACCAATGATAAAATTGTATTGCTTGGACACATGTCCTCTCTGGAAAAATCGACCAATGGATAGCCGGGGTAGGTACATTGAAGTTTGTGCCACCTTCCATGAGTTAGGTACATTGAATCTGGACGTGTTGAGGTGGACCACACTGACTGGAGAAGTGATGACTAGGATGCCACCTCGTCTGACACTTGTAACTTGGTAAATATTCAACTTGATGTTGTTGAGAAGCTAGCTTTAATTAATTCATCTGGAACTATCTACTTCTTCAACGAACCCTTGTTCTAACTTCTTGTGTCCTTGATGTGTAGGATGATTGATGTACCTCGCCTTGGAATACTGGATTGGAGAAGTCGCCCTTGATGACGTTAGTCCAAAGAAGGCCGTCCTTGTCAGTGCTAGACTGGATCGAAGAAGGTCGTCCTTGTCCTTGCTTGATTTGGCTTGATTTGGCTTGATTTTCCTTGAGGAGAGTCTTCCGACTTGTAGATCTTTCGAGCTTGGAGTCGCCATCTTGATACCTACACAACATTTCACAATTATAATATATATTGAAATCTAAAAATTAAACTTTAAAAGGAAGATTCAAGATTTTAATTAGGAAACTTCATGATAAATCTTGAGTTATCATTTCCTAATTTAGGATTTTCAAAGCAAAATTTAAATCTTCAAAAAAAGGGTGCCAAGGTGATTACGCCATACCTCCACTTGGGAATTAATTCTAAAAAAAAAATGCAAAAATAGGAGAATTCGCTAGGCAAAATGTAGATCAAGACTCCCTTTAGCAAAATGCGCCCCCTTTAGCTTGGAAAGGAACTCCATCTTCCACTAGCTTCTTCAAGATCTGGAAATTCGCCTTCAAATGTCTTCAAAAATCTGGAAATTATCCTCCAATCTAGCAAGAAATACGCCTCTCCAATAGCCTTCAAGATGAATTTCGCCTTCCTTAGCCTCCACACTTGGTAGAAATTCGCTCCACACAAGCTAGATT